>NC_045782.1:3997500-4307500 GCF_008692025.1 Phocoena sinus
AAAGAAATGTACGTGTAAATGCGAAAGATACACTTAATAGGACAAGTAGGTTGTAGCCCATGACTGTCCAATAGAAATGTAATTTAAAACTTTCTTTTTTTAAAAATTTTATTTTATATTGGAGTGTCATTGATTAACAATGTTGTGTTAGTTTCAGGTGTACAGCAAAGTGATTCAGTTATACATATACATGTATCTGTTCTTTTTCAAATTCTTTTCCCATTAAGGTTAGTACAGAATATTGAGCAGAGTTCCCTGTGCTATGCAGTAGGTCCTTGTTGGTTATTTCTTTTAAATATAGCAGTGTGTACGTGTCAGTCCCAAACTCCCAATCTATTCCTTTGCCCACCCTTCCCCGCTGGTAACCGTGAGTTTGTTCTCTAAGTCTATGAGTCTGTTTCTGTTTTGTAAATAAGTTCATTTGTATCATGTTTTTGTAGCCACCTAAAGAAAGTAAAATGGGGCTTCCCTGGTGGCGCAGTGGTTGAGAGTCCGCCTGCCGATGCAGGGGACACGGGTTCGTGCCCCGGTCCGGGAGGATCCCACGTGCTGCGGAGCGGCTGGGCCCGTGAGCCATGGCCGCTGAGCCTGCGCGCGTGTCCGGAGCCTGTGCTCTGCAAAGGGAGAGGGCACAACAGTGAGAGGCCCGCGTACTGAGAAAAAAAAAAAAAAAAAAAAAAAAAAAAAAAAAAAAAGAAAGTAAAATGAAACAGATGAAAGTAGATTTAATAAATTATTTTATTTAACCCAATATATCTAACAAGTAGTCAATATAAAATTATTAATGAGATATTGCACTTTTTTCTCATATCGTATCTGCAAATCCAGAGTATTATTTTGTGATTATGGTGCATCTTACTTTGAGCAAACCAGGCTATCACAGTGGACAGCGCAACTCTAGCCTGTGTCCTAGCTGACAGCGTCTCCAGCAGCCCCCCACCCTCACCAATAACCACTTACTTCTCCATGAGCCCTGGAATGTGCTCAGCCAAAGAGCAGAAACAACCACAGGTAGACATCAAATTCCTAAAGGGCTGTGGTTTCTGTTCCCCGTGTCCCTAAAGTGGCCATAACATTATTATTAATAATGCCTAATCTATGTTGAAATACTTAGTATATTCTGGACACTGTGCTAAGAGCTTTGCAAGATTATTTCATTGATTTCTCACAACCATCCTGTGAGAAAACTGTTGTATTACCATTTTAAAGGTCAGTAAACTGAGGATGAGAGGAATTGCAGTTTGCATGATGTCACAGAGCTTTTGCGTGGTGGAGCCAACATCCATTCTCAGGCAGATGTTTCCAGAGTCTGATTAATTCAAAATAAGCAATATTGCTTGTTTCTTGAACTGCTTTTTTTTCTTTTTTCTTTTTCTTTTACTGCTGTCATTGCCCCCTCCTGAGGACTAACTCTGCCTCCTGCCCTGCCCTGCAGCTGCTATTATTGAAGTGGAGGGGGTGGTGGCGGTGGAGGGAGCATCCTCCCAGCTCTTTCTACCAGCCATGGCTGGGATGGTGTTTAAACTGACGAGTCTTCCAGCACAGCAGGCTCTCCCCTCAACACAACACAGAGACTTATACATTGCATTGCCTTCTGAGAAAATGCATTGAATCACTTCTCTAGAGGAGGGCTATTAACAAATCTAATACCATTCTCAAAAGCAACTCTTATTAAACAGTTCTTCTTAATCTTGTTTCCCAGGATGAAACATATACTATCCAGCTTTTTATATGACATGGCAAATTCTTTGCCTTTTCAGGGTACCTCACATTCTTCTGTGTGAGGGTAAAATAGGACAGAATTTGTTTCTCCCTCATCTTATTAAGTATGAATGGAAGTGGTCAGAGGAATGGACATTTCCAAACTCTTTTCTCGCAGAGATACTCATTCCTTTTAAAAACAGATATAACTATTTCATTGTGCTTAAATGCATTCTTTAGCCTAAAGACTTTTCCCTTTCCTCTACTCTGATTTTTTTTTTTTTTTTTTTTTTTGCGGTACGCGGGCCTCTCACTGTTGTGGCCTCTCCCGTTGCGGAGCACAGGCTCCGGACGCGCAGGCTGAGCGGCCATGGCTCACGGGCCCAGCCGCTCCGCGGCATGTGGGATCTTCCCGGACCGGGGCACGAACCCGTGTCCCCTGCATCGGTAGGTGGACTCTCAACCACTGCGCCACCAGGGAAGCCCTATTCTGATTTTTAAAGTAATATTTCATTTTCTACTTAAAAATTTTTCTCCTTTTAAAAACACATTTAAAGTTATAAATATACTCTTTATATAAGAGATTCAAACAGTAAAGAATTTTATATAAAGAAAACCTTGAAAATCCTGTCCTTCCTCCAGTCCTCTTCTTAGAATTCATTTCTGCCAATAGGTTAGACCATGTTTTTTCATTCCCTTTTCTGTGTTTCCATATCCATACGTGTATATGTATTATGCCTTGGAAAAACACGATTGGGATCATACTATGCACTTTTTCCCCTAGTTTGCTTTGTTTATCTGAAAATTTGTCTTTGTGATTTTTCCACATCAATACCTTCTTTTTTGACAGCTGCATGATACTTTATAGTAAAGATAGAGCATACTCTATTTCAAGAGTCCCCTACTGGTGGTCGTTTAGTTGTTGTCTGTTTCATGCTATTTCCAACAATTCTGCAATAAGTATTCTTGTACTCAAGGTTTATTCAGTATAAACTCCTAGCTTACGTTTAGTTTTGATGGACTAACAAATTGCCTTCAGAAGAGCTTCATCAATTCGTAGTTCAAGTAACAAGGTGGGGGAGAACCTGAATCCTTCAGTGGTCACCCGTATTTGATTTTATCAAATTAAAAACGTTTGCCAATCTGACAGAAATTATTTTTGTATTCTTCAGAAAACTTTCAAGGGGAATATTCACTCTGGGTTTAATTTCCAGAGCATGGAATATGCAGCCAGACTCCCTGAGTTTATACCGCAGATCTGCCGCTTATTGGTAGCACGATCTTGGGCGGCGCGTTGCTTCATCTTTCTGTGTTTTATTTCCCCTCCCTGTGAAATGTAACAATAGTTATACCTAACCCATAGAGTTGTTATGAGGATGAAATGAGTTAGTCTGTGTAAAACACTTAGATCAGTACTTGCATGTTGTAAGGGTATATGATATTTGCCTTATTATACTATCATCATATTGTATGTTCTTGCACGTAAGAAGACAAATGGTTTTGCTAGGTTGTTTTCTATTTGGACACTTTATTGAATTACCTTATTATTTATAATAATTTTAAATGGCTTCTCTTAGATATTCTTCATTGATAATTGTGAAAAGTAATCATTTGGGCGCCTTTCTTTGCAATAGTTAAAGCTCTCTTTTTCTTGTCTTGTTGCATTTGCTAATGTTTCCAGTGACAATGATAATGGAGATCCTTGTTTTGTTCCTGATTAGTAAGACTACCTCTAATATTTCACAATTATATGGGATTTGGTGAAGAACCCTTTAGAGAGTGAGGACATTTCATTCTAATTAAAGAATATTATTAAAGTATTTTTTAAATGAGGAAAGATGTTAAATATTATAAAATATTCTCTCTGGCATCTTTTGAGATGATCATAAATTGTTTTCTTTTTTAAATCAGCCTCTGTGGTGAATTAAATTAGTGGATTTTCCAATGGTAAGTGAGATAAAACACTTTGGCATTTAATTATTAAACTGTTGGATTTGATAGCTTAATTTATTACTTAGAACTTTTACATCTATGTGTATGAGACTGGCAGACATTTTTCTTCCTGCACTATCTTTGCAGGTTGAGTCAATAAATTTCTTATCTTTTATTATGCTATCGAATAAGGTGAATGACACAAAGATTATCTGCTTCTTGAAGGCTTGGTAGGATTTGCCTATAAAACCCTTGGCCCAAGAGTTTTAACAGTAATCTCTGACTACTTTTTCAGTTTCTTGTATGGTTATTAATACATTTAGATTTTGTACTCATTCTTGAGTAATTTCCATTTTTCTAAGAAATCATCCATTTCATCTAGATTTTCAAATTTGTTGACATTGTTACAAAATATTCTCATAATTTAAAAGCCGCCTCTACAGCTATCGTCCTGCCACTTTTCTTGCTTTCAGTATTGCTTACCTTTGTCTTCATTTTTTCCCCCTTAATCAGACTTGCCAAAGATTTATCTAGTTCATTAGTTTTTACAAAGAATCGACTTTGGTTTTACAAATCAGCTATAGCTTGTTTTTTGGTGACTGTTTTCTATATTATTAATTCCTGCTGCTACCTGTTCTTCCTTTACTTTCTTTGGGTTTATTTTATTATTTTGTTCATCATTTTTTAATATGGGGAGTGAGACATACATAGCAAGAAAATATTATAGACACAGGGGTAGGAGTCTGTACTTAGCACAATGAGGACACAAAATAAAGGGACTGATTCTATAAATGAGGGTAGGGTAAAGATGGAGCTTCGTGACTGAAAGATGAGTGAGTAGTGGGAAAAGGTGCCCAGCTATTCATACTCGTAGTTATTCACAGTGGGATGTTTATGGAAAATTTTATATACACACACCCACAAAACCTGTTATAGTGATTGCCTCTGAGAAAGGCAAGTAAAGGCGTTTGGCATGTACCCCTTCATGTTGTTGAATTTCATTTTAGTGTATGCGTTTATTATCCACCTAATGAACAAGTTTAAAACAAAGTAAAATTAAGGTCATTCCATTGAACATTGGACACATGAACTGATTTAAACTTCCTCCTTAATTTAAAGGTATTTTAAATGTTGAGAGGCACCCAAGTGCAGGTCTGATATCTCTATTAGAAGGCAGACTGCAAGGCTGCATAAAATCTGCCGTCTGGTCTCTTAATGTGGCAGTGGCTGCAGGCGGTGGGTTTGCAGATCTGGGAGGGGGGAAGGTAACCACCGGTTCCAGTCACAGTAGTGACAGAGGAGGGGATGAGAGGTTTCCTGTCCGAGGCAGGTTTTCCTTTTGTTTCAAAAGCCGTTATCTCTGACAGGGTGGGTCTCCCCCCTCTGCCACCTCACAGCTTGCCTGGCTCTGGCTTTTCGCTTCTGAATCGGCTCCAACCCCAGACAGGGCCCCTGTCTGCCCTGCCTTTGACCTGCAACATCTCTTTATTTCTCAAGCACTGCACCTCTGTCCTCAAGTTCAGCCACTTTACTGCTTCTCCCACCGGGGAACAAGAGGTCCTTGTAAATGCAGGTCATAGATAATCACAAGGTCAGAAATGGGCACTGAGGGCTGGGGAGCACGCACTTGGAAGCATAGTAGCCTTCGCTGGAATGATGCAGGCAAGAGGTGGACGTTTCTCTGGCTGGAGCAGATGATCCCATTTGTATGGGAGGCGGGGTGAAGAGAGCGCATGAGCAGAAGAGTATGTCTGAGAAAAGGAAGCGCCAAACTCAAGATCTCAGAGGGCGGAGCTAAGAAGGAAAAGGAGGGAGGAAATAAACATCCATTTATCGAGTTCCTTCTGTGGTCCAGGAGCTCTTTAAGTAGGATTTCATTTAATTCTCTCAACTCTCCCGTTTTAGCTAGGGGCTCTGAAGCTTAAGGGGACTAAATATCTTGACAAAGACCCACAGCTGGCGGGTGGAGAGGCAGGGATTGAAAATCAATGGTGGAGAGATGGATGGCAGTTGAAGGTGAAACGGGAGAGAGACAAGGCTGATGTCTTCCTTCAGTTCTCTCTGACTGGGGGGAAGTAGGAAGTACTCAGTCGGAGAAGCAAAAGCCTCATCTACTCAGTTGCTCATGCCAGAAGCCTGTTGCATATCCCATCCATTGGCAAGTCTTGTCAACTCTGCTCCCAAAATAGATCTTGAATGTCCACTCTCTCCAACTCTACCACTATCACCTCAGCCCAAGCTAGCATCCTAGAATAAACCACCAGTGTCCTCACTTAGACCAGCATGCTAACCTCCTACTGGCCTTTTCTCCTTTTGGTCCATTTTCCATCGGAGGGAGCAATATTCAGAATATACTTGTCTGGTCGTGTCTTGTCATCCCTTGAAGCTTTCCAACAGCTTCCCCGCACCCTGAGGATGGCAGTTGTTATCTCAGCACGAGCTGCAGGACACTGAATGGTCCATCCCCTGTCAGGTCCTGCAGACGCAGCTGAGCCACTTTCCCCTTTGCTTATATGTTCTAACTGTATTGGCCTTTTTTCTGTTTCTCAGACTCAATAAGCTGCTTTTATTCCTTTCTCCACTTAGCAGTTGTTTTTTCACTTACCTGTTTTTCTGGCTGTCCTTCTTACCAGTGCTGTGTAAACCGAGTCTAGATTTGATTCCCCTAATAGCTAACCAGTGGAGTAATTCATTTAAACAATGTCTGTCACTAGGCAGAAAGCTCTGTGATTGTTTTCTTGTTTTCCCAGCTTGTAGTTGATGCTTATTTTGAATGAATGAATGAATGAATAAGTGAATGAAATAGTAAACGAATGAAAAAATGTATCATTAAAGTAAATCACAAGGTTAGTCTTGTATTATTTAGCAAAGCACACCTGTGAAGGCTGAAAAGCCCCCTTTGCACAGACTGCTTCCTGTCACTCATCATAGCTGAGGTAATGGCTAATCTGGGTAGTTCATTCCACATGCCACCCTGACGAGGTTTGGCTGTGACCTTCCCCTTTTGATCAGGGTCAAATCTGACTTGCTGTCTTTGCTTTCTGCCTCATGTTTTCCTTTCCTGTTTGTGCCTCTGCCCTTTCACTTTCTTTGCTCCGGCTTGGAACTTTAGGTGCGGCTGACAGTCTGTTTTCTACTTCCTGTATACTAAATAGCATGCTAGAGGTCTTTGCTTGGAAAAATTAAAAAAAAAAAAAAAAAAAACTTAAGAAATACGTGCAAGGTGAACAATGCCCCGCTCTTTGGAATCCGCATAAAGCTGCTTTGGGACGGTGTCCTGGTTCCTCCCTACACGGCTCCAGTGGTCCGCGAGCTGCCGCCCCCAACCGTGTCGCAGACCCGGCTGTGAGGTTGCCAGGCTCAGCACGGGGTACCCGCCTCTGCCGGAGGGATCTGAGTTCCTTCCATGTAGTGAGTCAATCTGGGCAGACAAATCCTGCTGAAAGGGGTTATAAATTGGGGATTGTGAGCCCTTCCTGCTGAGAGGTACTAACAGTTTATAAGGGAGAAAAATTGATAAACCCCTGGGTATCTTTTGTTTTCACTTCACTCTGTGGCCAGCTGTGAAAAGGAAATGACTGTAAACAGCCTATTAGTAAAACTGCTTTAGTAAAAAGACCTCGAGGGAAAGTCATGAGCAATTGTTACCTCAGCCAGGGCTTCCCACCTCGTTTTAAAAGGCAAGAACAGTGGAATGAAGCCCTGAGGTGCACCTATCCTGCCAAACACGAAACAGAATAACATCCTCAGCTGCTTTGTGAGTGGTGATGGATGCTAATGGCACCACGGCGAGCCCGCTCTGGCCCTCCCTCGTGTCTCCGCATCTCACATCCTTCTGTTGGACATTTGTTATGGGCAAAGTGTGCAGGGAAAGGAAAATGGTACCCAGAGCCGCGTAAGATTAGAAAACACATTGCAATGGGCCACCCCAGTTCCCCAGGAATGCAGAAGAGAGGAAGGTCACTCTCTCCCGAGTTGTTAAGAGAAGAAAACGTGAAAGCTATAGCTTCAGAACTTAATCTTGAAATACGGGAGGTGGAGGGGAGGGGAAGAGAGGAGAAGGAAGGTGGTTCTGCATAGAAGGTGCAGCAGAAATAGAGGCCTCAGGGAGGAAACTTTCTGATGGGGCTGGGAGTCATTCTAAGGGCAGCTTGCTACTAGTACATCGATATGTGAACGTAATCATAAATCAAGTGTAAAGGCTTCAAAAATTCAGATGTAAATGTCAGCTGGACCGTGTCTGAAGTCTTACTATTTTTCAGTTGGATTCCACAGAGGAGAGATCTGTGGTCTCAGCAAAGCGGCTTGGGTGCCTCGGTGCTGGTGGGGGGTGGGGGTGCTGGCTTCCCTAGAGGCAGTGTCCCTTGACCATCCCTCCTTCTAAGGTAGACAAAATAAAGCTTGTCTTCCTGCCACCGTCCCTGGCCTGCCTTCTCAGAAGGCATTCCAAACCCGAGGCCCCAGGGGGAACCCTAGACCACTGGAGAGTTCTATGAGGCCAATGTGAGCCTTGGTCTCTCTGGCTGGATTTCAGACCGAACACCTCGGGTCCGGGGAGCCTGGCCTGACCTTGTGGAGGGTTGTTTATTAGCTGTTCTGCTGAAGTTCCATTCATTGATTTAAATAAACAGCTCAGATCTAACTCAAGGCTCTCCCCCAGCAGCCTTAAATCAAAGGACGCTTCTGTTATGCTTTATTACTTTAACTTTGCAAATTTGAATTAAAAGAAGGGGCAGCTTTATGGCTCAGCTGCAGCCCCGTAGCAAGTTTAGCTAAAAGCCAGCGTTTGTACCGCATACCCCTGCCAGGGTTTTTATTCTGCAAACCCCTTTATCGTTAGAGCTGCAGAAGGGCAGACGAGGAGGCCCAGCATCGACTAAAAATAACCGTTTTGAATGGATGTTTTGAAGCTGGAGGTGGAGGGAACTGTGCGGAGACACACAGGCTTAGGACCTGGGAGACCCAGGGTCAGGTCACCGCTTCCCCATGACGTAGCTCTGTGATACTGGGCAGTCACTTTACAGCTCTGACCTTCAGTTTCTTCTTCTGGTAAAATTTAAGGACAGGGCAAGATAACTTTCGTGTTCCTTTCAGTTCTAAAATTCTGTGGCTCTGTGATTTGACCAACTACTGTGACACAACTGGAGTGGGAGGCCAGATATAAAATGTCCAGCAGTAGCAACTTCAGCATGTAAGTCAGAAGGCATCTTCTAAGGAGTGAGAGGAGGAGAAAGCAGTACGTAAGAGTTATTTCCAACCCCAGTCAGTTCATTATATAATGAGGGATGGAGAGAAGGATATCAGATTTAAGAGAAGGTAAACAGACTAAACGTGTGCTTGAGGAGATTTGGAGGTACAAGTGCAAGAGTGCGGTTTAGGGCAGTTCTAAGCTTTTTGGCTTGTTGGTGCCAAAATAAGAAACATTAAAGAAGGGACAGGTTTATTAGGTGGTTAAGATAATTCATTTTGGAACATGTAGAAAACCTTTATCTTGATTTTAAGAGCTGGATAAAATCTTAAAGAACATTTTAAATCCTTATTAGTTTAATTAACTTAAAGCAACATATATTCCTATTATGAAAATAAGCACAGAACAATTAAAACATACAGAAAAGCATAAAGGAAAGCCAACTGCCCATAGTTTCACCATACACAGGAGCTGATCACTGCAATTTAGTGGGGAGTTCCACATGACCTCTTCCCAGATTCCGCCACCCGTCACGCGGGGGTTGGACATGGCTGCTTTGTGGACGCCCCCTCCACTCTGAAGGGCACAGGAGCCCTGCCATTTCACCCACTGAGAGTAGCCAAGGAGAATCCTCTGAAGGAAGCATCCCCTTTGAGCCTCTCAGCCTTCCTCCACTTGCAGACTCCCCCAACCCTGAAACAACAGAAATGATAAGCGGGCAGCAAGGCTCCCCTACATGTTTCTCAGGAGAACCGGACTGCCTGCTGAGGAAGACGTGCTACGATGCCACCCAGGCTGTCTTTGCTCTACCTTCACGTCGTATCTAGTTTAGATTCTCACAAGGAACAGCATCCTCCCGTGATGGTGTTGCTTCGAAAGCCTTCGTCCCTGTTTTTAGGCTTCCTTAAAACAGTCAGGACTGCAGTGGTGAGAAGGGGAAGGAAGCCGGTCCTCAAGACGGTACATCCTCCTCTGGATGCTCCCACTCTAAACCTGTTACTCTAGGGAAGGCAGGGAGGGAACCACACGGCGAGCCCTCTTCTGTGTAGAACAAGGAGCCTGGGTTATTCTAAAAGGAATCCACAGCTAACTTGGGTTTGTCCTCGACTGCTTTCCAAGAGCTCGGTGTGGACAGTGGCAATAACTAGACCTAAGAACTAGTGGATGGAGAAGGAATTAAAAATGAACAGTGTGTGATTGTATGTAGACAGAACTGCAGATTCCATTCCAAACTCTGGGGACACCAAGCCATCCCCGTCACACCGCCACCCTTTTGTAACGCAGATGACGCTAAATCACGCATTGTCATCATGGCGGAATATTTTCTCCCTTTATGAGTCAGCCTGGGATGCTGAATTAGAGAAACTTTGCAATGAAAAATCCCCCAGGTCTCATTTAATTCTTTCCTTATTCCAGCCTTTCTTTTCACAGTTTTGATTAGTGCCTTTGCCCATTTGGAGAATATTTTATGATTAGGTTTTAAGAGGAATCCGTCCATGGCTGTTTGCCTGAAACGAAAATAAGATAAAGAAATAAAGAACAGTGTCCAGAGAAGGCCAGTAAAGTAGCCTTTAAAACTTGTGTCTGTTTTTGGGCTGCCCTCGAGGCTTGAGGTTTTGCTTTCTCCCCTCCTCTGGAGGGACGGCGAGCTTGCAGGGTGGCTGGACCTGCCAGCTGCTGATGCAGAGAGGATCCAGGCTGGCAGCTGTCCACAGTTCCTTGATGGGCCTCTTCTCAAAGGAAGATCGATGTGAGTCAGCGAAGCCCTCATTAAGTGAGTCACACCATTAATAAAAGGTGCAGATTGCAAAGTGGTGTTTATTTCAGTGTTGACAGAAACCAGGGCACTGAGGCCTTGAATCAAAAATAACCTTGGGCCAGACACATTGAACTTGGATCAGATCTGAAATCCCAGGCATACATTCCTCCCTGAAGGCAAACAAGCATCCGGATACTGCAGCTGCTTTCTTTGTCCTGCGGGTGGGTTGCCCCCCATCTCCAGTTTTTGCCCTGGCTTGACAGTTTACAAAGCCCATCCACTTATAACACCCTTGTCCCAACTTGAATAAAGCCTTGGAACGTTGATTAGGTGATGTTCTCAGTGACTAAGTGACGGTCCTGGGTCGGAATCCCGGCTCCGCTATTTTCACTCTGTGTGAATGTGGGCAAATCACATAGCCTCTCTACGTTTTAGACTGAGTACATAACCCCCAGTACTCCTACTACCCTAAGTGATGCCCTCCAGTTTCCTCATCTGGGCTTGAAGTCCTTGGATTCTCCAATTTATTGATGAAGATAATCTTAACAGTATCTCCACAATAGGGCATGAAGATTAAAGTAGGTAGTATCATTAATGAAATCATCTCAATGTATGGCACATAGAATAAGAGCTCAAGAAATGTTACCCTGAGATTTGGGGCATATAGGCCTTATGCCGAGTATAGACGGGAAACCAGATTTGAGAAAGTTTATTCGTCCAAGGTCACAGAGGTAGAACCCGACAGGGCCACGAGCTGAAACAAGTTCCTCTGACGTCAAAGCCAGAGTTCTTTCAAATGCACCTACAGCACAGGTCTCTGAAGGATGGGCACCATTTCTCTTGCCCTGTTCACTTTCCAGGAAATGAAATGTCACACACTTTCCTCCTGGTTCCTTCCGGTTTACTGCTTTGTCTGTGTTCACGTTGATTTATATGTCAGTGGCTGGGGATACCTTAGTGAAGGAGACAAGGGGCTTACTGCCTATAGTTTTTACAGTCCAGGAACGAGGCTGTTGTGATTTTGTGTGATGGGTGATGTGGCCACATGTAGGAGTGACGCCTCACCAGCCTTGGCTGGGAAGTGGGGAGAACAGTGTGGACAAAGAAGGGTGGTCCAGTAAATATTCATGACCTGACTGCCTGCTTCCCCTGGAGGAGACGACACTGAAGCTGAGGTCTGGCGGATGAGTAGAAGTCAACCAAGGGAGCGTGGGGTAGAGACCCAACTCCCGCGGGTGGCGTGACACCACGGGCGACAGGGGAGGATGTGTCATTTTCAGGGAGCTGCGGCTCAAGTCGGGCAGGGCCAGTGAGTCTGCTAGGGACTTTAGACCTTCTTTTAAAGGCAGTAACTCTGCTTCCAAGAGCATTTTGACTCAGGTGGTTTGATGTCGTTCTGTTGACATCTCCATGTTTTAACGCGGGGAGAGTCTGACGCAGGAGTAAAATACACACCTTAATAGGGAAAAGCACTCTTTCATAACCAAACAGCTGACCCAGCGTTGTTCATGGCACACGTGGTGATTCTCAGGTCAGGCCCAGCCAGTGAGCGGATCTGTTTTGTATATGATTTGGTACGTTTTTAAGCCAAAAGCTTAATCACTATAAAAAATATTAGAGGAAAATGTGGATAACTATTTCTATAATCTTAGGATAAGTAGGTAGAAAAATATAGGGTAACATTGAAAAATGTGCCTACGTAAAATCAAAACTTGCCTGAGCTGCCAGAAAAGAAGCATAAAAGCTAAAATACAAACAAATAAAAAGGTTTTGTAATTATGGCAATAATTAAATAATAATTTAACTCAATAATTAAAAGTCTGAATGCACAGTTAGTTTCTAAAATGCAGTGGGGAAAAGATGAGCAGCTCAGTAGGTTAATGAGTAGCTCACAAAAGAAGAAATACTTGGAACATATGAGAGCAGTGCACTGTGTCTGTTTGGGTCAGTGATGGGTATGTGCTGAGCACATAGAACAGCTCTGGTGGATTGCAGGCGCTCTTTGTTGAATGAATGAACACAGGATGGTCTTTTGCTTCACCAGTGTTTTTAAAAGAAAAAATTTTTTAAAACCCACAAGATTTACTTTCCAATCACTGATTTAGTCAACGTTAAAAATGTTGATAATATCCAATCGGCATTCCAGAAGATGTGGGAAATTTCAAGTAGAATGTTCATTGAAGCACACTTTATAGATTATAAAATAGAAACAAGCAATCCCCATTAAAGAGGGGCTGATTAAATAAGTTAGAAGATGTTCATCATACAGTGAAATACTGTGCAACCATTCAAAATGTTCATATAGATACATATCAGTTTAGTACGAAAACATATATTTGAAATTGAAAATTAAGGTTGACAAAAACTACAGGAGGAATAATTGAAGTGTGTCACCATTCAGTAGGTGGGTTGCTAAAGGTTTCTAGAAATAACTTTTGCTGAGTTAACAACGTTGTCCTCTATTCCTAGTTTACCATAGCTTTTTCTTTTTTTAGTTTAATTTTTAAATCCAGTGTTGCTGATGACAGCATTTGTATTAATCCATTTTTTGTTCCCTGTAGATCTCTCTCTCTCTCTCTCCCCCCCCGCTTCTCTAAAATTCTTATTCTAATGAAATTTTGCCATGTGTATCTAGATGATGACCCTTTTTCATTCAGTCCTGCTCAACATTTGATGGGTTCTTTGTTATGGGATTTGTTTTTCTATCACTACTTTCCACATGCCCTTCCTTCCATTCCTGGATCTATCCATCATGTTTTGATTTTTATTTCATAATTTTTTTTTCTTTGTGTCGAATATCAGATCAAGTTTTTGGCACAATTTATTAACTAATGAATTTGTTCTTTATCTGTTTCCCTGCTGCTGTTTAGTCCATATAAGAGAGCTTTTAATTTTAGCAATAACGTTTATAATTCACAAGCTCTCTAGTTGATTCTCTCTCCCTTTTTAAATGGTCTGTAATATCCACTCCACATCCTTGAAGATTATAATAGTGTTCTTTAAACTATTGTCCTCATTGCTTCATTAAATCTATCCCCTTGAGTACTGCATCTGTCGGCTACAGTTGTGATAATGCTGTGTAACATGTAACTCTGAAAAGCAGTGGTTATAATAACGAGCATTTATTTTTCTTGTTTAGAGGTCTGCAGACTAGGGTGGCTCTACTTTAAATGACTTTGAGCTGGGCTGGGCTCCTGAATTCAGTTTGGATTCAGGTCTGACCCACTTCACAGTTCTCTTGGACCAACTGCTACCTGGGTACATGTTCTCCTCATGGTAGGTTGTGGGCAGACAAGAGACCAAGCCAGTCGGGGCAAGCATGTTTGAAGCCTTGACTCCCTGCCCCATCTACTAACGGAGATTTTTGTTTGTATGCTCAGCCTTGAATCTGATTTTTCGAACTCGTGTTTCCAGGAGTAGTCTGTCTGTTCAGCACTGGCTGTTTGGAAGGAGGGTAGGACTTGGTGCCGGAATGGCTCCACCTGAGCTTGTCTCTAATGATTGTATAACAGATGCTGGCAACACCCTGCCCATGTCTCCTTGGCACACACTGTCTGGCACATGCTGGCTTCGTATTGTAACCGTCTGCCTAAGGGCTTTCTCTGGCCGTGGTCACTTGCCCAGCCTGTGCTTGGAGCAGGACTCAGTGGATGGGAGTGGGGGGCCGGCGAGCTAACACCTCTAGAAGCAGCCCTCGTCTAATCATGGACTGGAAATGTCTCTCAGGTGGGACAACTGAAAGGGTTGTTACCTGGTCTGACAGGTGTCTCCAGCAGGACTGAGCCCCAGCTATTCATGGTGGTGACCTGCTGTTTATCACAGCCTGTATGGACTTCCCTCCCTACCCCGCCTTACTTCTCCTGTCTCCTACAGCTGCTTCCTTAGGTTACTTCCAAAGTAAAGGACTTACATTCTAGTCCTACCTCAGCATCTGCCTTTAGAGGAATTCGGCTTAAGACAAAATGTATATTTTAGTAATAAAAGGTGACGTGTGGATTACGTTTCCTTCTTTATCCTCTTTAGAATTGTCTAAATGTACGGTGAGCATGAGATCAGGAAAAACAAAATAAAACAGCCACCACCAACATGAAATATCCCTCTCATATCAAGTTGCCATGAACTTCCCATGGTTTTCCTAGGAGTTAGAAAAAATGCACAAGTCAAATAAATTAATATACTTCTTTCCCACCAAACACAAGTGAATTATCTTTGTGTCTGTGGTGCAAATTATAATTTGCAGGATGCATTGAACCAAATATGAAAAATAAACAAGAGTTTCAAAATGTGATAGGGTTTTCCCAATTTCATCATAAAAGGAGACCATGAAGAGAGAAGCTCTCTCTGATTTCTTTGAAGTGCACTGATTTTATGGGGGGTGTTGTGTTCATTTCATGAGGACCAGTGGGTATGAAGCAGGAGTCATCCTAGATACCGCATCTATCTCCCTCCCTCCCCTCCATCCGTGGCCTCCAAGGAAAAGGTGGAGAAACTATTCATCCATAAATTCAACAAAGGCATCGTTATTATTTGCCGATCACTGGGTCAGGCTGGAGGAGGAGGACAGTGAAAGACACACAGGTCGGTCTGTGCTATCAAGGCACTGGTGGAGAAAGAAAACAAACTAGTACATGAAAAAGGGTATTGTACGTTAGGATACATTCTTTCAGGGAAATAAGTAGAGAAATACGATAGACAGTCATGCCAGAGTGAATTTGGTTTCTCCTTTAAAACAGTGGAGAGGGAAATTCTGCCAGGAGAATTTGAGCTAAGTCTCAGTGAGAATGACAGTTGGGACGACCTGAGGAAGTGTTCCAGGCCAAGAAAGTCTGAGCACCGCCTGAGAACTTGCTGTTTGGAAGGAACAGAAAGGAGACAAGTGGGTCTGGAGAACAGCAAGTGATCCCCTTTTGTAAAACAAACAAAAAAAACAACCTCAAATCCATAGTCACTCCCCTGAAGTTTAGCGTCAGACACAATAAACAGTTATACCAGTTCCTGGCAAATATAAGAAAAAGAGAGGACCCTCTCATAGACCGTTTGTGTGAGTATAAATTGGTACAGAATTTTTGGAAGGCAATTGGGTAATGCCTGTTTAAACTTGAAATATTCTTTTCCTTTTTACTTCATTTACTTCCATAGTGCTTGAAATTTCATACTCGTGGATTACTTCTACATTTT
The DNA here is from genome assembly GCF_008692025.1 of Phocoena sinus. NCBI lineage: Eukaryota > Metazoa > Chordata > Mammalia > Artiodactyla > Phocoenidae > Phocoena > Phocoena sinus. The sequence continues at coordinate 4,013,259 of NC_045782.1, forward strand.
AAAAAGCTAATGAAAAATTTAGACCCTCTCTTTTCACACATATCACATCAGGACACATACACCACCTACATGCCTACAGAGCAATGGAAGGCAAAGCACAAAAAACAGCACAGGCTCTAAAACCAAAGGATGAATAGGTATTTTAAGGTAGAACTAAGGCCAGTAGCCCAAGTCCGTAAAGCGGCCATGAAAATACTGGATCAAATGTAAGACCAGAATTTAGAGGAAACCAGCTTGTGACCAACTTCTTGGTTTAATTTAAAGTGTATTGCTTGCACTGTTTCCAGCCCAGGTCTTTCTGGCATTTTTAAGTCTTATCTTTGGTTCCAAAACTTTGTCATTTATCATGCTTTTCAGCCACCCTCCTAGGAAGAAACACAAGGTTGGTCTGTGCAAGTTAAATACGCAAGTGTAGGCCAGTGCCCTTGTGGCATCATTTCCCCTTGGTGATCCAGGAAGGAACTTTGAGCCCCAGAGTGGCATGTCACAGAGCCCGGTTTATTGCGATCAGTTTCTCAGTAACTCCCAACTGTGCCGGAGTCAATCCAATAACAAAAGATGAAAGTGGCTAAATCTGTTAAACCACCAGGTGCCTGAATTTACTTAAATCACATATTAATTTCTTCCCCTGATCTCACTGCCATGCTGTCAAAGCTCTGTCCACGTGTCAACCGAATCAACTCTTTTGGGGTCAATTATGTTGAATCGCTTTGCTATTAATTGGATCACAGCCCAGCAGACATAATTCGGTCTTCTGTCTGAAATGGTCCGTGAGCCCAGCACCCCTATGTCCTTTCTCTGAAAGCTACACAAAGGCACGCGTTGTTGGATTGTCCTCCTGGAGGCTACCCTTAAAATCCAGGCGTGTGCTCTAATGACCCAGTTAGAGGAATGCTGAGTGTAACCACTTGTGAGCCGATAACTTGTGCAGGTCCCCAGAGCAAGTATTTTGCTCGAGTCATAATGACATAGTCTTGCTTTTTTTTTTTTTCCCTCTTCTTAACCCAGCACCGTCAATGTAGTGGTTTGTTACTTCTTGAGCCCTCCTCCCAATCCCCGTTCTTTATAACTCTCCATCTTCCAGAATGGAATTTTCTACCACCTACCCCAGACTTCTTTCTTTACAAAGTTAAGTCCTGTTCATCTTTAGCACCTTTGCAAATGCCCGCATTTTCTTGCTCCAGTTTCCTGCTTTTCATGCTCTCAAAAGCCCGCTTTCCGTCCTAGCTGACTGGACCGATTCCAAGAGTCCTTTCAGAAGTACAGTGCCTGGTACCCATTTTCACTAAGGAAGAAGCATGGCATCTTGGAGGAACGACGAAAGGTTCTTCTTAGTGGCAATATTTTTGCAGTTCTTAAGAACACCTGGATGTATTCCATGATATTCTTGATGCTAAGAATTTCTCCTTCCAAATATGGATCTAACCCACAGCTGGAAATAGCATGCTCTCCAAATCCCCTTGCCATAGAGTTAAATATCTTCCCAGCATTATTAAATCACTTAAAGGCACTTAACCTCTCAAAATGGTATGAGTTCTCCTTCCACTCACATGGAAAGCATTGCACAATTGACAAAGAGCGTTAGAAGGGCTTCAAAACCAAAGCTAGAAAAAAAAAAAATACCGGGAAAAGCAAATACTCCAGAGATTTATGAATGAAAATCTTTAAACCAGAGTGAAAGGCTTATCAGGAATGAGTGGACAGGCCTTCCTTGGTCTCACACTTGAATTCATTTCTTTGGGCTGGATATGCAAAGACAAAACAGGCTTCTACAAAACGAATAAAACATAAACACCGCAGGAACAAATCAGGTTTGTTTTAAAAAATGGGAAGGACTTCAAATCATAGAACTATGTCAATGGAGCATGCACAGGGGGACTGGTGCACTTTTTTCCATAGCTGCTTCTGCAGTTCAAGCCACCGTCATCTCTTACCTCGACAACTACAGCAGCTGCCGAATTAGACTTCCAGTTCCCATTTTTGCCGCCACAATCCTTTCTCCAAAGAGCCTCCAAGTCATATCACCTCCCTGTGAGAATCTTCTAATGACTTTCCATTGTTCTTAGAATAAAACCTAACCCCTTTTGGATCTGGTTCCACGACTGTTTCTGCAATCTCACCTTGAACCATAGGTTTATTCACTATGGTACAGACACATTGACCCGTCCTTGGAACACGCTGGGCCTGGTCCGGCTCAGGCCTTTTGTACTTACTGTTTCCTCCGTCCAGAGCACACTTTTCTTGGCTATTTTTTGAGGTTCTCATCTTTCAAATCTCAGTTTGAATCTCACCTCAGCCTCACCGCTAACCTACCTAGAGTGGATGCTGTTCACCCTCAGCCACTTTCTATTACATTCATGCATTTTATTTCTTCACAGCCCTTATCACTAAAGATTTTCTGTTTACTATTTTTTCATGATCTGTTTCCACCTTAGAACAAAAATGTCATGGGAGTAGGGACTTTGTTTTGCTCTGCAGTTATATCCTCAGTGTTTATAACATTATCTGGTAAATATAGCCTTTCGTAAATATTCATTGAATGAATAAATGATGGATTTAAAGATCCTGCTCTAAAATATGGAATCTAATAGTCAAAACTATCCACTAGTGAACCAAACACAATAAATTCATAATTGTGCCTCACAAGTGGCTGTCTAATGAGGACAAATAAACTAATGCTCTGGCTGAGAAGAGCCCAGAAGCACGTTGTTTTGAGAGAGATTACTTCCTTCTTGTGCTGTATGTACCCAGGCTGCTCCAAAGCGTTTGCCAGAGGTTTCTGAGGATCAGAATCTCCTGGGCCACCTGTAAACATACAGCCTACAAGACTTGGTCATCGTAGATAATGCGATGCTGAATCCAGGATGAAGTTCGAGAATTTTAATTTTTAACAAGTACCTGCAGATGCTTTTTTATCAAGAATGCTTGAGAAACACTGCCCTAGAGCAGAGGATGAAGACACAGCTACAGGTTAGAATCCCAAAGCCCAGGCTGCACCCTCATGACAATTAAATTAAATATTGGGGGGTGGGAATCAGGCACCAGTCTTTTCTAAAACTCTCCATGATTCCAGCAGTTGTCCAAGTTTCAGAGTCACTCCTCTAAAACACTACTTCTCAAACTTCAGCTTGCCTGTGAGTCACCTGCAGAGGCTGTTAAAATGCAGATGGTGACTCCATTGATCTTGGTTGGAGCTCAAGGTTCTGTTTCTTTAATAAGCTCTCAGCGATGTTGATGCAGGTCTCCTCAGACCTCTCTTCGAGCAACAAGGTTCTAGTGGATCCACAGATGGTACCATGCCCCGTTTCTCGGTCCATCCGGCTGCAATAACACAGTGCAACTGGGTAGCTTATGAACATCAGAAACTTACTTCTCACAGTTCTGGAACCTGGAAGTCCAGGATCAGGCTGCCAGCATGGTCAGGTGGGAGCCCTTTTCCAGGTCACAGACTTACTGTATCGTCGCTTGGCAGAAGGAGCTAGGGGGAGCTCTGTGGGGTCTCTTTTATAAGAGCACAAATCCCATTCATGGGGGCTCTGCCCACATGACCTCATCACCTCGCAAAGGCTCCATCTCCTAATACCATCACCTTGGGGGTTGGGTTTCAACATATGAATTATGGAGGGAAGGAAACATTCAGTCCATAGCACAACGTGTCATTGGCCGTGTATACAGTGTAGAAACCTTTAGGATTCGATAGTGAGGTATATGGTGGTGCTGGTGGGTTGTCAAGAGTTTGTGTCCTTGTCTCCACGATCTTGTTCCAACTAGTTATATTTTGTTATAGACACAGTTTCCGCCTGGGGTTTGGGGCTGAGTAATACAATCCAGTTGAATTTTCTTGACATATTAATTCACAAACATAGAAAGGTCTACTTCGTGTGAGGTGAAGTTTGCTCTTCTGTGGATGGGAAAATCACTCTAAAGCAAGAATAGAAATATTGTGTGAAAAAAAGTGTATTTTGGTGTAGGTTGTCATCTACTCTATCTCCTAAAACAAACCAAAGTACTCAAAACTGTTCAAACCTTTTAAATGGATAGGTTTCGGAGCTGGAGGACAATCCTCTAGGGATACTCTTGGTACATCATTGTTTGTGAAGGAGTTCAGGACACACTGCACCTTGGTATCTTGAAAATCTTAAGCCCAAGGAGTTTGAGAAAAGCAGGAAGCTCACTGTGACCTTCTCCCCAGCCCTTCTGCCCTGAAACAGGTCATAAAACTCCCATGTGGAAGGTTCCTTCCCTGTACTGGGAGGAAAGAAGACATTCTTATAGCCAGAGATGAGGTATGTGGGGCTGAGAAGGCTGTGTAAACAAACCTTGTTAAACTCAGCCGTATCCTTCTAGTTACTTCTTCACCATTTACTACCCCTAGTCCACCCCCTTTGTCTTGTCCATTCTTCACAGATGTATTGTTTCTAAAGGGTATAAAAGTGCTCTGGACACTTCTTTGGGTCTTCGTTCTCTTGTGGAGGCTACCATGGACATGTGAAAATTCAGTAAAATGTTTATGCTTTTCTTCTGTTTATCTGTCTTTGTCAGTTTAACTTTCAGACCCAACCAGGGACCCTAGAGTGTCGAGAAAAACTTTTTCTTCCCCATCCATTTGCAATCTTGTGTAAATAGTTCCATCTGACTTTTAAATCTGAGTCTTGATTCTAGAGACATGTACACTTTGGTAAAGTCGATGGTCAGTGTCTGGGTTATAAGCAGAAGCTGTGATTGTGAAAAAGAAGTTTCCCTTGACTGGCTCTGGTCAAAGGCCATGACTTTGTAGTCAGTTAGTTAGACCTTTGGCAATAGATCTGATTATCTTCTCAATGACCGACATAATCAGACCCTTTACTGATAAAGTCACTGCTTTGTGCTCGACCATACTAAGAATAGAAGAAAAAAGAAGATTGATCCTTTTGGTGAAGACTGATCTGTGCCCGTAAAATATGGAGTCTTTGGGGAAGCGGGGAGGTGACATGATTCCATTTCAATAGTCTACTCACACCAAAGCCTTGAACAGTCCTGTTACTGGAGTTTGAGTAACAGGTACAGAGTTATTCAGTGTGATAAGTGCCTTCATGACTTGAGTACTTCAGCAACGAGGAACTGTTTGTTTGTTTGTTTGTTTTTTCAATCAATACAAAGAGACAGATAAATTCAAGTAATGTCGTAAGTTCCACCACTGGGAAGAGAATCTCTTTTAGTCTAGAGAGGTGGCATGTTTAAGACCAAAGTATTATCACAGAGTGGAAATAAAACCAATCTTTCCAGTAATTTAGGGTTCAATTCCCCCATGTCTAAAATTGAGTCCTTTCCCTTTCCAAAATTCTATGAAGCTGAGAGTGTGTTTTAGCAAATGTGCTCCTATAATGGCGTAACTTACAAACTGGAGGTTTGTGGCTTTCAGTTAGCAGACCTTCATTATTGGATGGTCCCTGATGGCTGGCCAACTAATTGTGGATATTACCAAGTCTACTCTGACCTCTCAGACGGAGAGTGGCTGCTTTGCTCTGGAATAAAGTAGGGATGTCTGCACTTTGAACTGGGCTCTGCAAGTACAAATTCACTTAACAAAATAAGAGGACACACAGTCCTATAGATGTTTATTCTGACCCTTGCAACCAACCCCTCTTTTCAGCACCCCTTTCAACACTGTTGTGAAAACAGCAAGGTGATTGCCAAGTTCAGTTGACTTCCATGATGTCATAAATGGAAAGACCTGTGAATTGCTCCATTGCTAGACATTAAGGCAGGGAATGATGTCATTCCTTAAAAATAAATAAGCATAACCTAATGTCTTTTTATTAATAGTCGACTAATTGCTGTATCAGAAGAAGGAAATCTTTGTAGACGAGAGTGAGACTGCCCCTGACATCATACCCACAACACAAGAGGAAACTTATTCTCTGGGTGCGCATACACACACACACGTGCGCACAGGGGAAATGGCTTCTTAAATAATGAATCCCCAGATAACGCTGCAGTACACATGGATGGGGTGTCAGTGATCTGATTGGCTCACAGCTGGAAAAAATTAGACTGAAAAATGACAGAATGGTACGATGTGACACATACTGAAAGTGCTGGCTCGGGAGGCACCTCTGTTCTGAGAATGAACCCTCTTGCTGTCACGGGGAGCCTGTCATTTCAGACCCCACAGCTGAGTACATTTTACCTGAGGTCTCTCGTGTGTTTGTTCAGGTGTGATGACACAAGTGCAAAGTCTCGGTAAAGCGCGGTTTTGTTGAAGGACAAGAGAATCAATGAAAAAAAAATTCATCAACAGGGAAAATTTAGAAGTCAAGGTGCTACAGAAAAATCAGATTATCCAGGTATTATGATGCTTAAGTATTTATGGCTTAGCAGCTGACATTTTTCGTATCAATACAGCATGTTTTTTCCCCCAGGAGTTTGAATTTGTGCCTTTCTCATCTACTCTGAATGTGTTTTTGCAATGATTTCTGTAGCACTGGGGAAAAAAATAAGAAAAGGTCTTTTCACGACTTCTGGAATGTGTCCATCATATTTCCTATGGACACACATCATAAAATACTTGCTAGGATTAAAATACATGATTCACTGTTAGTGGAAACACAATCCCACGTGCATTACCATATATAATGTTGAAGGCAAGGTGCCTCTGATTTTCAACCTGGATTTTCTTATGCTACATAAAATCAACAGGCATATCAGGTAGGGTGACATCTCCAGCTGGGTCATTGCCCTATAGGAGAAAGAGGTCAGGATGCTGTCACCAAGGGAAAACAGTCTTGTTAATGTCCTTACAACTGTGGGTAAGCCATGCTTCTAGGTAACATTTCGCCTTGGCTAGCTTTTAATCTTGAGCCACAACTGAGGATTTATGAGTTAAACAGAATACATAACTTATCAAAAGAGCGTGAAACCATTCTTATGGCCCCTCTTGCTCAGGGATCGCAAACACAAACAATAGCTAACCTCTCCCACCACATCGCAGAGCTGAAATGGCCCCATTGAGATTACTACCACCCATCGTGCATAATGTAGGGTGACCACGCTGACGTGGTGAGTCCCGACCAGGGCACCATTTATAACCAGACACATGATAGACGCCTCCATGGTGATGCGGAGAAAAGGATAATAGTGAAAAACAGAATGAAGAGGGAGGGAGAAAACCTGGTTAGAGAATGCCCTCAAACCACCTTGCATGGCAACCCAGCAGTGTGTTGGGAAGAGCCCTGAACTTGAGAATCTATTAATCATAATTAATAATGATCCTGCAATCCCACTCCTGGGCATACATCTGGAGAAAACCATAATTAGAGAAGATCCATGCACCCCAATTTTCATTGCAGCACTGTTTACAATAGCCAAGACACGGAAGCAACCTAAATGTCCATTGACAGAGAAATGGATAAAGAAGATATGGTACATATATACAATGGAATGTTACTCGGCCATAAAACAGAATGAAATAATGCCATTTGCAGCAACATGGGTGGACTTGGAGGGTGTTACGCTAAGTGAAATAACTCAGAGAAAGACAAATACTGTATGTTATCACATATGTGAAATCTAAAATATGATACAAAGGAACTTATTTACAAAACTAAAACACAGACGTGAAAACTTACAGTTACCAAAGGGGAAAGGTGGGGGAGAGGGATAAATTAGGAGTTTGGGATTAACAGATATATATTACAATATATAAAATAGATAACCAACAGAGACCTACTGTATAGCACACGGAATGATACTCAGTATTTTGTAATAACCTATATGGAAAAGAATCTGAAAGAAATATATATGTATGTATATATATATATATATATATATATATTCAGTCATAGATGTATGACTGAATCACTTTGCTGTACACCTGAAACTAACACAGCATTGTAAATCAACTACACTTCATTAAAAATAAATAAATAAAAACAAAAAACCACCCAAATTATTATTATTAACATCAGTAATAGTTGGGAGTCAGGGAAATGTGTTCAGTGTGCTCTCAGAGTGTGACCCCGTTGTTAGAAATGCAAATCCTCAGGCTCCATTAGTATCAGAATCAGAAACTTTGGGGATAGGGCCCAGGGATGCGAGTATTAACAAACCCTCCTGGTAACTCTGACTCACGCTCAAGTTTGAGAACCGCTGGTCTAGGAAACCTCCGGAAGCTCAGCCAGTCAGTACTCACACTTTGTGAACGCAGTTCTTCGACGGTCCCATTATCCCCCCCTCGTTCCTCCTGCTCTGGTCACACCCTTCTTGATCAGGGTTGAAGCCATGAAAGGCCCCTGCAAGTAGGAAAGAGATGCTTTGCACTGCTTCATAGCTGTGGGACTTTGGGCAAACACAGCCACTTTCTGTGCCTCCGTTTCTGTCTCTGCAGAATGAGATGTTGACCTAGGAGATCTCCAGTATCCCTTTAGAGCTAATACTGTAGGGCTGTGAACTGTCAGTGCTGTTACTCTGAACCCTAAATATGGACCCCTGCTCTCATGAGGCATGTTATTTTGAGGCATTCAAAGGATAAGGGGGTCTGATAATACTCCTGAAGATAGCAGCACAGTGAACCATGGAAGCCTTGTAGATAACAAGACCCTTAGCCCAAACGCCTGTGACATCACTATCTGAGGACAGGGAATGTGATACATCACAAAAAATACACATCCAGGCTTATCCATCCGCATTCTTGAGGCACACACCCCAGATAGTGTACTAATGCTGCTAAAGGTGACAAGTTCCCCGCATGCGTTATCCTCAAGTCACCATTGAACGATTAAATGGTTAAGGCCAGGTGAATAAGTATTATAATGAGGGTTCATAATAGATTTGTTCAGTAATAACACGTAATAATAAACATGAGACTCAAACCACTGGAAAAGATTTTGGAAACCAGATGGTATATGCATTCGATAGGACAGATAGCTTCAGGCTCATTTTATTACTTTGTTTTATTTAAAAAAATTTTTTTAGGTCTTTTTATGGAAAATTTAAAACAGATGAAAAGTAAATACAATAGAATACTGAACCAGTGTTTAGGACAAAGGCTGTCGTCAGGAAACGTGCAAAACAGTGAGGGCTGGAGAATGAGGAGGTGAGAGAGTAAACTGAGAATTGGGAGGACAGAGAGTGTCAGGACCTAAATGCCCTCCTTGTCGAGGATGGAGAGAAACTTTGTGAGGTTGTGCTCTGCCCTTGGCCTCGGCCTGACTCACGTTCAGGTGGGGGCCAAGCCCTGATAATAGCACGGACATGGGATGAGCACTGACCACTCTTCTGAACCCCTCACTCACTTCTACCGGCCACGCAACTGTACACGAGGCACTGATTGTATCCTATCGTGTAGGCGGGTGACTGAGACCCGGAGGGCTAGTACGGGGTAGGGTGGGGATTTGAATCCTGGCAGGCAGCTTCTGGAGCCTGTGTGCTTTTCCACAGAACTGCCTCTTCACCTTGGAGAGATTCCAGGCCAATCCCCTCATTTTACAGATCAAGGAGAAGGGGGAGGAAGCGGCTTCCTGCTGACAGATAAGTCTCTCAACTTGTACTGGGCAATCCATAAAATAAAATAAAAATGCCGATGCCCCACCCGAGACAAATTAAATGCAGATCTCAAGGGAATAGGGCCTGGGCATGCTTTGAAGCTCTCCAGATGATTCTAATGTGCAGACAAGATTGAGAAACTCCTGATAGCGGAAGGGGCCTGGGGTGTCATCTGTCATGTGCTTTGAAATCTCAGCTCTGCCATTGGCATCTCCTCACCTGTTCTCCAGGGAATATCTTTTCATTTAGGTGATTATAGTACAGATAATCTTTCGAAGGCTTCTGCCACATTGCAGGTATTCTACAAATTATAGTTACTCTCCCTACTGTTAGCTGTTGACATATCCCAAGTTAGAATAATAGATTTTATTTTACTTTGTTTTCCAGTAACCTTAGTGTATGATATCCAGCATTCTGAGCTTCAGTAGCACTCTGGAGTAAAACTAACATATTAAAGGAACAGACTGTGGTGATCTATAAAATTCAGCCACATTAACAAGGAGAGGGAACATCATTGCCCTCCAGATGTCTTACATTTGTGCTTAGTTAAATCCACTCTGACCACACGGAGAAGCTTACGTGCCTTTTTCGTTTGGGTTTTTTTTTTTTCCCCTAAAGTATATCTGTGTGAATTGGCCTTTCTTGAAGAGGCTAGTTAAGCACGGCAAGGCTTAAGATAACGTGTTCTCTGCCTTCTGTGATATGAAGGGCTTTTGACAGTTGTGAAGCCGACACATTTTTTCATTCTCTGGATCCACAGAGGGCTCACCAAAGAGACATGCATGGCCTGGCATGGAAAGGAAAATTTTCAGTCTTCAGTATGCTGGATGCACTCCAAGGCTGGAGTGGCCTTTACCTGCCTGACTTACTTAGCTTGGTCTCTTCCGACTCTGATGTAATAATTCTTTTGATTCCCCAATTCCAAAGGGCCCTGTGTCCAGAGTGATTTTGTCCCACCTAACTTGGGCTGAACTTTGGCTGAAACTCCCAGTCCCTCTGGGTCTGTAAAGCTTCCTCCTTGTGGGAGAGAGAACATTTCCTCACCAAATCACTGCTCTCAAAACAAACTCTGGACCGGAAGCCCTTTGCCTGATGGCTCTCCATCCACCCCCAGCTGTGATGCTCTCCTGGCGGCTGACCTCCTCCTGCTTCCGCCCTGTAGAGGTTGTGTGTGTTTCATTTCACTCCCAAGAGGGGTTCTACTTCATTGGTGTTTAAAGTGATCACTCTAGAGAGTTTATATAATCTTCCACTTTCCAAAAATCCATCTTTGATTCCTAAGCACCCACATTCACCAAGCTGCAGAGCAGGAAGAGGCTGAGGCCGGGGCGTATACCGTTCTCTCTGTCTCGAGAGAATGGATAGAAGTGTCAGCCAGGCTACGTGACTTACCAAAGACCCAGGGGCTATTCCGTGGTGAGAACGGTACCCACTTTGAGTGTTCTGATGCTGCCCCTAAGATCTTTACTTTTATTGTTTAATTTTATTTGTGAAAACTTCAAAGCTTTTTCACAATGGAAAATTTTAAGCACAGATAAAAATAGATAGATTAGTATGTGAATCCCAGGTACCCAAATTTAACAACTATCAGTGATGGTTGGTCAATTTTGACATTATCCTCAACATTTCATCTATACCCTAACTCACTTTTCTCTCTCCCATATTAATCTGATGCAAATCCTAGACATTACATTATTTCATGCATAACCATTTATAAAGTTCCTGTAAAAAATAAAATACTCTTTTTAAAAACCAGAACCCCATAACCACCATAATAGTGTAACACATAAAAAACACACAATACTTCTCTGGTGGTCTCAGATATGTGTCGACTTAAAAAAATGCACAATGTGAGAGCTCTGAGTTAAGTTTTATTTGGGGCAAAATGAGGACTATAGCCGAGGAGACAGGATCTCAGATAGCCCTGAGGAACTGCTCCAAAGAGGCAGCGGGGAAGGTCAGGATAGATGTGATTTTGGCGAAGGGGGAGTCCATGCAATCGAGCGAATATTATTTTGCAGCAGGTTTCTGCTGGTCACGAGGAGCCGTCGTCACCATGAAGGATTTTAGTGCTTTTCTAGATATGAGGAGATACGAGAACTGGGCTCATGAAATCGGCTCCTGAAAATATTTTAACTCTCTGAAGACCTGTTCTGCCAGTTTTTCCCAGAGCACAGAGCGCCTCATTCCTGATCTCCACCCTGAGCTCCTTTCGGGGGGGTGTTGAAAGTCAGCAGCTGCAGAGCACATGGTTTAACCCTGGTAGAGGTAGATGGCAAGGGCCAGTGGCAAGTGCCGATTTGTAGTCGACGTATGCAGTTTTCACATTTTCAGTTGCCACGTACGTGTTATTATTGTTCACAATATTTTGATAGAACCATTATTTTAAAGTATTAAGAAACGTGAGATATAGTATATCTGGGGTTTAAAATCTAGTTGAAGGAGCAGAATGAAAGGTACCAGTAACGTAAGAGGTGTAAAGAAGAATGTTATAGATACTGTTTTACATACATTACATATATGTAACACATCACATATATGTAGTACATCAGACAGCAGGATCAACACAGAATACTATGCCCAGGAAAGAAGAGGAAGGGGGTATAATTTGAACAGGGCCTTGACAGTTAGGATTCAGACAGGTAAAATTTAAAAGGGCAAATACGGAGTTGGGATGTGACTAAAATCTCAGAAGCAAAACATACCAGACCTATTGACGCGATGGTGAAGAGAAATTTTACCACAGCAGAAGTTTTATACCTTTACAACAAGATACTGAATAATAATATTAGATATTTATGTTGGATCTGATTCAGCAAGTGCTTCAATATCAAACTCGGGGTTTACAGCTTTGCATGCACCGGGGAGCCCTTGAAGGCCTTTGAGCTATTATAAATGCAATTTAGCTTCATGGATAACAGCAAAGTAACATTTTGTCATTATTACATAAAATAAATTGAAGCGGAAGTGAGCCCTATCTATCTCCACACCACCATCAGAAAATATAATTAGGGGAAAAAAGTATCATTTAAATGATAGCCAGCAACACACAGTAGATATTAAGATTTTTCAAGGGACATTCTAACATCATTTGTCAACGGACATCAAATTAAATTGGGAAAAAAAAGAACATGACTAGCTTATGTCTCCAGGAAAGATATTTGAAGTTGTTTATTGAAGTGGAATTCAATCTCCATAATTTTGTGGCTCCCTCCTTTCAACCATAATAATTCATCTCTATAATTAAAGCCTAATGAAGCAAACAATTTCTTCTCTTCCTAATCAACTTCATCTGTGTGAGTGGCCAACATTAAAATAGAATCTTTCCAGTAAATGGATTCAGTGCTCTTAGTAAAAAAAAAAAAAAAAGGAAAGAAAGAAAAAAAGGAATTCTTCTCTTTCTTTTGAAATTTTACATTTTACCCCCATTAATTAGCTTTATTTCCTTAAGAATGCTAGGATGTCATAAAGAGTACTAGGAGGGTTTCCTGATAACCTCCAAAACTAGAACAAAGCTAGATTATTATTAAATTAATCGATCTGCTTGAAATCAAAGACTGTATGGTGTCACCCATGATCCGTCGAGGGCATTCATTCCCTTGCGTGCTCTGTCATTTAATAATGCTGAGGATGGTAAAGAAAGAAGGTGAAATTTACATCTTTGCATCATCATTTAAAATTTAAATACCTCTTAGAAATGTAAGACCTGAAGCCACTATCTGCTAATGTCTTTGGACATGATTAGCAGACATCCAGCTGGGACCAAAAAGAAGATTCAGGCCAGGCTCCTGTCAAAATGAAGGCCCTACCAGGAGAAGATTTTGCAGAGTAAAGCCATCAAGGACAACTTTTTCAGTCTCTGTAGCATCAGATGGAGCCAGCCAGTGAAGTCGCTTCAAAGCTGGCCCCTTTCCCCATGGGCAGACGTGCCGGAGATCGCCAAGCCCAAGTGGCTAGTATTTCTGCTAGAAAATTGTGTGTTGTTGAAATCATTGTAAATAACGTTCTAAATACACTGCTTTGCAGATAATAATCTCCTTTATGATGGAGCCTCAACAGTGAAGTTGTTAAACTGGTGCTCGTGGCCTCAGTGTGGCCACAGTTGTGGTCTCTTTACCCAACATTATGGTTCTTAAAAAGCTCAAGCCAACGTTTAAAATAAAAAAAAGATATTTCACAGAAAGATACGCCTTTCCAGCTTATCTTGGAAACTGGGAAGATGTGATAAAACTGGCCCTACTTTCCCACATGGTAGTGATGGGGTTCCTAGGAGCAGTCACCCTCTTTGGAAAGGGCGGTGTTCCCCATTCCTCCTGGGCTCTCAGCGCCTCCCTCCCCTGAGACTGTTGATCTTGGGTGGCCTCAGCCTGCAGCGGCTCGAAGAAGGGTTTCAGTTCCCGGCCAGTGATTGAGGTCGGGTCGTGGTGGTGAGAGCACCAAACCCTAGTCACTAGACCAGTGGTCAGTGACAAGGCCCTGGCCCTACGGCTCTGCAGAAAAAGAATTCTCACAAAGACTGAAAGTAGTGAAACAAGTAAAGTATTTATTAAGAGAAAAAAAGAGTATAGTACGTGTGGATAGACACACGGGCAGGCTCAGAGAGAGGGAGTCGCGCCTTCGTGGCAGTTTAAATCACTTATATGTGGCATTTCTTCCATGTTTCCATTGGCTAGTCATTTTGATTTGCCTGGTTCAAAGTCTGTATTTGGTATATCAGGATTTTCCCGTGCATGCGCGCGCATCTCTTAGCCAAGATGGATTCTACCAAAGAGGCCTATGGGTAGACTTAGCCACTTAGCGTCACTCCTCTTTTGACCTCCAAGGAGCCTTTCTGAGCATGTTTAGTCGGGGAGGTCTCCTGACTTCAAGAATGAGGAATATGTGGTCTTTTGTCTTCTATCTGCGCAGGGCCCAGCCTCCTCTCTCAACTGTCCTGTTATTTCTGTCTCGGAGTATTGGTCCACAAGGAACAAACTCAAACCGTTTGCCCTGGGGGCCCATCTGTCTCCTGCCTCTGTGTGACTCACCACTATCATTGCCCTTGAACTGCTTTCTTTTTCTTCTAGTAGAGAAATATTTTCCTGGATCCCTGTCTCCATAGAAAGAGGGGCACATCAAGACAACTAAGGGGAACAGTTAACTTTTCCTACACCCTACCTGCCTTGTTCACTCAAGTTCCCAGCCCGCCCACCCTGCCCCGACCCTCCCGTAGGCACTGGAAGTTCTTATTTATTTATTTTTCTACCGAAGTATAATTGATTGACAATGTTGTGCTGGTTTCTGGTGTACAGCAAGATGATTCACTTATACATGTATATATTCTTTTTCGTATTCTTTTCCATTATAGCTTATTATAGGGTATTGAATATAGTTCCCTGCGCTATACAGTAGGACCTTGTTGTTTATGTGTTTTATGTATATTAACTTGTATCCTAAACATCTAATCCTAAACATCTAGTTTATCCCTTACCCCCTCATTTCCCCTTTGGTAACAATAGGTTTGTTATCTCTGTCTGTGAGTCTGTTTTGTAAATGGGTTCACTTGCGTCATTATTTTAGATTCCACATGTAAGTGATATCATACTGTATTTATCTTTCTGACTTCCTTCATTTAGTATAATAACCTCTAGGTCCATCCTGTTGCTGCAAAAGGCTTTATTTCATTCTTTTTATGGCTGAGTAATATTCCATTGTATATATATATATACCACATCCTCTTTATCCATTCCTCTGCCGATGGACATTGGGGTTGCTTCCGTGTCTTGGCTGTTGTAAACAGACACTGGAGTTTTTAACCCTGCCTCAAGAACTTGTAAGGGAGGAAAACATTTTCCTCAGCCATGTTAGGGACCCTGGTTTGGTTTGAAAATTAAACCAACAAAGACAGCTTAACAGGAGAAAGGCATACACATTTATTTAATATAAGTTTTACATGACACAGAAGCCTTCATAAGACAATGAAGACCCAAAGAAACAGTTAAGCCTGAGTATTTTTATGCCAGGTTTGATGAAAAGTGGGCAGTTGTACGGAAGTATGAGTTAAGTGTAGTAGACTGGGGGAAACTAAGAAAGGCTTGTTTGAGAAACTCTTCTCAGCACCCCTTGGTCTTCAGAGATAAGGATGTTCCTTTCCTCCAGGTGTAGGGAGGGCACCTCTCACATGAGGGTTTTGTATGACCTGTTTCAGGGGAGAAGGGTGGAGACGGGAGAGAAGGCCAAAGTGGTCTTCCTTCTGTAGTTTTCTCAGTTAAAAAACAAAATTCAGGGCTTCCCTGGTGGCGCAGTGGTTGGGAGTCTGCCTGCCGATGCAGCGGACGTGGGTTCGTGCCCCGGTCCGGGAAGCTCCCACATGCCGCGGAGCAGCTGGGCCTGTGAGCCACGGCCGCTGAGCCTGCGCGTCCGGAGCCTGTGCTCCTCAACAGGAGAGGCCACAGCAGTGAGAGTCTCGCGTACCGCAAAAAATAGAACAAAACAAAATTCAACTGAGTAAAGATTAAAGATCTTATTGGCTTTATTCAACAATCCATCCCACCTAGCGAATAGGAAGGAGCTCTGAGGAGCTGTACAAAATGAGAGACTTTTACGGGCAGAAGGAGCGGGAACAAGGAAGTTGTACTTGGCAGAAAAGCAGGTTGGTTACTGCAAGGTCACTTTCCTGTAAGGGATGCGGGGGTCCAGCCGGCAGGTGACCTCACTGGTGCTGATCAGGGGATTCCTGATTCCCTGGTTTAAGGTTCCATTTCTGGGAGATCAGTTTGATGATGTGGGGTTTAGCATGAGTGACTCCATTTGGGGCTTACTGTCTTGTTTCTCCCATCTCGTACTTCTTCAGCTTGAACTATTCAGTATGCCAAGGTGCTATATTTGGGGTAGTATGACCCGAACCCCATCAATGGCAGTTGAATTCTTTGGGAATGGTTTCCAGTCAGGCAGATAAAGGGACTTCAGAAAAATTCTCTTCTTCAGCTGTTGATTCTCAAATGTCTTCAGCTCAAAATAATCCTTATGCCACTGTGACTTATTCAGAGCCCCTCCAAGAACTTCCTGGGAGAGAGTGGTGAGGTTACAGGGAGTAACAAGGTAGTGCGAGCCATGCTGTGATGGGAGAGAGCCCGCTGGTACTAGGGTGCAGCGGGGGGACACGCAAGACAGGGAGAACTTGGGGAAATGCAAGTTGACAGAGATTCTTTGCCTGACCAAACTGTAGTCAGGCTCCTGAACCTTCTCCTAGGCCTATCTGTGCACTTCTTGGTAAAATCCAGTTTTAGCAAGAACCCTGCAAAGTCAGTTTGCCCAGCACCCCCAGCGTGGATAACTGACCGGGTCCCTCATCCTCCACATCCCCGAGGTGACGTCCCATCACCCTAGCCACCTTCAGCAAGAGTCCTGTTGTGAATTTGGCCAGAGCTCCCCGGACCCCTGATGTGTCCTCTTAGTAATTTTCCATCCACTGACCCCCACCCTGCTCCTTGGCGATAAATCCCCACTTGCCTGGGCTCTTTCTGGAGCTGACCTAGTCTCTCCCCCACTGTGAATCTCTGCAGTGGCCCCTGTGCCTACCGTGATGGTCCCGCTTTAGCATCTTCTACAAGCGTTGCTGAATTTTTTATTCTTTAACAAAGTAGATCTGTGATTTGCGAGGAAATGCCAAGGGTTGGCACTGGAGAAAAAGCAGGCCCTTTCGCCTTACTTAGCACATGTAGTCATTGCCGCTCTGTCCTCCCTGTCAGCCCGAAGTCAGGAACCCCATCTGTGTGGTTCACTGCTGTACCCCCAGGGTCAGACACATAGGTGAATACTCAGAACATACCTGCTGCCTGACACTTGGACACTAAGCCTCATCATGAAGGAGAGAAGGTTTTACCAGGTTGGTTATTAAAAAGATATTTTGAGGATCACCCAGAGTCATCTGCCACAATCGGTTTCACGTGCCTTTTGGGAATCCAAGAGTGACGGGGAACCCATACCTCCAGCTTCATGCATTTTACAAAAGTCATGTCTATCCCTATGTGGAAACTTTGCAAGTTTTATGAGAGGCAAGAATAGCACATTGACTGCAGATATGAAAACAACCCTTCACCCCTCCCTGAATCCATATCCAATACAACTTGACTTCAGAGCTCCTCCAATGAAGAGGTGGAATTTATTCCTGACCCCTTGAATTTGGCTTGGCCTTGTGACTTTGGCCAGTAGCATACAGCAGAAGTGGTGGTGTGCCAGGCCCCAACCTAAGCCTCTAGAGGCCTTGTGTGCTTCTACTCACTTAGAGATCTGCAGCATCATATGTATAAAGCCAGGCTACCGGGCGTGGGAGATACATAGCTCAGTCAACCCATTGTCCTAGGAGCCAAAAACCAACCACAAGCAAGTGAGTGTGGCCACCCTAAACCTGCCCCTTGGTGATCTAAAGCTGCCCATTGGTGACCTAAACCTGCCATCCTGCCCCTTGATGATCAGCTGAATCAGCCTGATGCAGATGGCAAATCAGCAGGTCCACCCAGATGACTGAGCAGTGAGCAGTAATAAATGCTTACTGTTTAGGTCACTGGGTCTTGAGGTGGTTTGTTATTCAGCAGTAGCTAACTGATACAGCAAGGGAAAGTGATTCCTCATCTCTGCTTTTTCGCCCCCGCTGTTCCCTTTGGTGCCTCTCTTCCCAGCCAACCTTCCAACAGCCTTTCTCTTTCTATTATTCATCCTTTAGAGCCTGCAGTCACATTACATGCGGATTTATAGATCACCACTGAGAATTGAAAATGGAATCTGAATACATAGGAAAAGGCATCTTTTTTTTTTTAAAGTGAGAAGTATGTCATGCAGGGGCTAATTGTGTGTGCATGGTTGAATGGCTGAACATGCCCTGGAGAAGTGTTTCAGCATTCCATCACAGCACGCTCATAATAGGAAACACAGGAACGGTGTGTGCAGCCTCATGTGATCGTAGAGACCTCAGGTCGGGGGCTTTCCAGCTTGCTGTTCGGAGACAGAAAAGAGGCGGAAAGCTGCCTGTCTTTTCTGGTGCACACAGATCGCAGTTAGGGCATGTTTCCTGCCTTGATCCAGAGAATAAGCTCACGAGGAGGTAACAGAAATGGGAGTTGTTTTTTGTTGTTGTTGTTTTTTGAAATGGGAGTTTTGACATCAGAAGGAGGGATACTTTGGTGGACAGAATTGCATCTCTGTCTCAAACGGCCATTTCCCGCTGGGCGCTACGGCCCAGGATGAGGTGCGGTTGTCAAGGCCAGCCTTAGCCCAGGTGAAAGAATTAATCTGTTTCTGCAAAACAAACAAGCAAACAAAACAAACCACTAATTGTATTTGCAATATAATGTTTTCACAGCGTTTTCTGCTTATTTACAACACTTGTTTTTTTACAATTGTGAGAGAAATAACCCATGTTCAAAGAAGTTAAATGACTAACTCCAAATCGTAAAGCATTCTGGCGGCTGGGTGGCTAACTACCCCGTGCTTTAATTTCCTTGATTGTATTAGTTTAACAAATATTTCTTGATAGTTTACCGTGTACCATGTATAAGCGGGACTGTCTCTTCACATAATTTGGAATCTTTTTCTGGAATTTTCTTTTAATTGGTCACTGTATAACATATATGAAATCTGAATTGCTAATTTCAAAGGAAAACTTGTTTTAGGAAGTTATATGCTTAATCTAGTACCAGCCTAACAAAGTGACAATAAATATCACAGGAAACAATTTTAAACATTAAGTTTAAAATATTAGTGTTGATTTTTGATGAGAGAAAAATATACTATTTCCACAGCCAGACCATATTAGACCTGCTGGATTTTTCAGGCACTGAATTAGTAACCTTTTGAAACAAAACAATGTGTAGTTTTCCTGTTTGGGGGCAAAAACTCTATTAAACCTTGTTTGTAAATATGTTGACTTTCTCCTAGTATTTGCCCTCGGTCAGGAGGAAACAGCTGTGTGTTCAGAGTGATATAATACCCTTTAGATTGTGCTTTTATTATTACATATGGAATCATGTCTTCTACTTTCAAGTATCTGGAATGGGTTTCAGAAATGCATCCCTCACCGTTTACAGTGGATGCAGCTGACAGCAGAAAAATCTAGGATGAGATTAAAGAGACACTGGTATTTTCTGACTTTAAAAATAGTTTTTTTTTTTACGAAAAATGACAGGTACTGCAAAAGTGATTACAGAGCTGGTATAAATTCTTTTTGATAAGCGGCGAAACATCTATTAAAATAAAAGCATGATTTGAAACTTTAAAAGAAACAAATGGTCCAGGCTTGAATGTGGACAGGAGGCAATGAACAGTGTTTGCATTTGCTGGGGAAATACAACTCTCGCCTACAGTTTTATGAAATCTATTCCCACCAGGTTAGTCTCAATCAGAACTGAATCTCTCTTTGTCACTCCTGAGCTCAGTCATCTGATTGGAAACAAAAGAACTCTCCAGAAGATAGTCCATGTCAAGATGCCAGATATATGGGGGCAGACAGACCCGAGAGAGGAAGAAAAGCTAACGGATGGGGTGAAGCAGAGATGTTACGTGAAATCCAGAGAAATGAACAAAGCCACGTTGGTGTGCGTGAGGAGGAGGGCTCAGGTCCTACTCCAGGTGAGATGTGATAACACGGCATCCGGCAACTCAGCAGGCAAGACACTGTTTCACGAGAGTAAACTGCAGCCCAAGGTGTGGACCTCCTGGTGCGGAGTGAGGCAGACCAGAGCGTCGACGTCTGGGAGACGTCTGCATCCCTCACAACTCCCTCCTGTCCATCCACAGCTCCCTGCCTGGCCTTTCAACCCTAAGCACGCTCGGGCAGAGGCTCCTAACAGCCTGTGGTCAGGGTCTGCCATCAGGGACTTTCCCCATCGGATGCCCTCTCGTGGCCCCTACTGCAGGCACTGGCCCCCGGTAGCTCACCCCACAGGGGAGGGCCAACCTGCCCTCTCTAGATCCCACTGTGGCTCTTCTGTTATGGTAGCCCCAGGAAACTAATACAGATGTCCGATTACATTCGAATATCAGATATACAACAAATAAGTTTTTACTGTGCATGTATTTGTTGTTTATCTGAAATTCACATGTAACTGGGCATCTCATATTTTTCTCTGTTATTTTTCTTTGCTGGCAGGTCTGGCTATGTGGGTACCTGGAGAGTAGAATTCTAGGCAGAGTGAGGAACAATAGTGCCTGGTGTGTTTGGGGGAAAACAGAAATACACCTGAACTGAAGTGAGCAAGGGAGAGAATGGGAGGAGTTGAAATGAAAGCGGGGTGGCCAGAGAAAACCCAGGACGCACTTGTGCCGGTTATTACACTAACAGGTTATCATCTGCTGTTTATCTGAAATTCACGTTTAACTGGGTGCCCTGCACAGTTATTTGACAAATCTGGCAATTCTAGGGGGGAACAGATCCCATGTGATCTTGGAGTCGTTGTGAGACGTGGACTTTTACTCTTCCTGAGAGAGTCAGCAGTTGGGCAGTGTTTTTTCTCCAGGAACTATTTATATATTTTTGACTATATTTATTTATTTTTTCTTAATTGAAATATAGTTGATTTGCAACGTTGTGTTAGTTTCAGGTGTACAGCAAAGTGATTCAGTTATATATATATGTATAAACCTATTCTTTTTCAGATTCTTTTTCATTGTATGCTATTACAAGATATTGAAGATAGTTCCCTGTGCTATACAGTAGGTCCTTGTTGTTTATCTCTTTTATATACAGTAGTGTGTATACGTTAATCCAAAACTCCTAGTTTATCCCTTCCCCCGCACCAAAATTTTCAAAGTAGCTCCAAATTCCAGCTCTTTTCTCTGAAGGCTTTGCAGTAGACAGTGTTTTCCTTCAGATCTTCGTACTTGTAGCAAAGATTGTTTTCTTTTGTAACTTTCAGATACACCAGTGTCACTCACCTAAGTCCCGTTTGACCAGATCATAATGGAGTTTGGAACTCATAAACATTCACGCTACACCCATTTCACACCATTAGCACTGTCACCTATGTTGAAGTGTGAAATCTCATTCCGATTTTTGAGCCCTTCCCGATCCCCACTTGCAAACCATGGAAAGAAAAGGTGGGAAGGCCAAAGCCGTGTTGTTTAATTAAGTCTTCCTAATTGGAAACTTTTTGTAAATCAAAACCTGACTCTCCTGGTTAATTCTGCTTATAAAAGTTTGCAAATTAAAACCTAATGGGAAAGAATGAAAAAAAGTGAAAGCACTGAAAAACACCCAAACACCACAATGAAAAGCTGTTCTATTTGTTCAGAAAGTTTACTGCTAGGAAAATCTCATAACTTATTTAATCCCCTGCAGCTGGGAAAAGCAGTTTAAGGTGGATGGAGGAGACCACTAGAAGTTTTTCTCAAAGGGCAGGGCGGACAGAATTATATTTCACTGTGAAGCATAGCTGTCTGTAGCTTAAGGAAGACCCAAAGCTTTGATTACAGGTTTGCTAAAACATTGATGAGGACTTAGTTTCTGCTCTGCATTCTAAGACCATGTAGGTTTTACTTCTCTTGCAGGCGCTAAAGAATAATAGGACGGTAGAAAAATTAAATCGAGATCGCACATAATGATAGCAAAAATAGCTAAACAGGAGCAAAGTGAGCGAATTTATTACTTGATCTTTCCTACTATGCAAGCTTAGACACAGACGTACGATATGATTAATTTAATCATATTTCTAAGTTGGTTCCCGACGATAGTTTGGACATTCAGTCAACACAATTATAATGCAGACTCACAGCAAGAAATGTGCATCAAGTGGCTTATCGATTATTTTAAAAATAAAGCAATTTCTGAATATTCTATTTAAAGGAAACTTTCTTAGAATTAGTTAACTATTAAGTGACTATACAAGGTCTGCAGTGAACTGTGGTTCTGGTATGCCCTGAATCCCCTTTGCACTCCTTTTGAGCAAGCATCCTACCTCTTCCTTTAGGGGCCGCCTCCCCCCTCCCCCTAGAGGAGTTGGTGGGCACACGGCAGCAGTGGTCTCAGGGCAGATGCATGGTCTAGGGCAGGTAAATTAAAACAGCTCACTAGCTCAGACATGGTCAAGAATCAAAAAAATGGACAAGGAGCCTCCGATCCTTCTGTTTTGGACTTTTTATGTGCAGAACGAGGAGAAGCAGTTTTGTTTCTCCTTTGCCTGCCAGCTGCTAACTCAGGATGGTGTCAGGCTGCAGCGGCCTGGTCCCTGTGTTTTCCATGTGAGAAGAACTTCATGGAGGAAGAGGAAAGTGATCCCGACACATAGACAAGTAGAGATGAGAAAAGATTGCCTGAGGGCGTGGGGGACTCGAGCAAGTACCACGTTCTTCCAGCTCTCAGATTCCATCAGTCCCAAACTCATTTTATCTCTGTCCCCTCATATTATGACCCACTAGGTCTCAGTCTCTGTTTTGTTGGTCTGAGCTAAGTTTCTGTCTTTGAAGCCAGGAGCCCTGATTAAATAGGAGCTAATTCCCTTGTGGTAGCTAAAACTCAGGCTCTAGGTAAGAAACAAAATCTACATACGTGTATATATGTATATAAAGCACATATTCTTCCTTCCCTCCCAACAGTGATCAGTTAGAAAAGATAGTGTCGTGATGTTTTTGAATGCTTATAAATTCTCTGACATCGTGTCTGCTTTCTCAATTACTTCAATTCGGACAACCACACAGTATTTGGGAAAGACGCATTCGCCTGGAACAGCTTCAGTCAGTGCTGATTTTGGATCTTTATAGTGGGCGCCTGACATGATCTATTTAAAAATAAAAAGAAGGCAAAGAAATGTAAAGAGATCCAGATTTTGTGGGGCTGTCAGATTTTTTAAAAATCCAACTATTTAAATATTATCTTAAAAAGTCAGAGAGTAAGTGTATATGTAGCAGAAATCACACGTAAGCCGCTCAAAGATGAATGGGAAAACAAACAAACAAACAAAAAAACTCTGCTTAGGTTATGAAAATGGAACTTGTGGCCTGGGACAGAAATTTCAGGGTCATAATTATACGGAGGTTCAAAGAGTATTTTATCTCAGAAAGGAAGCAGGGATGCTGGTTTGGAGGAAACTGTGTTTGATGACTCAAGGAAAGTGGTTTAATGACGAGAAAGATACTGATTTCAAAGCTGCATGGGAAAAGTTTGTGTAGCATTCTTCATTATATGTGAATGTGAAAGCACTATTTCTAAGTTAAAGGATTATTTTATCTAGCACGTACCTTTCAATATCATATGTCCCTCATTAATTAATTATCGGGCATAGAGGCTTTATTTCTTCATCTACATCACTAACATTTTAATTGACCAACATTTCATTTTCTTCCATGATTTCATTGGGAAAATGGAGAATCACCTTGTATTCAGAGATAGACACTCTGTGTGTGTGTGTGTGTGTGTGTGTGTGTGTGTGTGTGTAGCTTATTTATTAGGCATATGCTTAGCAGGGAGGAAAAAAGAGAGAAATCAAGGGGTCAGAAGTACAGGTGGCAGTGTGACCAATAGTTTTGGCGAGGGTCAGTGGGCAGGCCGGCCAGGTAATCCAGTCTGTGAGCCTAAACTCCACCTGGAATGGTTATTCAGGGTGCGCTTTCTCTGGTTTCACACAAAGTAAATTTAAAAGTAACTACTGAGTGGCAGGGCCAAGAAAAATATTATAAAGCACTCTGCACATATTTAGGTAAAATTCTGCCAAAATCCCCTCCCTCCTCCCCCAGGTCTCTGTTTGTCTAGGGATAGAACACAACGCTGGGGCCTCACCCTGGCATTCAAGTGAGTGAAGCATGGCAGGGAAGGGCAGGGAAATCCAAAGTCCATGACTCCTGTGTAATAAATGATGGAAAAGAGAAGCTGTGTAAAGAGTGAGGTAACTTTCCCCGTCAGAGGCTGGGAATACCGTTCCACCACAAGCAAACAGTGTGTCTGTGTCTCTAGCTGACTGGTCCCTTGGCTGTTTCCCAGCTGTGTCTGTCACCACTGTCACTGCTGCTCGTCCGCTTGGTCATCGGCAGCACACACGTCCTACCCACCGTGGGGAAGGGTCTCTCTGTGCCAAGCCTTGCACTGCGCATCCCAGCGGCTCCCTCTCACCTGCTGGGTGAGCTCGTTTTGCTGTTTAGTGGACGGCAGTGTGTTCGTTGTTAGGGTTACAGAAGAACTACGTTCCTGCCCTAAAGAGTATAGTGGGGAAAACACAGCGTACGGATAAAAAGCGGGTGAACCCCGAAGGTGGAACTGAATGATACCAAATGAGACCAAGCAGTACAGACCACAAAGCTGATTACTCCACGCTTAAGGAACCCATTCTTTTTAGGCACGTTGTTCAATAGAGTGTACCTGCGTCGCCTGAGAAGTTTATGGAATGGGTACCAAAGGACACCAGATATATCCGAACAATTTAATGGCAGGAAAAAAAACCCGCTTTGAATATGACCACCTTCCGATTATTCATTCTCTGAAGAGAAATGGAGATTTCAAATTAAATGTTGCAGAAATAAACGGAGGCGTTTGTCCTCTGAGTTCAGTACTCTGCTCGTTCTCACGCTGCTGCCTGTTAAAAATGTCTGCCTGAAGCCAGGATTACTTCGCAAGTTGTAGCGCTGCCCGTCTTCCACCTACCTGAGTAAAAAGTAAGCAATCTAAAGGAAAACAAGCCAAACGCTTTGATGTGTTCTACACTTTCATAGTGTTGGAGGGTCGATAGGATTTGTAAGGTATCCCAGAATCTGGCCCGCCTGTAATATGCTGGGAAATAAACAACAATTCCCCTTGCCCTCCAGCAACTACTCATAATAAAAATACGTTTCCCAAACTCAGTGCATGGTTCCAGCAGAGACTTAATGATAAATTGGAACAAGAGTATAGACAGAGAACATGTGAGAGAAAAGAAAAAAATTGTTAAGACCTCAGGCTCCAGCATGCCAGGCAGATTCTTGGGCCGATGGTCACGGTCCAGAAAACTGGGAACTTAAGAGTAGTTTCTGAGAAATCTCCCATCAAGTAATCCCTGAGCCATTTGTATTGTACTATATTTTTGAGGGGGTAATATTAGAGATATTTCTTTCTTCCAAAATTTGCAATGGTGTCAGTGTTCGAGTGACAGTATCTTTTTTTTTTTTTTTTAACTTTTTATTTCACATTGGAGTATCATTGATTAACAGTGTTGTGTTAGTTTCTGGTGTATTTTCAGTTATACATATACATGTATCTCTTCTTTTTCAAATTCTTTTCCCATTTAGGTTGTTACATAATATTGAGCAGAGTTCCCTGTGCTATACAGTAGGTCCTTGTTGGTTATCTATTTTACATATAGCCGTGTGTACGTGTCAATCCCAAGCTGCCTAACTATCCCTCCCCCCCAAACCTTTCTCCCTGGTAACCATAAGTTTGTTCTCTAAGTCTCAAGTCACAGTATCTTACTTGGGCTGTCCTTTTCCCCCAAAAGCTCCATCATGTACAATGCAAACCTTGTGATTTCTATTTCCCTTTGAGTATTTTTCCCAGTGCCTCAGTCTTCAACTGAATTTAGCTCTAGATGGTGACAACGCTCTCAATCCTTCTTGAGAAGAGCATTCCTCACAACTTGGGGTGGGCACATGGAAGCCTTCCTAGAGTTGCTTCTTTACTACTCTGATCTCTTCTCCGTTCTCTCTGTCTCCCCAGCCAGGTCACGAGGCCATGGGCTCTGCACTCTGTGTCTCCCAGTGTTAGTCTTTGCTTTGGAATTTTTCAAGCCTTGTGAAGACAATTTCCTAGGAGCGCTTTGCCCTGAACCTTAGGTTTGTTTCTGACGGGACCATCCCTCTCAATAAATTCTGAATGAAAACTGTTGATGTTTTAAACATCTGTGTTGTCAGTGCCCCAGTGTGGACCGACGTGGTTTCTGCTACACGTTCCACCGAACTTGTCCTCCCTCAGCCTTTAAATCCTCCAGGCTCAGAAATATCAGGAAAATTCTTGAACCGAGAGATGCAGTGGGCATTTCATTTTCAGTGCTTCAACCAAGGTTTTGACGTTTTCCCGGCTTCTAAATTGGTCCCTTTCCTTCTGGACCGCACGCAGGGCTAAATGGTTGACTCACTCTGAGGACCTCCTTTTCTTGCTTTTCTCCTTTCTCTTTGGTCCACATTTTTTTTTTTTTTTTTTTTTTTTTTTTTTATACGTTACGCGGGCCTCTCACTGTTGTGGCCTCTCCCGTTGCGGAGGACAGGCTCCGGACGCGCAGGCTCAGCGGCCATGGCTCACGGGCCCAGCCGCTCCGCGGCATGTGGGATCTTCCCAGACCGGGGCATGAACCCGTGTCCCCTGCATCGGCAGGCGGACTCTCAACCACTGCGCCACCAGGGAAGCCCTGGTCCACATTTTTGTGTTTCTAACACAGGATTCTAGATTTTTCTTTCATGTGTTTTTCTTCCCACCCTTCCACTGAATATTGAAAGATATGGTGTCAGTGAATTCTTAGGTTGTCAAAAGTATCCACTGTGCAAACCATCCCCCTTCTCCTAGAACTGGGTAATTCCCATGGGGGTGTCCTTCTATCAACTCAACATCTTCCCAGACCTGGATCCCATCCGTTGCCATCTTGTCCTCCTTCTACCTTTCCTCTACCTCTTCCACTACCTCCATAAATTCCTCCCACATTTCTTCTCAGGGAATCCTTGAATCCCCACTTATAAAAACCGCATCATCTTAAAACTCACCCAACAATGTTGGAGATACTTTACATGGCTCTTCTGATCTTGTGCACTCATGTATCTATTCTGTTTAAAAAAATTAACTTAGTGACACGTTTTGTTCTGGTTATAAAATGCATGCTCTCTATAAATAGTCAAACAGTACAAATTAGGCTTCAAGGAAACTTGAAATAACTAACTTTAAAAAAATTTTTTATTATATATGTTACAAATATTTCTTCCCAATTTGTTCCATATGTGTGTATATGTGTGTGTGTGCGTATATATATGTGTTAGCATACGGTATTTGTCTTTCTCTTTCTGACTTACTTCACTCTGTAGGACAGACTCTAGGTCTATCCACCTCATTACAAATAGCTCAATTTCGTTTCTTTTTATGGCTGAGTAATATTCCATTGTATATATGTGCCACATCTTCTTTATCCATTCATCCAATGATGGGCACTTAGGTTGCTTCCATCTCCTGGCTATTGTAAATAGAGCTGCAATGGACATTTTGGTACATGACTCTTTTTGAATTACGGTTTTCTCAGGGCAGCGTGGAGTCTTAATCACTGGACCACCAGGGAAGTCCCGAGATAGCTAACATTTCTATAGGCCCTCCTAGGCTGTGGGTGGGTGGCTGAGCAAGTTGTATGTACAAAGCCACCTTGCTAAGCCTCCAGACACCTCCCTACTGTATGTCGGGAATGCGATGATGTTTTAAAATCTTCGTTAGGGCTTCCCTGGTGGCGCAGTGGTTGAGAGTCTGCCTGCCGATGCAGGGGACACGGGTTCGTGCCCTGTTCCGGGAGGATCCCACATGCCGCAGAGCAGCTGGGCCTGTGAGCCATGGCCGCTGAGCCTGCGCGTCCGGAGCCTGTGCTCCGCAACGGGAGAGGCCACAACAGTGAGAAGCCCGTGTGCCGCAAAAAAAGAAAAAAAAAAAAAAAGAAAAAAAAAAAAATCTTCGTTAAGTTCAGGGATTGTTTAGGCATCCTAACAGACTATTAATGAGTTTGCAAGGTGTTTGAGCTAACACACCAAGTCCCCAAATCTGCATGAGAGCATCTGTATTGGGGAATTCCATCAGATCCCAATCCAGTTTTCTTCCCCATTGTCCTAACACTCTTGGAATCCACCCCCAACACATTCCCTAGGCTTCAGCTGATACACCTTAGCAAGGTATAGTTACTGACTTCGAATATAAACTGTCTTCTCCTGGAGCAAAGCTTGTGCCTCTGCATGTGGGCTGTGTTGAGCCCTAACTCACCCTATGGACCTTGAAGCAACGGCAGGTGTTGGATATGGTAAGGTGACCAGTTGTCCCAGTTTTCCTGGAATCGAGGGAGTTCCTCACACATGGGACTTCCAGTGCTAAAATCAAGAAAGTCCCAGGCAAACTGGGACAAGTTGGTCACCCTGGTGTGGGTCCTGAGTGAGTAGACATCATCTTGGGAGGTACCTGCCCCAGGTGCAGTCACTGAGAGGCTTTTATGCAGGCAAGGGCTAGCTACCTTAGACTGGGGCGGGAGTGAAGCTGCCTCTCCCCATGGAGGTTCAAAGGAATTTGGATGTTCTGTTTTCAGTTTTGTCCATGTTTGCCCAAATGTTCTCATCCTAGGTCTCAGGGTCTAAGTTTCCCCCATTAGTGTCCTTACCAGAGCCAAAGAAGCTTGGTGAGATTGAGCATTTAGTAAGTGCTGCACCTCTAACCCCCTACACTCAGCCACTTCTCTCCTGGGACCACAGGACACAAAGCAATCCTTTCAGACTGCTGGAGACGTTCTAGTTTTCCATGCTTGTCCACAGTTGTGCATCCATGGTTTTCAATTCCTCCTTTTCTCTGTGTACGGTCTCTAAGGCCTAAGAAGCAGCTTGGGGGTCTCCATAACCTTTATTACTCTTATTTGCCTCAGGAAACCATTGCCAGAGCCTGGAGTTCCCCCAATGCCTCTCCCTCTCCTTTTTGCATTTTACCCTGTTCTATCCACCAGTGATAATTTGAATTATTGAAGACCATAGGGTACTCATCTTCTGTTTTCATACAGCAAGGAAGTTATTCGTGCACTTCTTGCATATATGACCAACCCAATTCCAGAATCTCATTTTGAGAGCCTCTTTCTTAGGGCCATTTTTGGAACCAGTTTATTTGCCAAGCCCCAACAGAAAACAGCTGGCACACTTATAATTGGACAACTCCAAATAGGAAAGCAGATAGCACAGTCTTTATTAGGTGTGGGTATAAGGGTATCACAAGGATAGTGTGGTTACCTGGAACTAGTAGAAGCTGAGCTATTACACCCCTAGGCCTAAAGGGATGAGGGGGGGAGAGGTTACTGGAATTTGGAAGGAGAGAAAATTGAGTAGTTAGTTATCTTGGAAGAAGCAGAGATTTTCCTCAAGGGACACAGCTGGTCCAGGCCCTCCTCATCTCACTCTGATCTCTCCTTCAGTGCTCCCCATTGGCTGAAAAATAACTGGAAACCGGGAGATAAGGGATGTAGTCTCTATAGGTCAGCCCCTCAGAGAAGACTGCGAGGTGAAGAAAGGGGTAGGGTGAATCTGTGAGGGCAAATAAAAGATTCCCCACCCAGTGTGTTTCTCATAAACTTCATGTAACTCCTTTCAACAATCTCTTGCCTTTTTTATAGCAGAAATTAGCTCTTTCACCTTTAGTTTAACAACTGATTTACTTAATATTATTCTTTCCATCTTATTTTATTGATACATCGTCTGGTTGTTTTCATCCATTGTGGACTTTTTTTTTTTTTTTGCTTTTTTCTCATTTTTCTCTGTTTGATAAATTAATATTCACTCCAATTTTTTCTCCTTGTTCAGTTGGAAATCTGTTATACGTTTCTTTCCCATTGATTATTACCTTCCTATAGCTAACATAATTACCACTATATGAAAACAAACTGCCAACTATTTACTCCTCTGGGTTCTCACTTCCCCTGTGGTGTCTGTATCTGTTGAGTCCCAAACAGGAAACTTCAGACTAGTTTTACTTCCTTCTCCATGCCACACCCCACCTTCCCTCACCAACTTGCAGGTTTAGAAGATGCTCAGTATTTCCAGGACCAGACTACATTGAGGCTTCCCTTTGTGGCATGTCTCTTTCAGCTCCCAGTTACATCCTTCGTGGAGTTACATGCAACAGCAAGGAACTGCTTTCACCAAAATCATGGCCTCTTACCAGGGGAAATCATGGCTGAGAGCTCACGGTTGTAAGGAAGATCCAGCCCCATTGCCTTCATCTGGGACAACTCTGAGGGGCCATTTCAGCTTCAGGCTTCTGTAGGATTTGCTGAAACCACACTGAGGATCAGATTTTCTCTCTGCCATTTGAGGTCCTCCTTCCTTCCTCCTAGGTGTGTTTCCCAAGAGCTCTCCCCAATAAACCTTCTGCATGCAACTCCCCATCTTCATCTGTTTCCAGAGAATTCAACTGAAGACACTTACTCATCACTGTATTTCCCTTGGGACACAGTTCATCAAGGAACTTGAAGTGGAGTTGGGGGGACCGGACAGTGGTAGAAGGAACATCAGTTTCTCCCCCTTTGGACAGCTGGTGGACCAGCTGGTAGGTTGCTGGTTCGCTCTGGGGCCCGAGGAGAACCCTCTCTATTCCCTAGTCTCCTCCGCTGCAGAGGTCTGGATTTAGGGAGGAACTTACCTGCTAGACCTGCCAGTTCTTTGCAGTTCCTCTGTGGCCACAGGTCTCTTGGGTTGCCCTCCTTGGGTATATATATTGGCTTCCTAGGGCCACCATCACAAATTCCCACAAACTGGGTGGCTTAATAAAACTGAAATTTATTCTTCATAGTTCTGGAGGCCAGAAGTCCAAAATCAAGGAGTTGACTGGGTCTCATATCCTCTGGAGGTTCTAGGGGATTCTCCCCTTCCAACTTTTGGTGGCTGTGGGCACTCCTTGGTTCTCTTGGCTTGTGGCTGCATCACTCCAGTTTCTGCTCTGTCTTCACAGCCCCATCTCCTCTGGGTGTCTGTGACTCTCTTCTTCCGTCTCTTCTTGTCTTTGGATTTAAGGGCCACCTGAGTAATCCATCATGATCTTATCTCAAGATCCTTAATTTGATCACATCTACAAAGACCCTTTATTCAAATGAGACAACATTCACAGAGTCCAGGAACCAGATGTGGACATTTTCGGGGGACCACCATTCAACCCACTACAGGATATATGGATCTTCTCAGGTGATGCTCTTCCTAGCAAACACCTTGATATTTAAATCTTTTCCCTCTGTCAGTCCCCCAGTACTTAACAAGTCCAGGGAGTGCTGTCTTGTGCCAACTCCCTATACCCACATACAGCAAACCCTGTCCCTACATGGGCAGTGGGGCAGAGGCCCCCACTCTGCACACACCCTCCAGGAGCACCCTGCCTCTGGTCCAACAACTGAAAACTCAGGAATGTCACTTATAGTTGGATTGACATTGGGAAAGGGCAGAAAAGACATGTAATCAGATTAATCAGATATCCTACTCCCTGGGATCTCAACTTTTCCCATAAAAAAAAGTGGTATTGAGTTAATGTAATAAAGAATCGCTTTAAAATGCATAGTCTATAGAAAGAGACACTAAGTCCCCCAAAACATTCTAGTATAAAGTACATGTTTAGATATATTGAGTTACTAATTATTTGTTACTCTGATCAGTTCACCCAAAAAGGTGTACAGAGAATATATACAATGGAATACTACTCAGTCATTAAAAAAGAATGAAATAATGCCATTTGCAGCAACAGGGATGGACTTAGAGATTATCATCCTAAGTGAAGTAAGCCAAGCAGAGAAAGATAAATACCATTTGATATCACTTATATGTGAAATCTTAAGAAAAAAAGATACAGATGAACTTATTTACAAAACAGAAATAGACTCACAGACATAGAAAACAAACTCATGGTTACCAAAGAGGACAGGGGTGGGGATATATTAGGAGTTTGGGATCAACGTATTCATACTACTATATATTAAATAGATAAACAAAGGACCTACTACTGTAGAGCACAGGGAACTATACTCAATATTTTGTAATAGCCTATAAGGGAAAAGAATCTGAAAAAGAATATATAACTGAATCTCTTTGCTGTACACCTGAAACTAAAACAACATTGTCAATCAGCTATACTTAAATTTTTTTTAAAAAAGGTATACAGGTAACTTAATGGGCAATACTTGCTATTGTAATTCAAGTATACACCCAGAAAAAGCTGGACAAAACCGAAACAAGGGGTATTAGAAAGTGGCTCCTTTTTGCCATCTTTTCCATCTAGAGGGCATTTCCTGATTTCAGTTTACTCAACAAACGTCCACTGTTGGCTGTTGGCGGTGGTCAGGAAGAAGCAACAGCGAGAGTTGAGTCTGCGCAGGTTTTCGGGAATGCTTTGCCAGCAACATTCTTTTTTTTTTTTTTTTTTTTTTTTTTAACTTCTTTATTGGAGTATAATTGCTTTACAACGGTGTGTTAGTTTCTGCTTTATAACAAAGTGAATCAGTTATACATATATCTCCATATCTCTTCCCTCTTGCGTCTCTCCCTCCCACCCTCCCTATCCCACCCCTCCAGGCGGTCACAAAGCACCGAGCTGATCTCCCTGTGCTATGCGGCTGCTTCCCACTAGCTATCTATTTTACGTTTGGTACTGTATATGTGTCCATTTCACTCTCTCACTTTGTCACAGCTTACCCTTCCCCCTCCCCGTGTCCTCAAGTCCATTCTCTAGTAGGTCTGCATCTTTATTCCTGTCTTACCCCTAGGTTCTTCATGACCTTTTTTTTTTTTTTCCTTTCTTAGATTCCATATATATGTGTTAGCGTACGGTATTTGCTTTTCTCTTTCTGACTTACTTCACTCTGTATGACAGAGTCTAGGTCCATGCACCTCACTACAAATAACTCAATTTCGTTTCTTTTTATGGCTGAGTAACATTCCACTTTATATATGTGCACATTCTTGAAGGAAGCCTCTGTGTGGAGCTAATTTACGTAACAAAGTGACCTGGCCCTTAGTGCAGCTGTTGATAAACCAGTTTTAAAGCCTGGAGTAATGCATAGCCAGTATCAATATTCGTATTCACTGAATAAACGATGAATGGCTTTTCCTGATTGTCTTAGAGTAAAGCAAAGAGCAAGTTTCAGGCCCAGCTGCACCTTCAGTAGTACCAGCCCCATCCTCTTGCAAGTGTTACTGAATGGCTAGTTCTATCCAGTCCTCTATGTTTAGCGACTTAAGAGCTAAATCCTTTTGCAGGTTGCTTATGACCCGTTGGGGAGGCTGAGTTTACACCTGTAAGAATAATAAAGTAAGGATAATGTAGAACCTGCTTTAGAAGGACAAAGGATAGACATAGGAGTCAGGTTTTTCAGGAAAAGCTACTGGAAGAGGTTGGAAGGGGCCGAGGTCTTAGGTCTGGAGAATTGCGTGTATGGGGCCAGAACAAGACTAGTAACTGGAAGGCAGTGGATAGGCATCCTAGTCTGGTTCTGTCCCCTTCTGGTGGTGCTGAATGAGCACATGACCTAAGGATGTATAGTCGTCCCTTGGTATCCGTGGGGTACTGGTTGCAGGACCCCCTTGGACACCAAAGTCCGCCAGTGCTCAAGTCCCTCATTTGTATCCACGGGTTCTGAATTCGCAGATTCAGCCAACCGCGGATTCTGAACAGTATTCAGATGCGGTTCGTTGAATCCGCGGATGTGGCATTTGCGGATATGGAGGACTAATTGTAATCAGCGAGGCTGTCCGACGAACAGGCCCCTTCTGAGGGACTCCCAGCCTGGAGCGCCTGCAGTCCCAAGAGGTGTTTTGCCTGGAAAAGCTCTTCTCTTGGATATGGGCACAATTCCTTTCCTCAGTTCCTAGAGTTCTGTCCTCAAATGTCATCCAATCAATGAGGTCATCTCAAAACCCTGTATAGAAAAAGAGCAAGGCCCACCCTCACCCCAGATTAGCCACCCAGCAGGTCCTATCCCGCTGCCCTGGTTTATTTTTCTCCACTGAACTTTTCATCTTCGGCCATGCTACGTATTTCACCATTTGTTTGTTAATGTTTGTCACCCTAATAGAATGTAAGTTCTTTAAGTTCAAGTCACTGCCCTCTCCCCAGCACTTAGAATATTTATTGAGGACACCCAATAAAATTTTTGAATAAACAAATAAATTATAATGGCAGATTTAAATATCAGTTTTTTTCCTTGAACATTTAAATGTAACTTACAAATCTTATTCTCCTTTTCATAAAAACCTAGTAAATTTTAACAAGCATCTTGAAATATGCCTTTGATTAACATGCAATGAAGTAGTTTGTTAACTTCCTTAAGTATTTTAAACTGCACTTATAAATTAAATATATTCAACTTTCTAGTTTTTTTCAAACTTGTAAAAATATCTGAAATATTTATAATGAAATGTAAATGTTAAACCCTTAATTATAGGAATACCTTGCAACTTGTTCAATCCCCCTGTAACGGTTTTTTCCCTTTAATAGCACCTTTCTTCTGTTGATCTGGACATTGCTTATACACCTTATCAAGCTAAGAGACATTATTACAATTATTACCTCACGAATATCCTCAATTCTCTAGCTCTTTTCTTCTCATTTTAATTCCTTGGCAAAACCATAACCTTAGAAAATCTGAGCAATTACATGTCTTCAGTTGAGCAGCTGAACATTGAATAACACACATTCGGGTGGGTGTGGCTCATAGTCATTATCATTCACAATAAACGATCATTCAGCAGCAGCTTGCTAATTTAATCAATGCCTCCAACAAGCAAAACTTCCCCAGTACAGCAAATCCAATGAATTAAACACAACTACAGAACATCTTTTCTGAAATCTTCCAATTTTGTACACAAATGTAGTGAAATCCTTTTATATCTTTCAACCAAACATTACATGTCTAAAATAAATTACTCAGTTGTGGGGTTTAAATTGGGATCACAAGATTTTTGTCAGATGAATAAATATGCCAGTCTCTCTTAGAAATACTTGAAGTATCACATACGTACAGATTATTCCTAAATTAATCCAGTGCATATCACGGAACTGATTTATCCCTTCTCTCTCACTTTCCAGACTATTAAGACACACCCACTAAGGAAACGGTACAACAGTAGTCAGAGTTGCCATATCAATGGCCTGAGACTGCATGCAGGTCAGAGAGTTCAAGCCAGGATGTGAAATCCAGGGGTTTCCAAAACACTCATCACTAGTTAGCCTTTTTTTTTTTTTTTTTTAAAGAAGATGTTGGGGGTAGGAGTTTATTAATTTATTTATTTTTGCTGTGTTGGGTCTTCGTTTCTGTGCGAGGGCTTTCTCTAGTTGTGGCAAGAGGGGGCTGCTCTTCATCGCGGTGCGCGGGCCTCTCGCTGTCGCGGCCTCTCTTGTGGTGGAGCACAGGCTCCAGACACGCAGGCTCAGTAGTTGTGGCTCACGGGCCTAGTTGCTCCACGGCACGTGGGATCCTCCCAGACCAGTGTTCGAACCCGTGTCCCCTGCATTAGCAGGCAGATTCTCAACCACTGCGCCACCAGGGAAGCCCACTAGTTAGCCTTCTTGCAAGTTCATTCCCTCCAAGTGTTGGGGGATCTCACAGCCCATGTCCTTGGGTCCAAGATACGGTGTTATCTGATTCTTCTGTTTGATCTTGGAGTGTCTCCTGCCCTTGCCACCACCTTCTTCCCCACCATCCTTCACAAGCCTAGGTTGCTTTAGCACCTGATGGGATGATCCGAGTCATTTGTCTCCTGCTTGATGTTTATTTTGAGCTTTGTTTCCTAGCCTTTCTGTCTGGCTTGGTTAAAATTCTTGTATATATTTCAGTGGCAGTCTGTTGGATTCCGCATCTCTTTTGTTTTTGTCTAAGATCATTCGCGCTGATGAAGATCACAGCCTCCTGCACATAGCCCGTGAGTCAACAGGCTCCATCTAAACTCTCAGCTTGGTCCTGCTACTGTTCTGCCATTCCAGAATGGTTCCCAGCCACACCGTATTTTATTCTTCTTCCCAGTTTTTCCCCAGGGAAGCTCTAACTGTGTACCTTATTATTTTTCTCTGAGCAATAACAGAGACCTTTTGCTACTAGGCCTCCTAGTGGGGTCTTATCCTCAAAGTATATCTCTAAACAAGCATAAGAGGAATTTTGATCAATATCATTTTCCTCTAGTTGATATGAAATGAATAGGAAGAAAGACTAAAAGAACATAGGCCAAAATGTTGTCTGGGCGGTGAGATTACAAGTGACTTTTATGTTCTTTTATTTTCTTCTACAGTGAATACGTATTACTTTTATAATAAGAAATTGCAAAATATAACATGGATTAAAGTTTGAGCCGCAACTTGTGCTCATTCAGGGATTCAGACATATCTAGGAATGTTTAAGAAAACCGATGGAAAAGAATATCAAACTGCAATCGTCAGAGAGAAATGATAGTTGTGAGAACAATGTAGTGGATGTTATCTGGAACTTGTTCTGGACTCCACTCACGCCGCCTGTGTTTAACTGAAAAAGAGCTGCTTTACTAGATGCAGTAGGAAGGAGACAAGACTCTGTGATCCCTCAAATGGCCCGCAGAGCCCACACACAGCATTGGGATCGCGAGGGCTGTAGGGTAGCATTGTCACTTGGTGGGCACGGGGGAGGCAGGGAGGGTCCCTGGACCTGGCGAGAACGTGGGAAGAGAGCCAGGAGACATCAGGTGACAGACGCTAGACTGTGAGCAGTATTCTGGTGGGAGCTACAGGGTCCAGCAGAGCAGCGGAGACAGAACTTCTTTTCTGAGGTCCCGTGAGACATTTCCTGGAGCCTCTCAGGAAAACATGGAGGATAGAGGCTGGAGGTCTTGATTCTGAAGCTGGGTCCAAGAAACAGTGCAGTTCCTTGGATTAGTCACTGATACTGTGACCCATCTTTATCCAGGATGTGAAAAGATTGGGGGAAGTCAGGATCGATTTTTTAGAAAAACTTGTTGTGAGTCTACTATGTTCCCAGTACTGAGACACACATCGTGATACAAAGAGGCCCAGTCCTTGACTCGAAAAGTTCCATTGTAGCAGGATGTCTGAGATGTGCAGGTGCTGGCTGGTACCACAAATTACAGTATTATGATTGAGACGTGGACTTTGCTTTCCCTGCCAGTCCTGATGCAGTTGCTCCATAAAGATCTGCAAATTAATGGGTGGTGGATGGACGATTGAATGAATAAACGTCAGGTGTGTGTTAGAAGTAATAAATGCTCCAAGATTCCAGAACATGGAAGAAATAAACTGACCTGTTTTGAAGCTTTAATCTTATTGAAATAGCTGTGAAATATTCTTTTGTAAGTGATATCTGTATATTTTATGCAGTAGAGCATGGCCTCCGCCACTAAATGATGTAGAAAGTGTGCTCATAAATATCAAATGGAATGGGGGAATGGTGACAGATCATCAGTGGCAGAGATAAGAAAGTTCAATGTTAAATAAAGGAGAGGAATAAATAGTGCATGGGAACTGTGAATCCAAACCTTCCGAGGACAGTACACCGTGGCATAGTTGTTCAGTGACATGGGAAGCAAGGGTGTAAATAATGCCAACAGGCTGAGGGTAGGCTGGGGAAAGTCTCCTATCTGCCTCTCGATCTCAGCAGGCTCTTTACACCTTCAGCAAGAAAAAAACTGTTCTTCTCCTGATGTGAGTTATCTGAGAGCAGCCTAATGCTTTCCGGAGAAGCAGCATCTCCAGCAGCAGCCTTTCAGGAACGGCTCCTAAAGAGATGCCAAGTTGAGTTGTGAGTTTCTTTTGTGTGGGTTTCTGAAGTCCTGGCAGGTAATTCAATCAAATTCCACTCTCCACCTGTCCCATTTTCCTCTCACCCTTGCCCTACCTGCCAAGAAAGAAAGATAAATGGAAACCAGAACTAACTGAAAACTATTTGGAGTATTACCTTCCCCTTGCAGATTGTTTCAGCCGAAGCCCCTGGGATTTGGGTTGTTTTGTGTTATTGCCAGTCCAGGGATTCTGTGAAGAAGCTGTGGACCCCAGCTGTCCTACGGTGTCTAGTCTCAAAGACCCCGAAGTAGATGCAGTGTGTCTTCTGCCCTAGACACCGGGTGTCTCTCTCAAGAAGGAGTCAGGTGGAATTGTGTCAGCTTCGTAGAGTCCTTGCTTACACCGGCTTCAGTTCCATGTCTGCTGTTGCAAAATACCACAGAGAGAGTATTCGTGACCATGCCAAGTAGATTGTTTCTAGAAAGGACGAGTCTGGGCAGGTTCAGCTATCCTAACAGAGATGAGCAAATGGGAGGAAATAAAAGAAAAAAGGATGGGGGTCAGAAAGCACCTTTCCTACACAGTCAATTCCATACTCTTAGTAAAGTGCTCCTTGAATCATTCACGTAAACATTGGACGCCTATTTATTGAGTACTTACTGTATGCCAGAGGCTGCAATAAGTCATGAGGTAATAATGATGAAAACTCTTGGCTTCTGATTTATGGAGTTCATAATCTAGAAGTCCAATGACATGCCAAGTTATTACAGAGCAGCGTGTTGTACAAGATGCCACAAGAACTCACAGGAGGCAGCGACTAACTTCCTGTGCGTCAGGGAAGGCTTCTCTTTGGGGATCCTGGACCCAATTCCATTGTGTGTGTGTGTGTGTGTGTGTGTGTGTGTGTGTGTGTGTGTGTGTGTGTGTGTGTGTGGTGATGGTGGGTCTCCCACCCCAACAAGCAATTGTCTGGACACCAGCTGTGTGTCCTGCACTTCAACTCAGTTCTGACCCTGTCTAACCAGAGGTAGCGCCAGATCCCACAGGTTAAGGGCTCAGTCCTACAAGATTGCTCCCACCTCCCAGTTCCGATGCCAGCCTCAAGCCCAGCTTATCACCTGTGCTTCCAACTGACCAACTATAGACTGCTATCAGAAGGA
Source organism: Phocoena sinus (assembly GCF_008692025.1). NCBI lineage: Eukaryota > Metazoa > Chordata > Mammalia > Artiodactyla > Phocoenidae > Phocoena > Phocoena sinus. The sequence goes on from NC_045782.1 coordinate 4,052,376, forward strand.
TGTAGGCATGGATTCTAATTCTGCCACTCTAGATTAGAGGTCTATGGCTTTGGCAACGTTAATTACTTCCTAATTCTCAGTTTCTCTTTCTGTAAAATGTGGAGAAAAGACTTGCTTTAAGGGATTATTGTGAGTATTAAATGTATATAAGGCATTTAGCGTGAGGCCTGATACCTGACAAACACTTCAATAATTACGTTCATTGTTGTTTTGTTGTTATTATTATTGCTATTTTTATTATTCTAAGGGAAAGAACACCTACCCAGGGGGTGATACCCTAGTTTCATCTTACAACAATAGTATAACAGACTTTCCAAAGGGCAAGATCCCAGTATAGAAGCATCCCAAACAAGTAACTAAGCAGTGACAAGCAGGGTGGGTAAAGAATAACAAAGGCAAAACTTCAGTAACAAAGTTAAAAAAAAAGGACACCCGCAGCAGGACGACAGCTGCTTTAGGATCTCTGCTCATCCAATTAAAAGCCACATTCTCCAGCACCATGGTGCCTTAGGGCCCTTAACCTTGGCCACTGTCCGTTCTACCTCTATTCAAAGGTGCAGTGAAGTGAAAAACATGAAAATGTGCCTCAAATGGTAATTTAACATATAAATCTTTACTGAAATTTTTATTTTAAAAACCAAAGGCTCAGAGACAAAAAGAAACGTAAACACTTCCTGATGTCTTTCATATTCAAGCTTAGAGCAAAGGTTTGGCTACCCTTGGGTAAGGCAGATGACATAGATAGCATTTATGGACCCCCAAAAGCCATTCCAAATGTTAAATTCTGTAACTCTGGGTGGTTTTATTTTGCAGAAAGTTTCAAAATTCCAGACACAGTAGGTGTTCCTTTCAATAAAACAGTGATGTCCTACCTTAAACAAAAGTTAAGTCTAAAGTAAGTACATATGCAAATTGTCCTTGAAAATTCTATAGGACGGTGCGGTGCGCGATGGAGACAACGTGGCGATGTGGTAAGCCCAGCACAACCAGTTTCCTCCGTCTGTTCTGGAATGGATCGCTAGTTCTTCAGTAGAGCACCCTTTGCAAAATAAGCTTTTGATGCGTACAAATCTGCACCTTTAAGCACCGGGTTCCCACTCCTGGTGGTGAGATGCTCACCCAGAGAGGACAGTTCCCGCCTCACCCTGGACTCCGGACATCGCGTTCTGGGTGGAATGTGGGTGCAGTCACCCCCCTCCCTCGAAACCATAGTTTCTTCTTCTCTTCCTCTTTTTAAAATTTTTATTGGAGTATAGTTGATTTATAATGATGTGTTAGTTTCAGGTGTACAGCAAAGTGAATCAGATACACATATACATATGTCCATTCTTTTTTAGCTTCTTTTCCCATCTAGGCCATTACAGAGGATTGAGTAGAGCTCCCTGTGCTATATGGTAGGTCCTTATTAGTTATCTGTTTTATATATAGTAGTGTGTATGTGTCAGTGGGCAGAGAGAATTGGATTTGTGACAGGTAAAGTCAACTGTGTGATGGTTCCATCGTAAATGAGGAGGTTTTAAGAGCCTTCTCAGGGAATAACTGCTGATGACAGCTCACGGGACAATCATGAAAGAGGCTGTTTACTCCGCTTGCCATTGCCCAGAGGTGAGCCCTGTGTACTAGCACTGCTACGATTAGCGAATTTGTTTCTAGGTGTAGGAAACCCCCTTTCCATCTCTCTTTTATTTCCCATCAAGTTTCTTCTTTCATCCTCCATCTCCTTTTCTTTGCCTCCCTTTCTACTGATTTCCATACTTACCTCTTCCTGAAACCTTCTTTTCTCCCTGTCTCTCCCCCTTTACTATGCTCTCACGAAGTATCAGCCCATATTCATTATTATTGGTAGCATTCTGACTCTGGTTCTTAAAATCCTAAAGCCTCCTCTGCAGAAAGTTCTTTGTTGAAAATTCCAAGTTATTCTGAGAAGACAGCAATTAAAGTTAGTTTCTTCAGGGTAAGAGATAAAAAGCTCATACTTCGATGAGCCAAGTATGCTCTTGACACAGTTTAATTACCTAGTGCAACAAACCAGGTATCTTTTCTGCCTGACCACTTTAATGGAGCTTTGACACCAGGAATTTAATTAAGTTAGCAGATCTCAAAAAACCCTTAGAAGTCAGTTGATCTCTTTCTGGAGCATTGAGCATTAAAAAAAAAAAAAAAAATTTCATGACTTAAGAGTAACATTATTAAATGAAGTGTATTTATTTATAAATGGACTAAACCTTATTTCGGATGGGAATGAAGCAATTTTAGTTATCATTTTAACTATTTAGATGATTTTTTTAAGATGCTAAAAGTTACCAGGAAGAGCACTTAAGGATTAAAAAACAAACAGAAATCCATGCAATTGTCTGTCCACATAGAGAAGGCAGATTTTAAAAGCTAAAAATGATCTTAAATACCACCAAGTTGGAGATTCTCATCACACACACAAACATATTCAATATATATTATGTAAAATGAAAAATTCCAACTACATACGTACATACCTGGAAGATTCCCTGGAAGTAGTTTGCTCAAGATCACACAAAAATGGGATTAGGATCCAAGTCTTCTATCGCAAAATATCACATTTTAATGGTTATCATAAAAGTCAGATTTATGGTTACCTCTAGGGTTATCTCTGTGGAGAACAGGGGTCTTATGGGTAAGGGGGCAAGTGGGAGCTCCTAGGGGCTGGCACTGTTCTATTTCTTGATCTGGGTGATGGGTACATGGGTGTTCATTTTATGATAATTCATTAAACTACATACATACCTACCTGGAATAATTCCATGTGTTATGTTATATATTAGCAATCTCAAAAATTTAAATAATGTATAGATATCTATATAGATATATAATGTATAGGCATTTATATATTATATACAAGGTTGTATAATATATAGACATTACATGAACATATGATATAGATGGACATAAACGTGTGTATATATGTGTGTATATATATGTGTGTGTATATATACACACATAATGTTCATTCTTTAGCTGCACAGTCTAATCCTTATATCTTGCTTCCTAATACGTGATTAATTAAGCAATATCTAAGACAGAGACAGACACTGAGATCAGCTGAGGACTGAGCAGTTCTTATGGAATCAGTTTTAAAGATTCAGGCCACAGATCGCTAATTCCTTAGGGAAGCACACTCATGGGGGTGGGGACCAGGGTCTGAGGTGGGATGGGTGCACACACAGTAGTGTGTGATACCAAAGACTGTGAGCTCTCCTCCAATATTTGTTTTCCTCTTTTTTTCCATAAAAACAAAATTTCTAGCTAAGCCAATGACTGCCCAGAATAGAGTATATTTCCCAGCTTAGCTTGAAGCTAGGTGTGTTTATGTGGCCAAACTCTAGCCAACAGGACAAAATTTGAAGTGTCATGTGACACTCTCAGTTTCTGAGAGCCTCTTTAGGAAACAATCAGTTGGTACCTTTGTCTTTTTTCCTCCATCCATCTGTTGCCTGGAAAGCAGTCTGGGTCCCTGAGGACTTTGTGAAACAGGGCTGCCCTCCCATCCCTGAATTACATACCTCTGGGCTTTTATGTGAAAAAGGACAAAATTTTTATCTTGTTTAAGCCACTGTTGTATTAAGTTTATACGTTACAGTCATCTCTCATCCTAATTAACTCGTGTGTGATTCTGCTGTTGGTGAGGAGATGGTCTGGAGTATGGTGTGATGTATGTGAAAGGCTTAGTGAAATGTTCACAGCTGTATGGGCTAGCAGATTCCACTTATGATTTTATAACGTAGGCATTTATTAGCAGAGAGAGTAATAATTAAGAAACCATAAAGCCAAGTCTATCACATGGTGTACATAATAGTACTCTAAAGGCATTAGATGAATTTTATTCTCTTTCAAGAACGTTACTTAATACAGGTTTCTTAGATTGTACAGCTGATTAGTATTTTTGCCATATATAATGAAGAAGCTAAAGTGTGCAATAATCCATGCTATACAGGGGTTCAGGATCAAAAGTCAAATGTCTAAGGCATTGCAGCTTGCTTAGAGAGTATTGTTTCTGAATGCAGGCAGATTTGGACTCAAACCCTGTCTCCATCACTGCAGGGCTTTTGATAAATTATTTAATTTCTCCAAGCTGCAGTTTCCTTCTGTATGCAATAGAGATAACAATAACAACATCTATTTTCTTTTTTTTTTTTTTTTTTTTTTTTATTTTTATTTATTTATTTGGTTGCACCGGGTCTTAACTGCAGCTCAAGGGCTCCTGAGTTGCGGCTCGCTGGCTTCTTTAGTTGTGGCACGTGTGCTCCTTAGTTGCGGCATGTGAACTCTTAGTTGCGTCATGCATGTGGGATCTAGTTCCCTGACCAGGGATTGAACCCAGGCCCCCAGCATTGGGAGCGCGGAGTCTTAACCACTGCACCACCAGGGAAGTCCCTTCTGTTTTTTTTTTAATGAGGATTAAATGAGTTAAAGTTTGCAGGCTTGGCACCATGGCTTCCTCTCAGATGACCAGCTCCCTGTCTGGTGTCCATCACCAGATGTCTGGAGACTGTCCCTGGTCCTTCGTCTCCTCTGTGGCATCTCCATGCAAGTCGGGGGTGAGCCAGATTCACTCTGATCCAGGCCCCGTGCTGGGGTGGAAGATCACTGTGAGGCCCCTTAGGCACAGTCCACCTTCTCTCTCCCCTGTGACCCTGATGCCCTGCTGTGGCTCCCCTGCTCTGCCCTTGTACGCCACACACCTATTTGATATTTCGCCTCCTCCCTTGAGTCTGGTCAGCTTTAACTGGGACTTCCATACGCTCGTGTGGTTAGGAGCTCACAGTGCCCTTCCCTCATGCCTCACCTCACAATCCAGGGCATCATTTTCTAATTTGAAAGGGGGGGGTGGGAAACAGGAGAGACTATGAGATCTTTTCCTAAATATCTCGTCCTTATCACAAGTCCTTTCTATTCCTTTAAGAACATGTGTGTTTTGAAACACTGTTACTGCAGGAAATTCTTGTTTGTTCGCTTGCTTCTCTTATATTCCTTCTCTGAGAATAAACACATAATGGCGGACTTACCTGAAATGGGCGAGAGTAAAGGATGGAAATAATAGCACAAATATCTGCAAACCTTTCAAAATGTTACCCTGTGAAAGCGTATAGTCTGTATGACAGAAGTGAAATGCCGTGTCCAAAGTAATTGGTGGAACTGAAATTGCAATTATAGATTCTGCTTATAGGTCTGTGCTAAGGAAATCCAGTTTGACATGGGCCAATTAATAAATTGCATTTTAGCTATAGTTTTTATTCCGTAATGTGTCCATTCATCTTGGAAATAGAGTGACAACTCACTATTTAGATGACAAATGTCCAGCAGCCTCAACTAGCTGGCATATGATGGGTTAGCAGAGCTTCAGTGTATCCAAAATAGTCGTCACAGCACTCTGGAGGGAAGGCTTTTGATCTTCTCTTAGAGCACTTATGAAGCCTGATCTTAGACCCCTTTTATGCCCCTTTGCATATCACTGAGTCACCTTTTTACTTTAACCATCTCAATTTCCAGGCCTGAAATGGAAGACAGAAATTAGAAAAGCACCATTCCTAGCTCTCTAGATTGTCCCCATCATTAACTTTCCACCTTCCTGTTATTTCTTGACTCATAGAGTATTTTTGAAGGTACTGGGATGGACATGGGACAGAAATAAGAAGATGTGGTTTTGACCAGTTTAAAACAAGGAAGACATTATGATTTTAAAAAACAATCTGGAAAGAAGAATTAAAAAATAACAGCAGCCTGCATTAATTTAACAAAAGAATAAACAGGTTTATACATTCCAATTTCCCCTGAGAGCAAACCTGATTTACAGCACAGAACAGTCATTGTGATTCATAAGAGTGACATGAATCATCAATAAAAGGTCAAATGAAGTTTAATATGGTCTGTCAAGGGCATTCTAAAATTATGTAATGCATTAAAAATATTTTATAAAAGTGTAATTAAAAAAAAAAAACTTTTGTACAAAGCAGTACACTTTAATTGTCTGGAAAGCTGACTTATGCACAGTGTCTTCCTGCCCAATGATATCGAATAAATAAGACAACAATTTTTACCATTAATTACAAAGGATATGACTTATGAAGATAAGACTTGGACTTGCTTATCTCACTTCAACACGGTGGTGGAAAAAGCTGTTCAAAAGCACGTGCCTTGGGAATTCCCTGGCGGTCCAGTGGTTAGGTTTTGGCGCTTTCACTGCCAGGCCCAGGGTTCCATCCGTGGTCAGGGAACTGAGATCCCTGTGAGCCATGTGGCGTGTCCAAAAACAAAAGCAAAAAAAAGCATGTGCCTTGATAAATGACTGTGAGCTCATGGTCTTAATTTCTAATGGGTAACACTATTGTATTTCCCACGGCTTTCCCAAAAATGTTTATTGGAAATTTGCTTTTAAATTATAAAATAAGGGCAAGATTATAGGAAAAAATATTTCGTATAGAGGAGAAAACAAAATCCATGATCATACAATTGGAAAATGCTGAGTTAACATACTCCACACTTTTAAGGGCACAGCCCAATCCAGAGAAATGTCATTCTTGTTAAGAAGCAATTTGGGGGCCATTTTGCACTAGAATCCCTGAGAACATAACTCCTCATCCCACTGAAAAAGGGTATGGTTAGTCTAACATCATATAAATTGGAAACATGTTTAAATAAAAAGAGAGATGACCTGCCATGATAAAGTGCTTATAATAGAAGAAATAATCTACAAACTATTGAAATTAATAAGCAAATTTATCAAATTACTAGATACAAGGGCAATATACAAAAATCTAGTATATTTCTATATGTCATCAACAAACAAGTAAAAAATAGAAGAAAAATTCTGATATAAGTTATAAGAGTGTCAAAAAGACATGAACCATCTTGGTCAATCCACCATACATGTGTAATTTTCTCTATGCTGAGAACTATAGAACCACACTGTCCAATACAGTAGTCACTTGTCACATATATCTATTGAACCCTTGAAATGTGGCTAGTTCAGTCAGTTGCATTTGTGGTTTGCATTGTATTTCTACTGGACAATGCTATATATAACATTGCTGAAATAAATTAAGTTGAAACTAAAGGGAGGGTGTACTATGTTCATGGATTAGAAAGCACACTATTGTGAATATATCAAATACATCAATTCTCCCCAAATTGATTTAAGAATTAGATGGGGCTTCCCTGGTGGCGCAGTGGCTGAGAGTCCGCCTGCCGATGCAGGGGACGCGGGTTCGTGCCCCGGTCTGGGGAGATCCCACGTGCCGCGGAGCGGCTGGGCCCGTGAGCCATGGCCGCTGAGCCTGCGCGTCCGGAGCCTGTGCTCCGCAACGGGAGAGGCCACAGCGGTGAGAGACCCGCGTACTGCAAAAAAAAAAAAAAAAAAAAAAAAAAAAGAATTAGATGCAATCCCAATTAGAATCCCAGGATTTTGTTGTTTTTTTGGGTGTATATTGGGAGGTGTAAACATGAAAGGATGTTGTTTATATTCTCATGGATGTGTTCATCAGAATTATACACTTATTATACACTTATGATTTTTATACTTTATATATTTTATATTACAATAAAAATGTATATAGCATTTGACCCTTTCAGTATACAACTCCATTCATACATCTGCATTTATACATGCACATATAATGTCTATATAAATAATATCTGTAAAAATATCTAAAAACTGGTAACGGTATTTGCCTCCTGTGAAGAAAAGGAGGACTGAAGAGATATACTTTTTACCATATGCCCATTATGCACTCTTTGAATTTTTACTGTCAACAAGTAATGTTATTTTTCCTTGAATTTTCATGAAGTGAGCACACATATGTAATCAGAATGCTGATCAAGAAACAGAGATTACCACTATTCCAGAATAGTATCTTAGCATAGGATATACAGTACAAGTATCCCAGAATAGTATCCTAGCATTGTGTGTGTATACACACACAATACTTACAATATTTTCTTTTTTTGAATTTTATTTTATTTATTTTTTTATATAGCAGGTTCTTATTAGGTGCCCATTTTATACATATTAGTGTATATATGTCAATCCCGATCTCCCAATTTATCACACCACCATCGCCCCCCCACCACTTCCCCCCCTTGGTGTCCATACGTTCTCTACATCTGTGTCTTTATTTCTGCTCTGCAAACCAGTTCATCTGTACCATTTTTCCAGGTTCCACATATATGCGTTAATACACAATATTTGTTTTCCTCTTTCTGACTTAACTTCACTCAGTATGACAGTCTCTAGATCCATCCACGTCTCTACAAATGACCCAATTTTGTTCCTTTTTATGGCTGAGTAATACTCCATTGCATATATGTACCACATCTTCTTGATCCATTCGTCTGTCGATGGGCATTTAGGTTACTTCCATGACCTGGCTATTGTAAAGAGTGCTGCAGTGAACATTGGGGTGCATGTGTCTTTTTGAATTATGGTTTTCTCTGGGTATATGCCCTGGAGTGGGATTGCTGGGTCATATGGTAATTCTATTTTTAGTTTTTTAAGGAACGTCCATACTGTTCTCCATAGTGGCTGTATCAATTTACATTCCCACCAATAGTGCAAGAGGGTTCCGTTTTTTCCACAGCCTCTCCAGCATTTGTTGTTTGTAGATTTTCTGATGATGCCCATTCTGACTGGTGTGAGGTGATACCTCATTGTAGTTTTGATTTGCATTCCCCTAATAACTAGTGATGTTGAGCAGCTTTTCATGTGCTTCTTGGCCATCTGTATGTCTTCTTAGGAGAAATGTCTATTTAAGTCTTCTGCCCATTTTTTGACTGGGTTGTTTGTTTTTTTAATATTGAGTTGCATGAGCTGTTTATATATTTTGGAGACTAATCCTTTGTCCGTTGATTCGTTTGCAAATATTTTCTCCCGTTCTGAGGGTTGTCTTTTCGTCTTGTTTATGGTTTCCTTTGCTTTGCAAAACCTTTGAAGTTTCACTAGGTCCCATTTGTTTATTTTTGTTTTTATTTCCATTACTCTAGGAGGTGGATCAAAAAAGATCTTGCTGTGATTTATGTCAAAGAGTGTTCTTCCTACGTTTTCCTCGAAGAGTTTTTATAGTGTCCAGTCTTACATTTAGGTCTCTAATCGATTTTGAGTTTATTTTTGTGTATGGTTTTAGGGAGTGTTCTAATTTCATTCTTTTACATGTAGCTGTCCAGTTTTCCCAGCACCACCTATTGAAGAGACTGTCTTTTCTCCGTTGTATATCCTTGTCTCCTTTGTCATAGATTAGTTGACCATAGGTGCGTGGGTTTATCTCTGGGCCTTCTATCCTGTTCCATTGATCTATATTTCTGTTTTTGTGCCAGTACCATATTGTCTTGATTACTGTAGCTTTGTAGTATAGTCTGAAGGCCGGGAGTCTGATTCCTCCAGCTCCGCTTTTTACCTACAAGACTGCTTTGGCTATTCGGGGTCTTTTGTGTCTCCATAAGAAATTTAAGATTTTTTGTTCTAGTTCTGTAAAAAATGCCATTGGTAATTTGATAGGGACTGCTTTGTTTAGTATAGTCATTTTCACAATGTTGATTCTTCCAATCCAAGAAATGCCATTGGTAATTTGATAGGGATTGCTTTGTTTGGTATAGTCATTTTCACAATGTTGATTCTTCCAGTCCAAGAACATGGTATATCTCTCCATCTGTTTGTATCATCTTTAATTTCTTTCATCAGTGTCTTATAGTTTTCTGAGTACAGGTCTTTTGTCTCCCTAGGTAGGTTTATTCCTAGGTATTTTATTCTTTTTATTGCAATGGTGAACGAGATTGTTTCCTTAATTTCTCTTTCTGAACTTCTGTTGTTAGTATATAGGAATGCAAGAGATTTCTGTGTGTTAATTTTGTATCCTGCAACTTTACCAAATTCATTGATTAGCTCTAGTAGTTCTCTGGTAGCATTTTTGAGATTCTCTACGTATAGTATCATGTCATCTACAAACAGTGACAGTTTTACTTCTTCTTTTCCAATTTGTATTCCTTTTATTTCTTTTTCTTCTCTGATTGCCATGGCTAGGACTTCTAAAACTATGTTGAATAACAGTGGCAAGAGTACACATCCTTGTCTTGTTCCTGATATTAGAGGAAATGCTTTCAGTTTTTCACTATTGAGAATGATGTTTGCTGTGGGTTTGTCATATATGGCCTTTATTATGTTGAGGTAGGTTCCCTCTATGCCCACTTTCTGTAGAGTTTTATCATAAATGGTGTTGAATTTTGTCAGAAGCTTTTTCTGCATCTACTGAGGTCATCATATGTTTTTTCTTCTTCAATTTGTTAATATGGTATATCACATTGATTTGCGTATATTGAAGAATCCTTGCATCCCTGGGATAAATCCCACTTGATCATGGTGTGTGATCCTTTTAATGTGTTATTGGATTCTGTTTGCTAGTATTTTGTTGAGGATTTTTGCATCTATATTCATTGGGATATTGGTCTGTAATTTTCTGTTTTTGTAGTATCTTTGTCCGGTTTTGGTATCAGGGTGATGATGGCCTCATAGAATGAGTTTGGGAAGTGTTCCTTCCTCCACAATTTTTTGGAAGAGTTTGACAAGCATAGGGGTTAGCTCTTCTCTAAATGTTTGATAGAATTCACCTGTGAAGCCATCTGGTCCTGGACTTTTGTTTGTTGGAAGATTTTTAATCACAGTTTTAATTTCATTACTTGCGATTGGTCTGTTCATATTTTCTATTGTTTCCTGGTTCAGACTTGGAAGGTTATACCTTTCTAAGAATTTGTCCATTTCTTCCAGGTTGTCCATTTTATTGGCATAGAGTTGCTTGTAGTAGACTCTTAGGATGCTTTGTATTTCTGTGGTGTCCATTGTAACTTCTCATTTCTCATTTCTAATTTTACTGATTTGAGTCCTCTCCGTCTTTTTCTTGATGAGTCTGGTTAATGGTTTATCAATTTTGTTTAACTTCTCAAAGAACCAGCTTTTAGTTGTATTGATCTTTGCTATTGTTGTCTTTGTTTCTCTTTCACTTATTTCTGCTCTGATCTTTATGATTTCTTTCCTTCTACTAACGTTGGGTTTTGTGTGTTCTTCTTTCTCTAATTCCTTTAGGTGTAAGGTTAGATTTTTTATTTGAGATTTTTCTTGTTTCTTGAGGTAGGCTTGTATTGCTATAAACTTCCCTCTTAGAACTGCTTTTGCTGCATCCCATAGGTTTTGGATCATCATGTTTTCATTGTCATTTGTCTCTAGGTATTTTCTGATTTCCTCTTTGATTTCCTCAGTGATCTCATGGTTATTTAGTAACGTGTTGTTTAACCTCCATGTGTTGGTGTTTTTTACGTTTTTTCCCTGTAATTGATTTCTGATGTCATAGTGCTGTGATCAGAAAAGATGCTTGATATGATTTCAATTTTCTTAAATTTACTGAGGCTTGATTTGTGACCCAAGATGTGATCTATCCTGGAGAATGTTCCGTGTGCACTTGAGAAGCAAGTGTAATCTGTTTGGATGGAATGTCCTATAAATATCAGTTAAATCTATCTGGTCTGTTGTGTCATTTAAAGCTTGTGTTTCCTTATTTATTTTCTGTTTTGATGATCTGTCCATTGGTGTAAGTGAGGTGTTAAGGTCCCCCACTATTATTGTGTTACTGTCGATTTCCTCTTTTACAGCTGTTAGCAGTTGCCTTATGTATTGAGGTGCTTCTATGTTGGGTGCATATATATTTATAATTGTTATATCTTCTTCTTGGATTGATCCCTTGGTCATTATGTAGTGTCCTTCCTTGTCTCTTGTAACATTCTTTATTTTAAAGTCTATTTTATCTGGTATGAGTATTGCAACTCCAACTTTCTTTTGATTTCCATTTGCATGGAATATCTTTTTCCATCCCCTCACTTTCAGTCTGAATGTGTCCCTAGGTCTGAAGTGGGTCTCTTGTAGACAGCATATATTTTGGTGTTGTTTTTGTATCCATTCAGTGAGCCTGTGCCTTCTGGTTGGAGCATTTAATCCATTCACGTTTAAGGTAATTATTGGTATGTATGTTCCTAGTACCATTTTCTTAATTGTTATGGGTTTGTTTTTGTAGGTCCTTTTCTTCTCTTGTGTTTCTCACTTAGAGAAGTTCCTTTAGCATTTGTCGTAGAGGTGGTTTGGTGGTGCTGAATTCTCTTAGCTTTTGCTTGTCTGTAAAGCTTTTGATTTCTCCCTTGAATCTGAATGAGATTCTTGCTGGGTAGAGTAATCTTGGTTGTAGGTTCTTCCCGTTCATCACTTTTAATATATCATGCCACTCCCTTCTGGCTTGTAGAGTTTCTGTTGAGAAATCAGCTGTTAACCTTATGGGAGTTCCCTTGTATGTTAATTCTTATTTTTTCCTCGTTGCTTTCAGTAATTTTTCTTTGTCTTTAATTTTTTTTCAATTTGCTTACTATGTGTCTCAGCATGTTTCTCCTTGGGTTTATCCTGCCTGGGACTCTGTGCAGTTCCTCGACTTGGGTGGCTGTTTCCTTTCCCATGTTAGGGAAGTTTTTGACTATAATTTCTTCAAATATTTTCTTGGGAACTTTCTCTCTCTCTTCTCCTTCTGGGACCCCTCTATTGTGAATGTTGTTGTGTTTAATATTGTCCCAGAGGCCTCTTAGGCTGTCTTCATTTCTTTTCATTCTTTTTTCTTTATTCTGTTCCATGGCAGTGAATTCCACCATTCTGTCTTCCAGGTCACTTATCTGTTCTTCTGCCTCAGTTATTCTGCTATTGATTCCTTCTAGTGTGTTTTTCATTTAAGTTATTGTATTGTTCATCTCTGTTCGTTTCTTCTTTAATTCTTCTAGGTCTTTGTTAAACATTTCTTGCATCTTCTTGATCTTTGACTCCATTCTTTTTCCGATGTCCTGGACCATCTTCATTATCGTTATTCTGAATTCTTTTCCTGGAGGGTTCCTATCTCCACTTCATGTAGTTGTTTTTCTGGGGTTTTATCTTGTTCCTTCATCTGGTGCATAGTCCTCTGCCTTTTCATCCTGTCTGTCTCTCTGTGAATGTGGTTTTTGTTCCACAGGCTTGCTTCTGCTGTCTGCCCTCTGGTGGATGAGGCTATCTAAGAGGCTTGTGCAAGCTTCCTGATGGGAGGAACTGGTGGTGGGTAGAGTTGGGTGTTGCTCTGGTGGGCAGAGTTCAGTAAAAGTTTAATTTGCTTGTCTGCTGGTAGGTGGGGCTGGGTTCCCTCCTTGTTTGTTTGGCCTGTGGCGACCCAGCACTGGAACCTACCTGCCTCTTTGGTGGGGTTAATGGCGGACTCTGGGAGGGCTCACGCCAAGGAGTACTTCCCAGAACTTCTGCTGCCAGTGTCCTTGTCGTCATGGTGAGGCACAGCCACCCCCTGCCTCTGCAGGAGACCCTCCAACACTAACAGGTACGTCTGGCTCAGTCTCCTGTGGGGTCACTGCTCCTTCCCCTGGGTTCCGATTTGCACACTACTTCATGTGTGCCCTCCAAGAGTGGAGTCTCTGTTTCCCCCAGTTCTGTTGAAATCTTGCAGTCAAATCCTGCTGGCCTTCAAAGTCTGATTCTCTAGGAATTCCTCCTCCCGTTGCTGGACCCCCAGGTTGGGAAGCCTGACGTGGGTCTCAGAACCTTCACTCCAGTGGGTGGACTTCTGTGGTATAAATGTTCTCCAGTTTGTGAGTCACCCACCCAGCAGTTACGGGATTTGATTTTACTGTGATAGCGCCCCTCCTACCGTCTCACTGTGGCTTCTCCTTTGTCTTTGGATGTGGGGCATCTTTTCTGGTGAGTTCCAGCGTCTTCCTGTCGATGATTGTTCAGCAGTTAGTTGTGATTCCAGTGCTCTCGCAAGAGGGAGTGAGCGCACGTCCTTCTACCTCACCGTCTTGAACGAACTCTACAATATTTTCTTAATCAATGGAAAATAAAATACCTTTAACAAGTAGTCTCGTTTCCTTTTGTGCTTGTTGTATACATGTGTGTGCACTGGATGTTGCATTTGCAGAATAGTTTGTAGAAGTAATATGAGGCCTTGGATGACGTTACTTCTTCTGAAGAATTGTGTTTGCCAGCTGACGGGGAGTGCTATCAATCCTGGATTACCCTGGTCTAGTTTCAAGGGCTGACATGAAGTTGTGGAGAAGTTCTTGAGAGGGCTTGTCTATTTCTGGCTCATGCCTCCTCTGTGGATAAAGCCAATTTGGATCTAAACCAAAATGAAGGGCTTCAGTAGTAAGACAATCTTGGGAGGCCTGGAATGCCAATTTCTGTCTCCTTAGTCCCACAAGGCTGTCAGAACCACAGCCTAGCGACTCAGCCTCTGAGCTGCCTTCTTGGGAGTCAACAAACATCCTCAGGTGAAAAGTGGCTCTAAATTCTGAGTTCATCCTACTGTAACCCTGGCCCGACGATGCTTCACTCTCTTGTCATCTCTCCATTGATTTCAAGCAGAATCTTTTCTTTAATTTTATCCAGCTTTTCTGGTTGTCTGCAGAAGAGGACTGGTTCCAATCTAATCCTGGCAGTAAAAGTCTACAACGTTTTTCAGTCTCATTTAGTTCTTTGAATTTTCTAGTTTTTCCTTAAATATTTACCCTTTGCATTTTCACTTTCTTTCATTTTAGGTTCTACAATATATCACTTCAAACCCTCTCTACAAACATCTTCAAATTCTCGTCTCCCTTGAACATTAAACCAAATATATAAAACTGAACTCCAAGTCTTTCCACCAACCAGTACTTTTTTTTTTTTTTTTCTGATTTCTAGTCATTACCAGAAATGCCTTAGTTTCCTTGGAAATGGGTACCCTAAATTAGCAGGCTGGGCTGGGAGTCACATGTCCAGTTGAATTATAGAAAACAAGTCACATTTTCTTGAACACTGAAGTGGAAAACAGTTTAGCAGTTCTTCAAAAAGTTAAACATAGGGTTAACATACAACCCAGCAATTCCCCTCCTTGGTGTACACCCCAAAGAATTGAAAACTGGTGCTCAAACAAATGCATGTACATGAGTGTTCATAGCAACACAATTCACAATAGCCAAAAGATGGAAACAACACAAATGTCAGTCAAATGAAATAGAGTATATCCATACAATTACATAGTATTCATCCATTAAAAAGGAATAAATTATTGATAACCTGCTACAATGTAGGTGAACCTCTAACACCCTGTGCTGAGTGAACAAAGCAAGACACAAAGTATCACATGTATGATTCCATTTACAGGAAACATCCAGAGAAGGCTGATGTGTAGAGACAGAACGAAGACTGGGGCTTGCAAGGGACTAGGGGAGGGGGAATGGGGAGTGACTGCCTCTGAGGTGTCCGGTTTCCTTTTGGGGAGAGAAAACTGTCTTGGAACTAGACAGAGGTGATGGCTGCACAACCTCAAACATGGATTAAATGCCGCTGAGTCTGTACTCTTTAAAGTGGTCAGTGGTTACATTTATGTTATGGAAACTGTACCTCAATTAAAAAAGAAACAAAAAGTGCTAGTCAGATGTCTCTAGGCAGAGTGGGCCTGAGACATTCCTGTGAGACCAAGGAGGACAGTAAACATTTTTGTGTCCTAAATGTGGCTCAGAACTGGCTGAGGGCAGGCCTTTGTGGTCAGGAAGAGAGAGACCTTCCTGGACTGGATTTCAGGATGAAGCGAGGAATGTGCTGGTTCAGCCGTGGATGTGCAGGAGTAAGTAGCAGTAATCAAAGAGGAACGAGGGTTGGACGTCTCCGCAGAGGCCGGCTGATGAATGCTGATGACCGCGGGCTTGTCTCCCTTCTCACGCTCTGGAAGCCCTCAGAACTTAGATCACCGCCCCCGGGAAGAGTGGAGGCAGAGAGATCTCAATCGAGCATGTTACATACAGGATTGACCACAGTTAATTCATAAAGTGACCTCACGTGGGGCTTCCCTGGTGGCGCAGTGGTTAAGAATCCGCCTGCCGATGCAGGGCACACGGATTCGAGCCCTGGTCCAGGAATATCCTACGTGCCACAGAGCGACTGAGCCCTTGTGCCACAACTACTGAGCCTGTGCTCTGGAGCCCGCGAGCCAGAACTACTGAGCCCGCCAGCCACAACTACTGAAGCCTGTGCTTGTAGAGCCCGTGCTCCACAACAAGAGAAGCCACTGCAATGAGAAGCCCGTGCACCGCAACCAAGGGTAGTCCCCGCTCGCCGCAACCAGAGGAAGCCCACGTGCAGCAACAAAGACCCAACAAAGCCAAAAGAAAAAAAAAGTGACCTCACGTAGTTCCAGAAATGCCTTAGTTGCCTTGTAAATGGCTACCATAAATTGGCAGACTGGGCCGGGAATCACATGTCCAGTTGAATTATAGAAAACGAGTCACATTTTCGTGAACACTGAAGTCAGCCACGATGGAATGTGAATTTGCTGTAAATCTTCCAAGTGTGTTCACCTTTTAAGTATTTCCAACGGCATCTCAGAAGTCCAGGCCTCATCTGGCTGATGATAAACAATGCAGTGGGGCGCTCCTTTGTCCACAAAACAGGGTTTTATCAGAAATCTGTGCTTTGGGAGGTTAAAAGGAGAGGTTCTTGGGTCCCCAGGAGAATAGTTGAGGTTTTGAGCTTGGGAGGTGGTGGGAGATGAAGCCCACGATGACGCAGGACTTTGGCAGGCTTGCAGCCGGGGTGGTGGACTAGTACATGGAGAGCACCTGCTGCAGGAGGGCTGTCCCAGCCTGGAGGGCACACTCCACCCAGATCTACAGACCCCTCCTCGAGGTCAGCTGTTTTGCTGCCTTTGGTGCTCCCCCATTGATTGCTACCAGCCTGTGAGTAGGGGTTAAGCCCTCAAAGAACAGGCTGGACTTAGGGTAGAAACAACCTGGACCAGGGAAGGGGGACAACCCCTGTTTACACCTGGTAAACCAGCCTTATCTCTTCGGGCTCACTTGCCATCTAAGTTTCTGCAACACAACTTCTTTCCGTTCCTGCACCATGGTGTTCCTTCTGCTTTGAATGTTCAGTCGTCACTCCAGTATCTTTATCTAATTTCTACCCATTCTGTAGATCCCAGGGGAGTTGCCACTTTCTCCGAGAAGTCTCCACTGATTTCTCAAACCTGTGTTACACACCTCTCTGTTGGACCTGGCAAACTACACATTTACCCCACCCTAGCCCTTGTCATTTTGATTGTAATTCAATGATCTGACTTTCCCCATGGAAACTTTCTCTGTAAAAGACCAGATAGTAAATACTTTAGAGTTTGTGGGCCACTGGTGGTTTGGCATGTTCTTTTTCATTTTAACTCTTGTATTTTATTTTTCTTAGTTGTTTTTAACCTTTTAAAATAGGAAAAGCCATTTTTAGTTCACTGGCAGTACAAAAACAGACCATTTGGCCCCGCTGGCTGTAGTCTGCTGACACTTGCTCTAGAGGGAAACTTCTTAAGGATGGAGGTCATATCTTGTTTTGCTTTGCATCCCAGTGTAGGCACCTTCCCTGCAAGGATGCTCAAAATGTAGAACGCTGTTTGTTAAGGCTGACTTTTCCTAAATCATTCTGCTTCCTTGAATCTTTCTCGCCTCCTATAACTTTTTGCCACTTTATATGTTTCACTTTGTTAAACCAATTCCTTCAAGTTCAGCTGCTCCTCTGTCAACATGATACCTTCAGTTCAGGGCTCTGCGGCAAAGTCAGTGAGGTTTTTCTCTTTTCTTTTTCAAGAAAGATTATAGAAGCATGCACATGGCTGCCTGTTTTCAACATGGAAAATGTTATTTTGGCATGGCCCGTGCTCGTGAGCTAAGAGTGCTGAGAGGGATTTCTTTGTGAAGGCTCCCCCAACCCCAAGTTATAAAACTTGGTTTCAGCCAGGAATCTGGTTCTTAAATGGATTATACATTTCACTTCCTTCTCAGTTTTAAAAGCACATTTGAATAGAGTTTTTAAAATGGAGATATACTGGATTTACCTCAGACATACAATCCCTCTAGGACTCAAACACAGCTACAGTTTTTGGGCTTAAAGACAACCATGCTATCTCCTATTATCATTGCATCCCCTCACATTTTTGGACACTTTCACATCACCTGAGAAGTAGCCACCTGTCACTTTGATGTGGTGAGAAGGGATAAACAGGAACACAGTCTCAGAGCTATGGTCTCATTAAAACAGTATATGACTCCTAGCACAATATGGCCATACAAGGCCATAAAAATCCCTCGTGCCATTTTTACAAATACTCCACATCAGGCATAGAAACAAAGTAAGAAGCAACAACAAAATACACACCTATAAAAGCCGGCTGTGGGTGATGAGAGATTAGTCAGTAGGTAAACCCACAGTGCAGCCAAAAACACTTGCTGCCCTTCTTTGTAGCTGGTTGGAGACGCTTTCTTTCTGGCCCATCTGTACTGTTTTTACAGCAGTCTTGCATACTTAGAGAGTGACAGCATGCTGCTTGTTGCTACACACAGCTCCCATAAATGTTGGAGCCAAGTGTGTCTAAACATTACAGCATATTAAACACCTTTAAGCACGATCCATAACCTTGTAATTGGTACCAACATAACAAGACTTGTGTTTTAAATGGGAATTTGACTCTGTGATTGCTGTCGTCAATCTGTTTGTTCCACGAGCATGCAGCTGGGAAAGTGGGTCAGGAGAAAAGAATGGATGTGACTGAGGCAAGGCACCTTGAATTCTTAGACTCTAAAGATCATCTGAGCTGATGCCCTTCTTTGATTGATGACGAAACCGAGGCCAAGAGGGCTCTCTGACTCTCTCAAGGATTCCCGACTCCCTCTGCCATGCTCTTTCCATTTAACAAAATACTTTTCTAAAAAAAGGAAGACTTTTCTCGGTATAAATAGTAATTGCACTCATTTGGAAATGACACAGGTTCATGGCAACGTATCTCTGCTGGTACAGGAATAGGATCAATGAGATTTGGCTTTTGTCTTCGATGGGCAGCCCCCGGAACTTTTGTCTTTCCAAATACATCTTTCTGACTCTGTTCCAGGTCTCCACATCTTCACTATCAGAATCGTTTCTTTAATTGTGATCTCCACAAGCCTTGACTAGGATGAACTGTGTTATTAAGAGGAATCGTGAGGTGTTAGAAAGAACACAGGCCCTAGAACTAGACGTGGATGGTTTACATTCCAACCCTGGTGCCTGCTGGATGCGTGATTTTGAGTAAGTCACTAAGCCCACTCACACACGTTCATTCAAACACTTACGTAGAGTCCACTCTACCAGTTTCCTTATTTGGAAATGAGAACAAACCCTAGCTGTTGGAGCTGTGAGGATTACATGAAATAACAGAGATATCACCTTAGTGTTGTCCACATAGCAGACAGTTAACTCTTATGATAAATATCAAGGGATGTAAACAGAGATGTGTTACAGTGTATCTAATTATCATGCATATAATTTAACTCTGCTGCTAATGGGGATGGCAGCGCTGTCTCTGAATTCACCACCAAGATTAAGCCCGAGACCCTTGGCTTAGATCTCTTCCTGACTGATGGAAATCAGGACACACGATGTTCCAATGCTGATATTTATTTGGGGGAGTCAGGTTCTGATTTACCAGTGTCTTGTGAAGGAGAATTGGTCATTGAAAGCCTTAATGTTTTTGTTTTGTTTTGCCTTTTAATCTCCATCCGGGCTTGTGATTGAAAAATGCTTTCAGGACCCTCGTTTTTCTGCAGCAAAAATTTAAGAAAATGATTTTCATGTGGGGAACATACAAGAAAAAAAATCAATGTGTTTTCTTCAACACCTGTTTTCATTAACTAAGGGGAAGGAAACGAAAGAATTCTTTAACGCTTATCAAGTAGGTGCAGAAGCATTACCTATGTTATCCCATTGTATCTTTAAACTCAAAGTGGTAGATACTGCAGTCCCTGTTTGGGACATCTTCTCTACGATTTTAACTTTGACGAAATAAGATCTTCTCTTAGAATTAAACTTTTAATGAGTAAATACAGGGCTCAAGTAGAATTATGGAAAGTCACAAGAAAAAGGTAGGCTAGTGTTTAGGCCAGTGCAGTATGAGTCGTGTTAATGTTACTGACGTTCCTACTAAAGAACAGGGTCCTTGGATAAAGGTACAGAGCAGCCATGGAAATCCAGAAAAAAGAGGGACACAGAGATAAACAAGAGCTGTCAGAGAAAGAGAAGAGACTCAGTCAGTGAATTTGGAGGAGGCTTGGTCCATCGCCAGGTTTTCCATTTTGTGGGGATGTACACCTGAGGCTATATTAGCTTGATTCCATCGAATACCCAACCTGCTTCTCTTTTTCTGATTTCATGCTCAACAAACAAACCCCTAGTTGTAATTTGACTTCCATGTGGGTTTGCCTACAGGAAAGGAAAGTTGCTGGTCATGCAGCCATGAGGGTTCTGGTCCAAGTCTTATTTATCTTCGGAAATTAATAAAATGGCTTTCTGATTTTACATGTTAGTCTTGTGATTGGTTAGTATAAACAGATCCTCCTGACATAATCAGGTTTCTGAATCTACCAGGAAGAGACCCACAACTTAGGTGGGGGCATATTTATCAGGTAGTTTGTGCCAACCTATATGATCTCACTGGAATAAATGCCCTACCTGCTCTGTTTAAGAACTACTTTATGAGACTGACCTCCCGCCAATAACAATGATAAATGTTGTACAAAATATAAGCATAAACTGTGTGAAAGGGTTCCAAAGATGGCAGAAACTGGAAGGGAAATGAAATGTTAAAGTGGAGAAGAAAACTAAGTGAGCTTATATCAAGATGCTCTTTCTCCTGAGGGCACTTCCCACTTTTCATCTGCGCACAGAAATAGAATACAAGGAGAAAATGGTAATGTAACTGAACTGGAAAACAAACAAACATCAACAACAAAAAACAGAATCCAGAGCTCAGGGCTGGCACACCTCTTGTAAGTGGAAGGGAAAGTCTCTACAGATGAGAGATCGAGAGCCAGGAGCCCTGACATTTGCATAACAATTCCCCTCACCGAACACATATACAATGCAATATTACTCAGCCATAAAAAGCAATGAAACGGGGTCATTTGTAGAGATGTGGATGGACCTGGAGTCTGTCATACAGAGTGAAGTAAGCCAGAAAGAGAAAGACAAATATCGTATATTAACGCATATGTGTGGAATCTAGAAAAATGGTACAGATGAACCGGCTTGCAAGGCAGAAATAGAGAAACAGATGTAGAGAGCAAACGTATGGACACCAAAGGGAGGGGAGGTGGTGGGATGAATTGGGAGACTGAGATTGACATATATACACTAGTATGTATAAAATAGATAACTAATGAGAACCTGCTGTATAGCACAGGGAGCTCCACTTCACTGTACAGTAGAAACTAACACAACACTGTAAAACAACTATACCCCAATTAAAAAAAAAAATTCCCCTCACCGACTTCTAAACTATTCCTATTCAGGACAGTAACCCCAAGGAACCCATCAGAGAGTAGCAGTTAGAAAGCTAAATAAATAACTTGGTAGATATTTTAGCAACTGTTTGGTGTTGGAACTAGAGTTCGGAGTTGATTTCCTGCCAAGTAGAAGGAACTGGTAAATACCATGAGCTTTTTAGTGAAACTTGAAAAGGGCCACATGTTAGAAATAAGGATCATGAATTGGGAGATTGGGATTGACATATATACACTAATATGTATAAAATGGTTAACTAATAAGAACCTGCTGTATAAAAAAATAAATAAAATAAAATTCAAAAAAAAAAAAGAAAGAAGGATCATATCCCAAGATTAATGACTTTTGATATGAGTGAAATCTGTAAGACGAAAGGCAGAATGAGTTGTATGTTAGAACTGTACTGTAGTTGATAAAGTTTTTCCTACAGCAGTATGAGTTAATGATTCTGAAAAGAATCGTGCATGAATCCTGGAATTGAACAATCAAGTAAATTGATGGCTGATGGTGGCAGCCAAGTTGTCACTGCTGAAGTGGGAGACTACATATGAACAAGGAGAGGAGACTGGAGTGATTAATGCGGTAATGGATTAGAGTTGGGGACATCAGTTTTAACTCATGCTTAGCTTAACATTTTGCTCTCGGTAATAGAAGAGTAGCGGTAAAGGATATAGAAGAGTTGAACAGTACAATTAACCAACATGGCCTCAATGATATCTACAGGCTGATACTCCCTGTATTTTCATTATTTAGAGTATTTGTGTACTTGCAAGCAACTACTTGACATAGATGGGTTTGTGGTTTGAAGAAACAGAAAATAAGCACTATTTTGTTCACGTCCATCTCTTCTGGGCATGATTGCCAGAAAGACGATGAAGCACTGCTATTGGAATAATGTCCGGCACCACCTCTGTGGCGGACCAGGGATCTGCGCAGATTATGCTGTATTTAGGAACAAAAGGGTTTCATATCTTCTATACACTGTACGTTCTATTAAAAAAATAGTGTGTGTTTATGTTGGAAGGTGTGTGTAAATCTTCGGTCTGATAGTTAAGAAAACTGTAGGAAGAATGGGGAAGGCTTGGGACTTCCCTGGAGGTCCAGTGGTTAAGACTCCACGCCTCCACTGCAGGGGACATGGGCTCAATCCCTGGTCGGGGAACTAAGATCCCACATGCTGCACGGCACGGCCAAAACAAAAAAAAAGAATGGGGAAGCTTACCTAGACCTCACGTGAGAGGAGAGGTTTGAATAAGAAGGGACTTAAAGGGTCAAAACTCACGCTGAACTTGTCTATAATGTGTTCTGGAGACTCGTAACAGAACTGCTCGGATGAAACAACCTGTGATGTGATTCTCTGCTTAGTAACTCAGACTTTTGGGAAACACACTGCTGTGGTTGGTATGACCTGTGGTTTGCCCTGGAGGAGGAAGGTGATGAAATCTAAGCTAAGATCAACCCTGTGGACTGCAGGTGTGGGTTCTGAAAGACAAGTAGAGGTTTGAAATAAGAATAAAAGAACGTACCTCTCTCAGAGGGCAGGCAGGCAGGCTCTGGAGGCAGGGAACAAGAATATGAACTGAGAGCTACTTCCTAAGGGATATGGCAAAGAGCGTCCTGTCATCATCCACCCACCCGTCCATCCACCCATCCATCTGTCTTCATTCACTGTCTTATTTGGGGCTCTGGACACAATCATATTTCACATCCCGCTCTGCATTATTGTTTCCTCTGTTGGATAGGAGTAGTTATCTTTAACTCTATAATATAATGACACCTGTTATAAACACAAAGAATCGGGAATTCCCTGGTGATCCAGTGGTTAGGACTCGGCGCTTTCACTACCGGGGCCTGGGTTCAATCCCTGGTCAGGGAACTAAGACCCTGCAAGCCTCGTGGCCAAAAAACAAAACAAAACAAAACAAAAACACAAACCCCACAAAGACATGTATGGTCGGGATGGAGGAATTAAGAGTTACAAGAGGGAAGGGAAGTACACTCCACATTTCCCAGTCCCCTGATGCCAGCACAGCAGCAGCAGAATCACCCGAAAGGATCACAGCGTCAGGGTTTCAGGCAGCGGCTCGCAGCGCAGGGAGCGTTGTCCAAGAGGCAACCTAGAGCAGCAGCAGGGAGGGTGCGGCCCAGAGAAGCAGCTGCCAGTGGGAGCAAGAAACAGTTTGAAGACAAATTCCCCTTTCCCAAAATACGGAGGAAGGTAAGCCTCGTATTTGGGTTACACATGGATTATGTCAGATAATATATATTCTGCACATAGTAAGCACTGGATATATGGTAGCTATTAAAATAATAATAATAAATCTAAACGAATTCCACCTGGAACTATTTATCTGTGGAGGAATCTGGAGAGAGGTATGGCAGATCCAGGGGCCTCTGGGAATGAAGTAACATTATTTAAAACATCAATAAATACTGAAAACATAGAAGCATTGAACGCTAGAGCTGGGAAACCTCAAGTGTTATTTTAGGTCAACACTCTCATTTTACAAATGTATAAACTGAGTCCCCAAAGAAGTCAAGTCACTGGCTCAAAATCCCCCCACATCTGTAGCAACAGCGCTGAACACACTGACTTCCAATTGACTGGGCTTTTTAAAAAAACATTTTTCAGGAAATCCTCCAAATCTAGTGTCTGTAAATAAATTCAAGAAGATTCCAAATATTGGCTATTCTAGATCTAGCTTAGTGGGGAAATCACTGGCAGACATCTTCCCAGAAAAACGGAACCATTCAGTGGGAAGAAAAGTGCGTTAGGGTTTCAGCAATAGACATTAATTCTTAAGGGAATGAAAATTCTTCCCCAGAAAACACTGTAAAGGATGCCCAGTTTTGTGGGTGTCCTGAAAACCTGGTTTTCTGTTTTCCATGTTCATACACTCAGGAAATCTTAACTGAGATGGTAACAAGAGTCTCCAAACTTCTCCACCCTACAGAGGTGGAGCCCTTTGGAAGTAGGAGCAAGGAAAAAGGACAGAAGCCAGTGTCATGAGGCTTGTGGCCGTGGGATAAGGAGGGAGCTCCAGCGCAGCAGGCCCTGAGATCAGCTTCACGCAGAGAAACTGGACTTGTGTGTTCGTCAAAATCCTCTATCTCTAGTTGGAACCTTTCAACTAGGACTATCTTTTGTCAATAAACGTTCATCCCGGGAAACAACTTTACAAGTAAAGAAACGCCGTCACTGTGGGGAAGTGATTGACCTCAAGTTTCAGAACCAGGACTAGAATCTAATAATATTTTATTCCTAGACCTTCCTGGAAGATCAAGATGTTATATCATCATTGTCAATTCCAAGTTCACGAAGATGTGTGATGCCCAAGGTAGTTGTTACGTCTGTGGTCCATCGGGATATTTGCCTTTTAGGTCTGGTTCACTAAGTCAACCCTTTCTATAGTAGCAGAGCTGGTTTAACATGTTCTCTCATTATTCCAAATCCTGGTCAACCTCCTAAGGAAGGAGTGACCCGAACTAGCCCATCTCCTAGAGCTTATTATCCTGATCTACACGGTACCCTTAGAAATGGTGTAGGTCTGAGCTCATGCAGCCTCCCCTAGAGCCTCCATATGCAAGCCTTGTCTCCCATGATCTCCTAAGTTTTCTTTCTATCACTGTCTTGCCAGGTCCCGGCCCCTTGGCAGGGATCCTTGCTTTAAGTGCTGCCTGGAAACTACCAATTCATGCCAGAGGTTTTTGTTGTTGGTGGTTTTGCTTTGTTTTGTTTTGTTTTTTAAGGAAACTGCTTCTACAACATGAATGCGGGGTCAACACTTGGAATGCCTGGCCTTTTTTTTTTTTTTTTTTTTTTTTAATTTTATTGAAGTGTAGTTGATTTACAAGCTTGTGTTAATTTCTGCTGTACAGAAAAGTGATTCAGATACATACATTCTTTTTCATATTCTCTTTTCCACTATGGTTTATCACAGGACATTGGATATAGCTCCCGGTGCTCTACAGTAGGACCTTGTTGTTTATCCGTCCTCTGTTCACTAGTGTGCATCTGATAATCCCAAACTCCTGATCCGTCCCTCTCCCTCCCCCCTCCCCCCCATCCGTCCCTCTCCCTCCCCCCTCCCCCCCGATCCGTCCCTCTCCCTCCCCCTCCCCCCCTTATCCGTCCCTCTCCCTCCCCCCTCCCCCCCGATCCGTCCCTCTCCCTCCCCCCTCCCCCCTTATCCGTCCCTCTCCCTCCCCCTCCCCCCCATCCGTCCCTCTCCCTCCCCCTCCCCCCCATCCGTCCCTCTCCCTCCCCCTCCCCCCCGATCCGTCCCTCTCCCTCCCCCTCCCCCCCCTTATCCGTCCCTCTCCCTCCCCCCTCCCCCCCTTATCCGTCCCTCTCCCTCCCCCCTCCCCCCCTGATCCGTCCCTCTCCCTCCCCCCTCCCCCCTTATCCGTCCCTCTCCCTCCCCCCTCCCCCCCGATCCGTCCCTCTCCCTCCCCCCTCCCCCCCATCCGTCCCTCTCCCTCCCCCCTCCCCCCCCATCCGTCCCTCTCCCTCCCCCCTCCCCCCATCCGTCCCTCTCCCTCCCCCCTCCCCCCCTTGGATGCCAAAGGTTTTATCTTTAGGATATGAACAGCCCAAATTCCAGCAATAGGTGAAGGAGCTAACGACAGAAACTAAGTCTGAAATGGCATGAGTGTTCAGGTCGAGATGGCAAGTGAGGACTAGAGGAAAGAAGAAGAACTGGAGAGAATTCCACTCTTTTTTTTTTTTTTTACCTCACAGAGAATAATTGAACTCCAAACAACTTCAAAATACGTAAAAAATTTAAAATACAGCTCAAATTGCTTTCAAAGTCAAAGCCCTAATTCAGAAGTTTACATGTCCTGGGACTTCCCTGGTGGTCCGGTGGTTAAGACTCCACGCTTCCAATGCAGGGGGTGTGGGTTCGATCCCTGGTCAGGGAACTAAGAGCCCACATGCCTCGCGGTGCAGCCAAAAAAAAAAAAAAAAAAAAGGAAAGTTTACATGTCCTGCAATTCCTATAGGAGGGCTCACTGTGACCTGTTCTCATTTGTGAGGAGGAAAGAGTAAGGTCCTCTGAGAACTGTACCACTTTTCCCGGGATCGGTAACTGCATTGGGCCTGGGCCCTACATCCTTATGTGTTATCCGGACAAAAGCCTCCAGGGTTTTCTCCTTGCCATGTCACTATCGCTGTGAGACTAAGGAAAGGCTGTGCTTGCTTCCTTCTTAGGTGGCCACTGCCTCCTTCACACCCAGGATTGTCCAGAATTCAGAGAAATCCCCCCATACTTGGCCTGTGTCCCTTTACCTTCTTAAATCACACTTCAAGAAACTGCTTGCTCCACTATCAAAGGGACAGTCCCATCACACGTACAGGCCGAAGGTCTTCTCCTCCCTCAACTTCCCCCAGCCAGCTGCTCTCTGCAGGATCAGATTTGGATTATATGAGTTGTTTTGACATTGCCTCTTTTGGATCCTTTTTTTCCCCAAGAGGGAAATCGAGTGTGGATGTTAGTATTGTATCGTCAGCAGCCAGATGGTCCAGAGACGGGGTGACGGTGACCCGCATGGTCTCTGACCTTCAGAAGGAAGGAAGTGTTCATTCCCATGGTGCCTGAAATGCCACAGGTATTGGCAGCATTAACAACGGCCTCAGTGCAGAGTGAAGGTGACCCATTATAGAGCGTACTGTGTCCTGAGATGTGTGTGTATTCATAAGCTAGCCAGCAGAGCTGTGGACAGAGAGTCCTGGAGCTGCAGTGGGGCCTCTGGTTTGAGCTCACACCCCCTCAGCTTACAGAGGAGAAGGAGCTAAGAAGCCCTCCCCGGGGACGTAAAGTAAGCTGCTGGCGGACGCAGGGCTCCAGGGCAGATCACTGATCTACTGCTGTAGTGCTCAGTTTTACCCACACCCTGGATCTCTATAATCAAGATATAATGCATAATTATCTGGTGTGTATCTGGTATACCTTATAGTACAAATGAATATAAAATCGATGTAAAAAGGACATGAGAATACAAATAAGCAAGCATGAAAATGCAAAAATGGCTATATCACTGCATTAATACGTGGAAGAATGTCACTTTTATAAGAGAATCCAGGCTCTAAAAAATTATATGACCTGGGGAGGCATGTGTGTGGCATCCTCAGGCATTTTTACGACTATAACAGCCATCCGTGTTATCCTCTGATTGACATCTAAGTTTGGTATGAGATCTGGTGCTGGGAAGAAATTCCCGACTTGGCAGATTTTATCGCTGCTTTAAGTTGCCAAGGATTTTGAGGTTACTGAGTGTGGAGGGGAGGCTAGGTGATGCCTTTCTTCCCATCCTCTCTCATTTGTTTATCCAGCAAATACGTGTTGAGCTCATAGCATGTGTGCGAGGACTTGAAAATGCAACGTGGGGTCAGGTAGTCTGGAATCCCCCCATAATGACACTCAGGAGAATCTACAAGAGCATTTGAGGCAGGCCACAGAGCTTTAGAAAAAATAAAGTGATTCCTCATCAAAAAACATGTGGAATTCCAAGTGCAACTCATTCACCCATTAGGCATGCTGACATATTTGCTGAGGAGTCTAAAATTTTAGTTGTAAATAAAGAGGCTTTCACAAACTTGGAAAGTCTTGTGAAACCTGTCAACTGAAGGTTTGCTGAGTACCTGGATCAAGGGAAACCATCCTAGGATATAAGAAGACATGGCTCAGTGGGCCCAGATGGGAAAGAGGCCGTGCACGTGAAGGCCAGATTCAGAGAAGTGCCCCTCGGGAACTGCAGGGTCAAGGAAGCAGTCTGGGATGGCCTTGGGAGTTAAGTGAGATTTTAGGTGGGAATGAGCTAGTGGTAAGAAAATTTTGAGCAGAGAAATCAGTGGGAATCAGCGGAGACCAGTCTTGGTCACGGGGTGAAGAAACTCTGAGTATATTTGCTTTGAACAGAAGGAGACTGCAGGGTCTAACCATGCCTCAAACACCGTGCTGGTTTTTTCTATATACGACCTCAGTTTTGGCTACCGTATTGCAAGATAGGGGCCCATGTGATAGACCTGAGGCTCAGAAAATTTAAGTCACTTGCAAAGGGTCACGTAATTAGCAGCTTTCAGACCTCAAATACAAATGTAGCTCCTTTCCAGGACACCCCACTGCTAATTAAGATTGGAATATTCCAGTAGTGGGCCAGGAGGGCTCCAGAGAGGGAAGGGTCGGATGGAGTCACAGTGAGGCTCTACAGCTCAGATGCTCTGTAGAGCAAACCCTTTTGTCCCCACTATTTCCGATAGTTCATTTGGGATGGCGAATTGGGTTGGTCCTCTGTAAGCAGTGAATGCTAAGAACTTTTTAAGCATCTGAACACAAATGAAAGCCTTCCCAAAACACATTAACCTACAGACTCAAAAAGTCTAGCAAACCACGTTCAGGATAAATACACATGTAGGCACATCATGGCCAAACTGCTAAGAAACAGAGACAGGCGTGCGCGCGCGCGCGCACACACACACACACACACACACACACGGGGAAATCTTAAAAGCATCCAGAGAAAAATGGCACATTAGAAACAGGGTAAAACAATAAAATGTAATAGCTAACATTTCATCTGAGGAAGCAGTGGAGGTCAGAACAAAAAAGAAGTAAGTATCTTAGAATTTTTTGCCCAGAAAACATATTCATCAAACATGGAGAGGAAATGCTCTTTCGGAAAATCTGAACCTGAGAACATTTATCCCCAGCAGATCTGTACCACAAGAAATGCTAAAGGAAGAAAGAAAGGGAGAAAGAAAACACCATGAGATGGAAGCCTGAGGCTGCTGGAAAAGAGACTCGAAAAGGACCAGAGAGGTTAAGTATGTATGCAAATATGAAACGGCATTTAATAGTCATATAGTCCACATAAATAGTATATGTATATACTTTATTTAAAGTTATAGGGCTTCCCTGGTGGCGCAGTGGTTGAGAGTCCACCTGCCGATGCAGGGGACATGGGTTCACGCCCCGGTCCAAGAGGATCCCACGTGCCGCGGAGCGGCTGGGCCCGTGCGCCATGGCCGCTGAGCCTGCGCGTCCGGAGCCTGTGCTCCGTAACGGAAGAGGCCACAACAGTGAGAGGCCCACGTACCACACACACACACAAAAATGTTTAAAGTTATATATAAAGAGATATATGGGGCTTCCCTGGTGGTACAGTGGTTAAGAATCCGCCTGCCAATGCAGAGGACACGGGTTCAAGCCCTGCTCCGGGAAGATCTCACATGCCACGGAGCAACTAAGCCCGTGCGCCACAACTACTGAGCCTGTGCTCTAGAGCCCGCGGGCCACAACTCCTGAAGCCCACGTGCCACAACTCCTGAAGCCCGCGCACCTAGAGCCCGTGGCCCACGGCGGGAGAAGCCACTGCAATGAGAAGCCCGCACACTGCGGCGAAGAGTAGCCGCCGCTCGCTGCAGCTAGAGAAAGCCCGCGCGCAGCAACAGAGACCCAATGCAGCCAATAAATTAAAAAATTAAAAAAAAGAGATATATGTATTTAAAGGACTAAGGACTGTTTAAAGAAAAAACAGTAAGAATAATAAAAGTGTATTATAAGGTTTTACCCCTGCATCATTAGGAGGAATGCCAAATGGTGCAGCTGCTGTGGAAACCAGTACAGTGATTCCTCAAAAAATTAAACTTCAAATGACCATGTGATGCAGCAGTTCCACTTGAGGGTGTACTCAAAGGTAGTGAAGGCAGAGACACAGGTGCACCCATGTTCACAGCAGCACTACTCACAACAGCCAAAGGGTGGAAGCAACCCAAGTGTCCATCAACAATGGATGGATAAACAAAATATGGTCCACACACACCATGGAATATAATTCAGCCTTAACAAGGAAAAAAATTCTGATATATGCTGCGGCATGGATGAACCTCGAAAACGTTATGCTAAGTGAAATCAGCTAGTCACAAAAAGGTAAATACTGTATGATGGCATTTATATGAGATACCGAAGTAGCCAAATTAATAGAAATAGCAGAATAGAGATGACCGGGGGCTGGGGGATGGGAGAGTGGGGATTATGGTTTCACGGCTACTGTTTGGGCTGTTTCACTTTGGGATGATGAAAAAGTTCTGGAGATGGAGGGTGGTGGTGGTAAAACAATTCATGCCACTGAATTAATTATACACTAAAAACGGTCAAAATGGTAAATTTTATGTTGTATATATTTTAATGCATACACACAAAAATTAATTGCTTGAATTTAGCACCTGGTTCCTAGACATTTCATCCCTTTGCCTTCCTCCAGTCATAAGGTAAAATCCGAATGTACTAAAGAGACAGGGTGATCCTCATTCCACAGAAAGCCTCCAAAGCCTACAACGCAGGCCCTATTATCTGTCCTCACTTGTCTGCTTTCTCTTCCAATTTACTGAAGGAAACTTTGTCTTCTCTTTTCTGAGGCTTTTAGAAATTCCCTTTGTTTAAAAAAAAATTCAGTTTTATTGTATTTCTCTAGGGACCAGCAGAAGCACTGATCACACAAATTTCTGTCTTGTGCTGTGTTTTGAACAAAGTATAACTTACAAATTCTTAAAAGTTTATTCACCATCAGTTTGGAACAACACCCTGAATAGTCTGTTCCTCAGTATGTGAGAGTTTACACGTGAAAACACATTTTAAATAACTCTGAATGCATTCCTTTCCATATATCTCAGTGTATTTTATTTACATCATGTTCAGTTTGGCCTTAAAATTGACATTATTAATTTGATGGGAGTAGTGTGGGAATTACTTCATTCATGCAATATAGGTTTAAGGGAAAAAAAAACCTCATTGTTTATATTTTTGACAAGAGAATCATGCAAACAACCACCATGGAGAAGAGGTTTCCATAGAAAGACTGCACGTTAATATTTTAAAAGCTTTTCCTACCCAGATCATTTGTTAGTAGAAGGTGCTATGGACTGAATTGTGTCCTCCCACCAAATTCATATGTTAAAGTCTTAATCCCCCAGCATTATGGTGTTTTGAGCTAGGGCCTTTTTGACTTAATTAAGGTTAAAGAAGATCATAAGTGTAGGACCCTGATCTGATAGGGTTATTGTCTTTGTAAGAAGAGGAAGCAAGATTGGAGCTCTCCTTCTTTCTCCACACGCTTGCACAGGTGAAAGGAAGGCCATTTGAGGACACAGCACGAAGGCAACCGTCTTCAAGCCAAGAAGAGAAGTTTCATCAGAAACTGAATCATGGTGGCACCTTGATCCCGGACTTCCAGCCTCCAGAACTGTAAGAAATTAACTTCTGTTACTTAAGCCACCCGGTCGAAGGTATCTTTTTCATGGTAGCATAAGCTAAGACAGAAAGCATTTCAATAAACAAGAATTTCCAGTTTAAGGATAGTCAGTAACTGATAGTCAGAAACCTATGCCTGCTTCATAAGGGCTGTAAGTCCACATATACCAGCAGCACTGCTAACGCATTTATTCTTAACACATAATATTAATATATATTTCTGTTTACATTTTTAAATGAACTGAGCGTAAGGAAATAGCCTTTTCACATGCAGCATATATGAAACATTTTTTAAAAAGATGGAATCATTTGTGTAACTAAATGGTCGAGTTCTGTTGGTTAATTTTGGAACCATGGTTCTTTGGGGGGAAATTCTTTCATTTTGTGATTTCTGCTTCACTTATCTAGACAAGATCTCTTGAGTGTCATCTTACGAGCTCTCCATAACATAAATCATGCCAAATGGGTAGTAAAAAGTGGTAGAAGGTAATAGGCTGATTTGAACCATTCTACCTGCTCTGTGATGGTTGTAAGTCACAGAGCTCTGGTCTGCTCATCAAAGCCCTCTGCATATACCTCTAGATGTGCTAATGGGCACCTCAGTACCCACAAAGAGCAGCAGAACTGTAGCTGAAATTCGGCCTCTGTACACGGGTACCGCACTGAATCTTGGAGACAGAGTTTTGAGTGAAGTAGAAAAGAATAGCTTTATTGCTTTGCCAGGCAAGGGGGGGGGGGGGTCATGGTGCACTAATGCCCTCAAAACTGTGTGTCCCGACCTGGAGGGGGTAGTGAGGAGTTTTATAGTAGTTGTTCAAAGAGGAGGGCGTGGTCAGCTCGTGGACATTCTTCTGATTGGTTGGTGGGGAGGTAAGTGGGCGTGAGCATCGTCAACCTTCTGGTTCCAGCCAGTCTGGGGTCCACATGCTTGTGGGCAGCACACAGTTAACTTCTCCCACTTGGGGGTGGTTTCAGTATCTGCAAAGCAGTTCAAGTATGCTGTTATGTGTATCCCTTGAGGGGGAACCAGGACGCTGCCCCAAGGCTGCACCATTGTGTCTTGACAGCTCCTCCCTTGTCTCTGCACCCTCCCTTCCCTGATTAGCAGCTGTTTGAACCTGCCCTTTGCAACTCAGGGAAGGTCATGGAGGCTGAATGAAGCCTATTTCCTATAAACAAGAAAGGGGGGACACAGAAAGGCTTTTGTGCCCAGGAGCCCCACAGGGTCTTACTTGGTTTCAGAAGCACAGGACAGAGGAGTAGGTGGATGGGGTGCAATGGACGAAGGAGCCTCAGCTCCTATCCACGTGGGCCCCTCCACGGGGCGGCTTGAGCATCTTCACGGCATGGCAACTAGTTACAAAAGAGTGAAGGCGGAAGTTGTAATGTCTGTGATGACTGGTCTCGGAAATGACTCCCCGTCCCTGCCACCTATCCTGTTGGTCACATGGGGCATCTCTGAATCACACAACAGTATGGATGCCAGGAAGCATGTGTCATTAGGGGCCGCCTTGGAGCCTGGCTCCTGCGCAGGGCACAGCCTCGCGCCACTTCCTATCTGGGGTCCTGCGTGAGCTGCCCTACTGTTCTCTCCTCGTCCTGCCCTGAGGCATCTCTTTTCAGGCTACTGCAGGACTTGTAGGAAAGGCTCCCATTTCCTGCTGCTTCTAACCGACATGATTATCTATTGTGCCCGAATTCTTTCTCTTACTTACAATTACTCGAAATTCCCCTTAGGCATTGGTTTTCAATGCTGGCTGTTAATTATAATTGCCTGAGGCCTGTGTGTGCGCCTGCGTGTGTGTAATATTCCAACAGCCATTTCTACTCCATCAAAATTGATGCTTCACCCCCATCTCCTTCCCATAGGTTCTGATTTGATCTGGAGAAGATCCAGCCAACAGTAATTTTTAAAAGTGTCCTTGAATGTGGGGCTTTAAAGCCACTTCTTATGTTTTTCAAACTCAAAAGCCAGAGAGACTTCTAGGTAAAGTGCATAAATCTTAACTGTATAGCTCAATAAACTTCTGCACCTGTGTGTTCACTGTCCAGATCAAAACAGTGCATTTACAACACAGAAGGCTCCTGTGTGCCCCTCCCAATCAATGACCCCTCTCAAAGGCAGTCCCTACTCTGACTTCTATCACTAAAGGTCAGTTTTGCTTGTTCTTTTTTTTCCAGTTTTATTGAGATATAATTGACGTATACTATTTTTTCCCTACCTCTGTGTTTCCCCTCCCCCTTTCCCTCTCCCCACTGGTAACCACTAGTTTGTTTTCTGTATCTGTGAGTCTGCTTCTTTTTCGCTATATTCACTAGTTTATTGTATTCTTTAGATTCCACATGTATGTGATATCATACAGTATTTGTCTTCCTCTGTCTGACTTATTTCACTTAGCATAATGTCCTCCAAGCCCATCCATGTTGCTGCAAATGGCAAAATTTCCTTCTTTTTTTATGACTGAGTGGTATTACATTGTATATATACACCACATCTTCTTTATCCATTCATCTGTTAACGGACACTTAGGTTGCTATGGACATTGGGATGCATGTAACTTTTCGAATTTAGTGTTTTGTGTGGGGTTCTTTTCGGGTATTCCAGGAGTGGAATTGCTGGGTCATATGGTCATATGGTAGGTAGTTCTATTTTTAGTTTTTTGAGGAACCTCCATACTGTTTTCCACAGTAGCTGCGCCAATTTATATCCCCACCAACGGTGCACTAGGATGCCCTTTTCTCCACACCCTCTCCAACGTTTGTTATTTGTGTTCTTTTTGATGATAGCTACCTGACAGGTGTGAGGTGATATCTCGTTGTGGTTTTGATTTGCCTTTCCCTGGTGATTAGTGATGATAAGCATCTTTTCATGTGCCTGTTGGCCATCTGTATTTCTTCTTTGGAAAAATGGCTATTCAGTTCTCTTGCCCATTTTTTAATCAGGTTGTTTGTTTTTTTGACATTCAGTTGTGTGAGCTGTTTATATATGTTGGATATGAGGCCCTTATTAATCATATCATATGCAAAAATCTTCTCCCATTCAGTAGGTTGTCTTTTCGTTTTGTCAATGGTTTCCTTTGCTGTTAGTTAAATGGAATGATATTGTATGAACTCTTTTGTGTGTTTTCTCTTTTTTTACGCTCAAAAGTCTGTGAGATTCATCCATGTTGCTGCTTGCGTCAGCAGTTCTTTCTTAACGCTATGTACTAGCCCATTGTTTGAATCAGCTATACTTCATTTATCCATCAGACTGTTTCCAATTTGGGGCTAACAGTAAAGTCACTATGATAAGTTCTGTGTATGTCTTTGGGGACACAGGCACCCGTCTGTAATGGAGTAGAACTGCTTTTGGACCACCGTTGCAGGAGTAGAATCTCTGGAACATAGTTTAGGTGTGTGCTCAGCCTGAGAAGATCTTGCCAAACATCTTTCCACCGTGGTGGTACCGATTTACACACCCACCCACAATGCATTAGATCTGATTGCTATGCATCCTCATTAGCACTTGGTATTTTCAGTCTTCTCAGTTTTATTCATTCAGGTGGGCATATAGTAAGATCCCACTGTGGTTCCAGTTTGCATTCCCCTGATGGATGTGATGTAGAGCACATATTAGTGTATTTATTGCCATTTGGATAGTTCCTTTTGTGCAGTGCACATTTAAGTATCCTGCTCACTTTTCAACTGGATTTTCTTTCTTTTTAAAACTGTCTATTTGTAGGAGTTGCTCACATATTTTGGATACAGGTCCTTAACTGTGCATTGCAAATATTTTGTCCCAATGGAAGTACTTAAATTTAATGAAGTCCAATTTATCCATTTATAAATAATTTTAATTTATTTTTAGAAAATCTTCTTTTACCGTTATTTTTAATATCCTGTTTAAGAAACCTCTGCCTTCTCCAAGAATATGAAGACATTATCATTTTTTTTCTAGAATGTTCTATGGAATCCTTTGCTGGTAGCAGTAAAGGCGGAACCAGCTACTTGCTTAACTTGGAGGAAGGGGAAAAAAGAAGATAAAGGAGAAAGTGTGCAAACGTGGAGTAGTACCTCAAGATAGCATCTCACTGTAATTTTAGTTATGGGATTTTAGGCTTTTACTCATTCAGCTGCATGTTCTCCTCTTTGCACCCAGTCCAATACCAAGCTCAGCCGAATTCCATTTGTGCTCAAGGTCAGCCTCTGCCCTCCATCCAAAGAAGGAAAAGACAAGGAGAGCAAATATCGCGGGTGATTGTGCAGAACTGGGAGAAGCCTTGGACATCATAGCCCAGCCAGAGTCTCCCCATCCCTGCTGAGGAAGCACATGAGGCTCACCTGGGGCACACACCTAGTTAGTGGCAGGGCCAGGATTTGATCCCAGGACTCCTGCCCTCCTGTTCACAGACCCTTCCCACATCTCACAGCTTCCTGGAAAACCCAAGGCTTATTTTTTTTTTCTTCGTTTTCTTGTTTCATTGGAGTATAGTTGCTTTACAATGTTGTGTTAGTTTCTGCTGTACCATGAAGTGAATCAGCCATATGTATACCTATATCCCCTCCCTCTTGGACCTCCCTCCCACCTCACCCCCACAATCCCACCCATCTAGGTCATCATGGAGCACCAAGCTGAGCTCCCTGTGCTATACAGAAGGTTCCCACTAGCTATCCATTTTACACATGGTAGTGTATATATGTCAATCCTAATCTAAAGAACCCACAGGGGTTTCAGCCGTGAGACTGCTTTACTGTTGACTCGACAAGCAAGCAGAAGACTTATGTGTTTCTTATTCATTTCCTCTATTGAATTATGAACAGCCAACCAGCCAGACATTAAAACAACATAAGCTCGGTGGCAGGAGGGGAAGGGCAGGTGTGGAGAACAGAGGGGAAGAGAAAAAATATTGACATTAGGCAGCACTTCAGGGCTTGCGGGTTCAGGACCAATTCTGAAAAGGGATTTAATTCCTTCCAAGCAGCCCGTGTTAGCTCCCCCTGTTTCCACTGGCTCCAGGCACCAGTAATGAGACTGTGAATATCAGCGAAGCCCTTGCTTCATCTTTTCTTCAGGCAAAAGCATTGATTTAGATCAGAGGTTTCAAACAGGGAGCCTGTGGGCTGGATGAGGCCCATAGATGGGATCGTAGGTATATGTGTTTAACAATTAAGCCAATTTAAAAGAAAAGTTTCACACTGAAAGAACCAGAGCTTCCAGGGTCTCCTGAAAAGTGAATATATATGGCAATACTGGGTGTGCATTGTGACTTGGCAACGACAGGCTTGAGTTGGATTAACTTGCTTTCTGTCCCCCACTGCTTCACTTGTTCATATCACTTGTCTCCTCCGTGGACGGTTGATTTGGGGGCCCTGATTTTAACAATGACACGAATTAGTATTATTTTCTGTTTACAAATACAACATGCCCTGAAATATAAAACAACTTTTAAATTATATTTCTTCACTATCAGCTGTTGCTGGTACTTGTTCCACTGGACCTGCCACAGCAGAACTCATACAGCACGCACACACACGCACTACTGGTTAGATCCTTTCGGCCCCTCTTGATCTGCAGCTGGGGCGTCACAGATCCTGGGGTATTTCAGCTTCTAGTCCAGCGCCGGTTGGAATATAGGCATTAAATTCCTCATTGACATCTTCCTGCTACTTCTGAACACTGAGTGCCTTCAAAAGGATTTAAAATGACGTGGGCATCACCCTTTCTCTAACGGAGCCAGTGGCTTCATCAGTGTCACTCTCAGTCTCTACTGGATCTGGCTTTCAGCTCTGACGTCAGCACCAATTTCCCAAAATGACTGAAAAGACTCTTGAAGGGGAACCATGCATGTCACAGCACCATCTCGACCTCAGTCGTGTCCAGCTCCCTCTCTCTGGGCAGTGAGATTCACCAGGAAGGAGATGCACCTTGGGTAAAACAAACCAGCCCAGGAATAAAGATCAAACACTAGTACTACAATTGAAAACAAAAACAGTCCTCTACCGTAAAATCCGAAAGGTTCCAAAATTTCATTATTTGAAAACAAACAAATATGCTTTTCTTTTAAGAGAAAGGAATGGTGACTTATTCACTCTCACCCTGGGGGAAATACACTATTGGAAAGTTTTTACTTTTTTGAACTCGCTTCAGGGATGCGATGAACAAGACTCGATTCTGCGGCTGTATTTCCTGAAGTGTCATTATCCTTCTGCCAGAACAACTAATGGATGGCTGGGAGGAAAGATACAATTTGGAGGCCATTAATTCTGCTTCAAGTCCCAATTCACCAATGCTAAATAGCACTTGAATCCCGGTTCAAGATTTAGAGGCCAGTGGAAGTCAGCCTGGGCTGCTCTTCTTTGGGGCTCACTCTGCAAGGAGGCTGCCTTTTGTTCCACCTCCTCTTGGTCCTGTGCTTGGGGGCAATTAGATGGGTGATGGGGCCTCCTTTGTTCAGCTGACTGGGGCCCTGGGCTGCTTTTTGCCCTGATTTCTGGTGCAGAGGGGAGCCCCTGGTGATCTGGTGGTGGTACTTGCTCCACTGAACTGGGCCACAGCAGGACTCATGCTGCCATCTGCTTGCAACACTGCCACAAAAACACAACAAGAGCCTGGTTTTGTCACCCTCACCAATGCTGCTTGGTCCACTCTGCACCGGAAATGGACCCAGCGAGCCAAAGAGGCTTCACATGAGCTCACCAGCATCATCCCAAACCCAAGGCAGAGCCAGGGACAAGCCCGCAGATAACCCTGCTGGGGTTACAAACACATCAACTTCTGCTTATGATTTATAAACAAGTGGAAATTGTTATGAAACAACAGCTGCTGAGAGGTCAGCCTTCAGCCCACCCCTTGCCTTTCTCTTCTTCCAGGACAGAGGCGCTGCAAGCAGCCCTGGGGAGCAGGGACTCTGCTGGAAAACCAGCTCAAGGTCAAGTGGCCTCCCCTTCCATCAACGCCTTCTAGAAAGTTTGCTCGGCAAAACCCCTGCTTGCCCTACCTCCGGGGTCTCACATCAGACTTGGCCACTTACTCACCACCACGGGCAACTTACTCAGCACCCTGTGCCTCTGTTGCCTCATCCTCGCACTGCATCTGTTGTACGCGCTATGAAGGATGTATTAAAGGGCACGTGCATAGCAAAAGCAGGAAATGTTAGCTATCAGCAGCAGGCGGGGCTTCCACTCTGACCACAATGGGTGAGTCAGGCTGGAAGCAGGGGATCAAGCAGATACGGGTGACAGAGCCCCAGAGTTGGGCTTAAAGCTAGTCCTTGTTTTCCAGGCCCCCACTGAAATCACTGCGAGGTGGACCCACTCCATGACAAGGGGACCTCGGCTAACACGTGGTGGCCCTCAGTGCTCGGTGTAGCTCCATGCGGCTCACATGTATTGACTCCTTGCAGATGTCACCAGAAACCTAGGACGTTGTAACTGTTTGTATCATTATCTCCATTGCTCTGAGGAGGCTAAGGCCTGTGGACATGCCTCCTCAAGGTCACATGGGATCCTAAGGCTGCCCGACTAGCTCATAGCATGTGGTCTTACCCCCAGCAGCCTCCACAAGTCAGAGCTAAGGAGATGGAGAGTCCTAGGACTAAATGGTCTGTCCTGGGCTCACCCTTCTAGAGCTCCTTGCATCGAACTCCTTCATTTTACAGAGGAGGGAACTGGGGGTGAAGAGGCGGGTTTGGAGGAGGCCGTGTAGTAGGGCAGCCCAAATCAGAGAGGCTTCCCAGAGTCCTAAGTGGGCTGCCAACCAGCCGGTGACATCAGGCAGCTTAGTGATCTCCAAGTCACATCTGGGTATGATCCCACACCTGGGTCTTGCCTCCTGCCTGCCTCACGAGGTGCAGGGAAGACCACCCGGGAGGGCTGGGCCTGGTGAGTGCCCCCTGGATGGTGATGGGGCCACAGTTCTTGCCCAGGTGTATGCAACCTGAAGCGGTGCAGCCTGGAGGTCTGACCCAAAGGCCGACTGCAATTCCAGGATTCTTTTGCGGGCTGCTCACTGCCTGGAGAGCAGAAGCACAGAAACAAAACCCAACCAGAGGTCTGGTGAAGTCCAACCTGGACTCCACCTGACATGGTTCCCAGATCCTCAGAGCCCAGGAGGGTCACAGCAGTCGGGGCAGCAAGAAGCAGGCCTGCCTACGTAAGTCGGTGCAGCCACTGTGGGAAACGGCATGGAGGTGCCTCAAGAAGCTAAAGATAGAGCTACCATGTGATCCAGCAATCCCACCCCTGGGCATAGATCCAGACAAAACTGTAGTTCAAAAAGATCCATGCAGCCCTATGTTCAGAGCAGCACTATTCACGACAGCGCAGACACGGAAACCACCTCAGTGTCCGTCCACAGATGAAAGGGTAAAGGGGATGTGGTGCACAGACACAATGGAATATTACTCAGCCACGAAAGAATGAAATCGTGCCATTTGCAGCCATGTGGATGGAACTAGAGATTATCACACTAAGTGAAGTAAGTCAGGGGCTTCCCTGGTGGCGCAGTGGTTAAGAATCCTCCTGCCCATGCAGGGACACGGGTTCGAGCCCTGGTCCGGGAAGATCCCACATGCTTTGGAGCAACTAAGCCCGTGCGCCACAACTGCTGAGCCTGTGCTCTAGAGCCCCAGAGCCACAACTACTGAGCCCACGTGCCACAACTACTGAAGCCTGCGCACCTAGAACCTGTGCTCTGCAACAAGAGAAGCCACCGCAATGAGAAGCCCGCGCACCGCAATGAAGAGAAGCCCCCGCTCGCCACGACTAGAGGAAGTCGGCACGCAGCGACGAAGACCCGACGCAGCCAAAAATAAATAAATAAATAAATAAATTTTAAAAAAAGTCAGAAAGAGAAAGACAAATACCATATGATATTCCACTTATATGTGGAATCTAAAATACGACACAAAAACTTATCTATGAAACAGAAGTGGACTCACAGGCAGAGAGAACAGACTTGTGGTTGCCAAGGGGGAGGGGTGGGGAGGAGGGATGGATTGGGAGTATGGGGTTAGGAGTTGCAAACTGTTATATATAGAATGGATAAACAACGAGGTCCTACTGTATTCAATATACAGTATTGAACTATAGTCAATATCCTGTGATAAACCATAATGGAAAAGAATATGAAAAAGAATGTATATATATGTATAACTGAATCACTTTGCTGTACAGCAGGAATTCACACAACATAGTAAATCAACTGTACTTCAATTAAAAAAAAAAAAAGAGGGCCTGCCTGTGGGAGGAGCATTCACAGGGGGCGAATCCCTGAGTCCAAGCCCTGCCCCTCACCCCTTGGTGCCCAGGCCTACTGCCTCAGAGAAATCAGTGAACCTATAGGCATTCTCCCACCTGCTTTTCCCAGATCCAGGGATTAGGGTTAAACTGGTCCTCATAGTTACCAGATGTCCATTCTCTAAGGCTCAGTTCATCTCAGTGTTCATTGCCAGGTGTTAGAGACACACAGATGCACACGGAGAACTTAGAGAGGAGAAGCCTGGAAGGTACCCAATGACCGTGCATGGGGGGCGGGAGGAGTCTAAGAGAGCTATGTGGGAATTCCGAGAAGGGTTTGGTTAACACGATTTGGGGAAGTGGGGGTGACACCCAGCCAAGTGCTGAGCGCTTTGTGTATGAAAGCGCATTTCATCCTTAAAGCATTCTCAGAGACAAACACAGTTAATTTCATACATAGAGCTTA
Source organism: Phocoena sinus (assembly GCF_008692025.1). Classification (NCBI taxonomy): domain Eukaryota; kingdom Metazoa; phylum Chordata; class Mammalia; order Artiodactyla; family Phocoenidae; genus Phocoena; species Phocoena sinus. The sequence goes on from NC_045782.1 coordinate 4,093,723, forward strand.
AATGACTAAAGACACCTACTCAAAAGGGTCAGAGTTAGAAGTTGGAGCCTAAGTCTCTATTGAAGCAAAAATCCAAACCCTTGCTACTATATCACATTGCTCCTCGGCATTTATGGAGCACCTGCTGTGTACCAGGTACCCTGCAAAGGATTTTATCACCTTATTTAATTCTCAAAGAACCCTTTGGAGACAGATGTTATTTGTCCAGATTATAGTAAAAGGAGGCTTAAGTAACTTGCCCAAGGTCCCATAATAAGTAAGTAAAAGGGCAAGATTTGAACTCGACGTTGTTGAGCTCCAAAACCTATGCCCCTTTTACTGCACTTTAATTTTTCCCTTTCTCTTTTTTTCTATAATTTTTAAATGAAACATCCCCAAATTTGATCAGGAGTTTAATGATGCGTTGCCATCTTTGCAAATGAGCATATTCCTCACCGTCACTACCAGACCTTTTCTTCTTATCTTAGGGACCAAATACTACCTCTCTGGCCCTGCACAGCTGCCGGATCACATCACTTCCTGTGGTGTAAGACTTCTACGTCAAGTAGCATGGCGGTGCTGTTACCTTTGCATACCTATCGCATAAGTACCCCCTCCAGTCCAGAGTGACCACCTGTAATCCTTCCTTCCACCTGTGTCTGGCATCCATCAGTTTACAGATCCCTGACTTTCAAAGGCAGCTCTTCCCTTTCCATATATGCTCTCAAGTGCAGGGAACTCCCTCAAATTCTATCTCTGGTTTAAATCTCACCTTTAACCTCGGGGCCCAGATACATGACTTCCTAAAGAGCAGCAGAGGAGATAAATCAGGATGAAATAGGACAGCATCCTAACTGAAATATATAGAATGTATAACGGGGAGTATAAAGAATTAACTGGTTTAATGATTTTTCTGCTAAGATTATGGAAGGGTGACCAAGAGTATATCCCCCGTCATCCTGAGTGCAGGAAGAAGCTTCCGAGCCTTCTCTGTAAAGGCGGCACTTACTGTCAGAGGAGACATTTTTCATGCAAAGCCCATGGCCTCTGCGTAGTTGCTGCCTTCCTTTCGTTGTTTTTTGAGCCCTCTGTTCTTGCATTATGAGAACTCTCTCCTTTGGCTGACGGCTCTCTCGCTAATCTCTTGTTCTTTGTCCCCTCCAACCCAGAAGGTGATGGAGCAGCAGGGCAGCAACAGACAGGTGGAAAGGAATGCAGGTCAGTCCAGGAATAATCAGACTGGCCCTGCTCCTCAGATAGGGTGACCAACTTGTCCCAGTTTTCCCGGGGACTCTCTCAGTTTTAGAATTGAAAGTCCCACTTCCTGGGAAACCCCCCAGTCTCGGACAAATCAGGATGGTTGGTCACCCTATCTAAGATGAGAATAAAAACGGATACGGGGGCTTCCCTGGTGGCGCAGCGGTTGAGAGTCCGCCTGCCGATGCAGGGGACAGGGGTTCGTGCCCCGGTCCGAGAGGATCCCACGTGCCGCGGAGCGGCTGGGCCCGTGCGCCATGGCCGCTGAGCCTGCGCGTCCGGAGCCTGTGGTCCGCAACGGGAGAGGCCCCAACAGTGAGAGGCCCGCGTACCGCAAAACAAACAAACAAAAAAACATGTATGGGTGTGAAATTACTGTAAAAAACTAAAAATTTTCTTAGAGTTTCTTTTCTTTGGAACTAAGGAGACTTTCTAGAGATGACAGTCCCCCGGCAGATGTCTTAAAGACACATGACTGAGCCCACCCCCGAGTTTCTGCCCAGGATGTCAGGGTGGAGCGGGGAATCTGCATTTCTGGCAAGTCCCCAGGTGAGGCTGATGATGCTGGTCCGGGGACCACACTTTGAGAACCACCGCTTTCCAGTTCATGGGCCTTCCCTCCAGGAAGTGCAGGATTCCTCCGACTGTGGTCACGCTGGAACCATCTTGCCACCAGGCCTGACCTTGTACCTGCCCATTGAGCCATTTTATTCTTGCTAAAGTCTTCATTATGCAGACAGAGGGTGAGTGCCCGACCAGCGACGTTGCCACCGCTGATTAATGAGTCCCCTGCAGCCCTTGAGCCTTCAGGGGACGCTGGCATGCAGCTTTTGCCCTCAGAGCCCTGCATTTGGGGGAGAGAAATAAGAGGTCTCTTTAGAAAGCCCCCGGGGTGAAGGCTTGGAGGGGCTGGGCGAAGCTACAGATCACTGGAGAAAGACCAACCTGACCCTCTCCAAACCCACAACAAAACCTTTTCTTGAGTGATTAGACCCAGAGAAAGGTGATTTGTTAAAGCCCTGGGTTCACTGCTTTTGTGTCCTGGGCCTAGGACATCTGGCAGGAGCCAGAGAGCCCTCTGATAGCGGGCTTGAGCCCCCATTCTCATCCACTGGACTGTGCATCATTGAAACACTGGCCACTCATTCTCATGCTAATCCGTGAACTCGGAGAGCAGATGTGAGACATTTGGTTCTGTTCTTGTTCACTTGTAAAGAACTAATGCAGCTTTCTTAAAAGGGAGGGGCAGAGCTGGGCTGAGAGAGGGGTGAAGGCGAAGGGGGAGCGGGAAAAGGAGGGGACTGGGGTGAATTCCAGAAAGAAAGAAAAGTTTACTTGAATGACTTTCTCTCTTGGTGGGCAAAGCGCCGCAGCTTATGCAAACTCCAGCCAAATCGATATAAGACAGGAAATGCAAATTGATATTAAAGTGGTGGGATACCTCCAACTTGCAAAGCAGACAATATTTGTAGGATGCAAAGGCAGAAGGGCATAGAAGGTTCTCCCCAGTAAGCTCCCATGAGTCTTTTTCTCTCTGTCTTGTACAAAAGCTTTATCTTCTGGGGCATGGAAACTTTATTCCAGCTCCTAAAGACGTGCTTGACAAACTTATGGCACACCTTATTTTATAGTTAGCATGCCGTTTGAAAATGGCGGTGAGTTTAAGGGGAAGCTGGTAGTTGTTCAAAGGAATATATCTGTATTTCTATATGCATTTCCTTTTATCTCTATTGATAGAAAAATACATATAGATTTATAGAGCGAGGGACAGATAAATAACTTCTAAAGCTGTCAGGCATTTAATACTGTTATTCCTATGTGGTTCATTTGATTAAAGTGCCTGTATTATTGATTACATTGTAAATCTGTTAATGACAGCATGGATTCAATGGAATATCTAGATTTGTTTCCTACACTGTCATCAGGAAAATTCTTACGGAGGAAGACTTACGATACATCTGCTGATGGCGGACTGTCCCTCTTGCCCAGGATTTGTGGCCTATTTAATGCATGCCACAGGCACAGGCTGACATCGGCAAAGCATGCCAACTCGAAGTTGTTTACAGCTGTCACCCAAGTATCCTCTCCGTGCCACCAGCTAGCATCACTCACTTTAACAGTTCTGCCATGTCAATAGCCTCTATGTGCTAAGTGACCAGACCGCCACCTTCCACGTTTGCACCTTTCAAGAAGTCTCTGAAATTAGAGTTGTCCAGACTTCCTCAGTGGTGAGAATAACCCCTTCCCTCGGGGTGAATGCTTGTTATTCAGAGAACTTTCTGGGCCCTCCACTAGAGATCCTTATTTAGTAGTGAGGGCAGGCAGGGCTTCTAGCACACCTAACAAGGGTCCCAGGTGAGTCGGGCCGGCAGAAAACTCTGGGTCACATTGCCCAAAAGAGTGTGTTGGTGACAGTTTTGGTGTGAGCTGGGGTCTCACATATAACCTGAGCTGCATGCCTTCTGCCCCTTCGCTGGTGATGCGGTACACCTTTGCCGTTCAGGTGTTTCGGGGACCACCTTTGACCTTTAACACCTTGACATGCTTGTTTCACTTTACTGCCATTACCTGGAGTCCTTGGCTACTTGTCTCCCGGTACCTGGTACTCGGTTCTCTCTCCTGTAGGTGGCTCCCTGTGTAGGAGGACGGGCACAGGGACACTGGGTGATTAAGTCCCTTCAGATTCTGCTCACCTCCAGGAGAGCAGCTTGGGATCCTCGTGAAACAGCTCTTTTCAGTTTTGTCACCCAGAGAGACCCTGAGAAGGGGCTAATTTGATCACAACGTGACACTGATGTCAGGGCCACCACCTCGTGACTGCCCTGTCCCTGAGTTGTTGTTCCTTCTGTCACTAACCGCCCTCTTTTCCATACCTGTAAATTAGATAACACACACACATGCACACGCCCACCCTTTCCAAAATTCTCAAACATAACTGTAAATAGCCCTACCTATGGGTGAGGTCCAGTTATCTCTCGTAGGGCTACTGGGCTCATCCAAATTAGAGGCTGTGATGAGGCACCTGTTTAGGTGACCCCAAGCATCCATATATAGATAAAGAGGCCTCCTCTTTCCTGAACGCAAGGAAGATCTCAAAGAACGGTGTCGCAAACTGCACCGGCTACTGTGGGCCACTCGGCCAAGGTACCACGCGCCACACCTTTAAAAAGAGTCGTCGTTTCTTCCCGGTTCATTTCATCGTCTCTGCCCACGTTTATCGCCACCTTGATGCTGTTACTTGTGCCGTTCCCCTCGCCTGGAAGTTCTCTCCTGTCCTTCCACCTACCCAAACTCTAAGCATTAAAAAAAGGAGTCCTCTCCTCAGGCTTCTGATTCTTCCAGCCTTCAGTGAGCAACTTCTTTTCTGAATTTCTAATCCTGCGTGATCTTTGTTTTTTTTTTTTTACAACATTTAAAGTGGGATTTATTTGATGAATTGCATGAAGCTTTCAGAACATTTGCTGCAACTCAAGTAGAAGGAGGCAAGTGTTCACATAATATGTTAACCTGTAGTCAAGAAAGACATTTCAGCTAAAATATGTCAATCCCCCAATCTGAAATCACTTAAACATTACTGATGTAGTATTTGGAAGAATTTCTGTATACAGGATTTTTCAGACTGACATATATAGTACTCAGTGCTTCAAGGGCTAGGTAAAATTAATTCTCTTCTGTTCAACAGTGCCTCCTTTCCACTAGATAAAGTTTGGTCTCCAGTCCCACTATCCAGTGCCTGCCTTACATTGAGTCGTACTTCACTGGACCACCTAAAGTGTTTACATTATATAAAAGGCTTCTAGATCACTTGGTTCAAGTGTAATAGCTGCTTTCATTAATGTCGCAGGAGTAAGGGAACTCTCTCCAATAATTCTCAGGTTGATGAATTTGATTTTCCAAGTACTCTCCACAGAAGGGCAGTGGATGAGTCCAAAAATCTGCTCAAAAATGCCGCAACAGGTGTTCCCTCGGTGGACGGTCCCAGCAAACTCTAACCATAATGAGACCATGGGGAGAAGAAGTGCATTTCAGTCCATGGGAATCTAGGTTGGGACTGAGAAAAAGATATTCTTCATTCACTAGTGACAGCAGACGAAGTCTCACAATTTCTGCTCCGTGGTAGTCGATACCACATTTTGTTTCAGATGTGTGGTAATAGAACCTAAGCTTGACATCATGCCAGAAGTGCTGTGGCCCCCATTCTTCTTGACGTGGTCCCAGAATAGCATTCTGAGAATTAAGAAGTTCAAAGCACCAGTGACAGGATTCTGCACCTAATCGACGAAAATCAAACTTTTCAGCTTTTTTATCTTCTTTCTCCGGCTGTTCAAAGAGTCTCACGTCCTCTGTCTTACGTGGCTCTGCCATTTCCTTCGGTCTGGGTTGTGGCTGCTCTTTCTAGGGACCCTTCGCATGCTGGATAACACTGTGTTATGCAGTAGCTGGAGGTATAATAACCCACTGTGTTGCCAAGTACTTAAATGTGATTTTTCGGTGGACTATTTTATGCCTCAGAAGTTCTTCTGCACTTTGACTGTACACTAATATTGCACGAATGGCATCTTGGTGGTCCTCAGGCTGCACCAGGGGGTTGGTGATGGTATCGCGTAGGGCCATGATCTCGTCGTTGTCCAATAGGCCGAGCAGGTTACGACAGCCCTCCATCTCTGGGTAGCTGAGCCCCGACTTCTCAGCCCCCAGAAAGGGGGGGAGCGGATGCCAATAACGTCGCCCCCTCAGGCCCCCCAGGCTGGCACCTTGGCAACAGGTACCCTAATCCTGCGTGGTCTTCATGGCGCAGTTTGCGTTTGACTGCATACTGTTTGTATCATTAAATACCATTTCAATTATACATTTTCGTTAGATCCGTGAACATTATGAATTCCATTCTGGCATTCCTTTGGCCAAATTCTCTTTCTTTGATGGGCACTTATTTTCTTCCTTTTATTGTTAATGAGCTTTTCGAGCGCCTGCCTTCTGTTCTAACTAGATGGTCAGTTAGTATATCAGTCGGAAAAGACCTACTGAACACCCACCGTGTGCTGGCGAAATGTGTTCAAGGCAGATTTATTTTCACTGTCATGGAGCTCACAATCTTCCAGTTTTCTCCAGTAAGAAACCCCTGTTTCCTCAAAGAGAATTACATGTTTTAAAGTCCTTTATTCCTGCTGTGGAGATACCCTCGCAAACAAGATATAAAGCACCCGGATGTAAGTTTGGCTACAAGAATGTATAACGGGGAGTATAGAGAATTCCCATTGTCATGTCTAAAAGTAAGTAAAAGGGAATAATAGCGATTACATATTTACCATTTTTTGAGCAATTTCTGTGAGTCAGGCACTCTATAAAGCCTTTCATATGTATTAACTCATTTATTGCTCACATCAACTCAATCATGATAGACAATCACATTACTGTTATCTTCATGGCACAGAAAAGGAAACTGAAGCCAGGAGAGATTAGGTAACTTGTCCAAGATCAGGCAGCTGACAGATGGTGGAGTTAGGGTTAAACTCAGATATTTCAACTCCAGAACTCAGCACAATATAAGTGTTAGTTACTCTTTCATATAATCCCTCAGTCCCTCGTCTGTACAGTGGGGATGTTAGGTTTGATCTGATGTATCCCAGTTTATTTCTGTAACGGGTGTATGATCAGAAATCCATCTGTGTATAAATTCCAAGGATCTTTTAATGATAAATTTTACTGAATTAAGAGTGTCTACACTTAGTGGTTGAGTATTAGATATGACTCCACCATGATTCAAATGTACGTGAAGGTATGATTTATACCTATTTTCCTTCTGTCAGCAGTCCTTCATTATGTCAGTTGGGTGATGTAAATTTAATGGAGGTAAACTGCAGCTGCTCAAAATTGTGTGACTAATGACATTGCACTTCAGTTATAATTGGTACTTGATCCAAGGATGCTAGAGGTACACCTGGCAAGGTTAGTTCTACAAAAGGACCAGCGGGGCTGGTGGCAAATGCCTGCTATCCTGTGAAGTCATGTGTGTTGGCCAAACTGATAGAGAACATTTGCTAACAAGCCTTCTGGGGCACACCGTTGGCCCCCAGATCACTGCGAGTGCAGTGGAGTGGAAAGCTCACAGCCAGGCAGATCTGCAATGCATCCCTACTGACACCTGTTCAGCTTTCTGAGCCTGGCCCAGCGTCTAAGATCCTGTAGGAGAGCTATAAGGTTTAGACTTGATACAGATAAAACATCTAGCATAAAGCTAGTATTTTGGACTTGCCAGCCTCTATGATCGTATGAGCCAATTCCGATAAATAAATAAATAAGATACATGGAGAGAGATGCATGTAGAGATGCATGTATGTATATGTGTATTGGGTGGTGATAAAAAATGTATTTTTTACTCTAGGTCAAGGTCAAAAACAGTTTCAAAAGTACTGCCTTGGGTCTTATCATGACCAATAATTGCACCATCTCCAAAAGCCCTGTAACATCACATCTTATTTCTCTAGTCGCTCACCTCAGATCCACTGGTTTTACCATTTCTCACTGTTTGATACACACTCACACCTTCCCTTTTCTCCCACTCAGCTTAGGTTCTATGGTTTTCATACAGTCCCTCCCTTAACTCCCTTTTCTTCTTTGACTTCAGAGTATTTGTTTGACACACCCCACCTTGGTTCGTCCCTAATCTTGATGTATTTCAGCCTGGACCCAGGCAACAAACTGCACATGACTCAAGAAAGTACAGCCGTGCTGATTTGTTGTACTTTAAGTTCATGGCCACAAGTGCCAAGTGGGCTGCTGTGCTACATTTCTGGGTCAATTCAGTCTCCTGCTCTCAGACAGTACAGTTTCACACCCTTGTGTTTGTTTTCAATCTCAGGCAAACTCTGTCCACAAGGAGGCAAAGACACCTGTTTTCATTTTGTTATGTAGCTAAAGATTCCGTGATAAAGAGTGTATTTTTCTTCTAAGACTTAGTAAACGTCTCACGAAAGGTTTTAATTAACTGGGTTTGGGTCATTGGCCTGGTTGTGAACAAATCACTATGGCCAAGTTCTGGCTTTTGTGTCCACGCCTGTAAAGCAGGCTGGATCCATGCTTCCCAGGCCACATGGGCTAAGAATGAGGGAGTGATCATTCCCCAGAGAGATGTTTTGGCTCGCCCGTGTAAAATGAGACAGGAGTCTTGTGTATGAGGTTGTATATGAGGTTCGTAACACAATGCCCAACCCATAGCAAGTAAGCATTAGCTCGATACAAACGGCACATAGAAAAGCTTTGGGATGTAGACAGAGTTCTACTTAGATAAAATCTATAACCCTAAAAACTTCCATCACTGAACAACAAAAAAATGAAAATAAATAAAATATGATCTCTCTTCTTGCTCAAGATTCTAGAACAGAACCACAAAATGCATCTAAGGAAAGAGGAAAAAAGGAAATAAACTTACAAGCAAAAATCAATGAATCAGAAAATAGAAAATGGTAGTTTTACTTCTCAGTTTTTTGTTTTTGAACAAAATAAATAAACGTACGTAACTCTGGCAAGCTTAATTAAAAAAATAAAGGAGAGGCTAAAACACAAGTGTACTAAATAAGAATTAGAATCATGAAGTAAACAGATCCAGTATTCTAAAAATTATCATTGAATACTATACACAGTTTGAACACTGATGAATAGAATGATTTTAGCATGTTTTATGTTTATTAAGCAAATATTATACAAGTGAAACACGACCGTATTGTCATAGAAAGAAATCAAACAATTAAGTACAGCAAAACCAAGAAATCCCCTTTTCCACATCTCTTGAACTCGTCTTCTTAAAGATAACCACCGTCAAGAGTTGAGTGTTCATTGTTTTCCCCCACTGAGGCCTATACATATGTGTGTATTTATGTCTTTGGTGTCATATGGGAAAATCTACATGTGAGATAATATTATCCATGCTGCTCTGGAACTTCCTTTTTCACTTAAGCAAATGAGTTGATGGTAAATCCAGTGTTGACATGTGGATCTGCCTCATCCAATTTTACAGCTTCAGCGTGTTCCTTGGGAAGGTAGCCTTTTAAATTACTTAACCACGTCTCTGTTGATGGACATTTAGGATGTTAGAAACTTTGCTTTTATCAACAACATAGAAATTGAGCATCTCTGCATCTTTGGGCACCAGTGCAAGCATTTCTTTAGCATAAATTCCTGGAAGGATTTATCATTTCTAGTTTGATAGAGGGCGGCAACTCACCTTCCTAAAAGTCAACAACAATATACTTTTCGCATTACTCTTTTAGATTTTTTTTTTTTTTTGCTCATTCTTGAAAATCTTTTCTATCATCAGTGTTTTTACTCTGCCAATAGGATGAGGCCACCCAGCAATATATCTCATGCTTTCACTGCTCCCCAGCAGTAATTTCTATTACTTATTGATGAGAAGAGTCAAAAGATAAAGCTCCCTCCTCAGTTTTCATCTCTCCAGACTTGGGAATATTAGTAAAATTTCTCAGGTTTATGTCTCTTCACCAGAATGGTTTCTAGGGATTGAAACAGACGTAGGAGCAGAATCAAGTTTATCCCCAGCTCTGCTCAAATTGAATTAGGTCTCCTCTCTTTCTTTCCTTCCTCCCTCCCTCCCTCCCTTCCTTCTTTCCTGATACATTTTGTAATGGGAGAGAGATAGCTTGTTTCTTAATTTTTACTCATTTCTTTAGGTATTGGCAAAGAGGTTTTCTGTGAAGAAATTTCAATCTTAAGGCAGAAGTCGAGTTGATTCTTTTCTATGAATGCAATGGTCTCTTGCTCATCACTGACAATAGTAATTTTACTTATTGAAAAGTGTTTTTGCTTCTTCGCTTTGCAGTTTTACCTGTGGATATTGTTCCTTCTTTTAATGCAATCAAGTATCGATCTTTCCTGGTGGTTCAAAGCAGGTTGACCAAATGTTATTACTGATGTTTGACTATTTTGTAACCTACTAAAACAGTGAATTCATATTTTGCAAGTCTCGTAAGACCCTCTTTCTCTGCCTATGCTTTTCTATGTTGTTTGGTCATCGATAGGGTTACCAGGTGTGGGGTGGGCTGGCCCCTTGTGAACCAGAACCTCTGAGGGCTTCCCACTGCCGAGCCACACCGCAAGCGGGAGGGGCAGAGGGAGGAGGTTGAGCACTGCTTCCCATTTCATCACCCTGAGGAACTGCTCCTCCACTTTTCATACCCACCTGTTGACTATGGCATTGAGACTACATGGAACCACGCTCATCTCTGCGGCAGCGTCTCCTACAGCAGGGGTCCCCAACCCCTGCCCTGGGCCGTGCAAATGAAGCTTCATCTGCCGCTCCCCATCGCTCCCATTGCCGCCTGAACCCATCTCCTCCCGACCACCGCCCCCCCAGCCGCTCCCCTCCTCCCGACACCGCCCCCCACCCCCGCCCCGGTCGGTGGAAAAATTGTCTTCCACAAAACCGGTTCCCGGTGCCAAAAAGGTTGGGGACCGCTGCCCTACAGCATGTTGGGTAGCACTTGGTTCCCTGTGTCTACTCTATTCTTCTGTCTTGCTTTCATGCATTCTGCAACATTTCTGGTCTACTTGTTACACTTGTTACACATTTTCCTTTATTTTCCTCCCCATAAGGTAATGGGCGTGCTCACTTTACTATATTGATCTAAATTCTCACGAATGATTTTAAGGAATAATTACCGACTCAAGAAATGTTAGAAGATCTGAATATAAAAACCATGATTTTTTGAAATTGTTGATGAATATCCTTCCCCAGTAGGGCTCCAGATCTGAATTGCTTTATGGATAATTTTTATATTACTCTCATACAAATTGTTTATGCTCTTGCAGAGCACGGAAAAAATGTAGAATTTCTCGTGTCCTTTTAGAAAGCCAGATTAATCATAATAAAAACACCTGACCAAAATTGAATACAATAAAAGTTTAGCCTTTTGAATGAATATAGATACAAGCATCCCAAATAAAATCTTAGCAAAACACATACAATGGCAAAAGAAAATAATAATAACAGTACAACATTACCAAGGAGGTGAATATGAGTATACTTCAACATTAACACAAATTGACGTAACATAAAATATTACATCACAGAAAACAAACCAAAAAGAACAGGTATCTCAGTATCTGTAAAAGGCCTTACACAAAATCTCATTTATAATTAAAGTGTATTTTTATATTAGAAATGAAGTTAGCTAATTCTTTAATAAGATGAAGACTCCATAGTGGAAAAAAGAACAAACGTCATACTTAAAGGTCAAATACAGAATTATTCCATAAATAGCATACACAGAAGAAGGACATCTGATATGTTATCATCACTTTTGCATTATTTTTATAGTTCTAGCCAATGCAATGTGGCAAGAAAAATGAATGAGTTAGACTTTTTGGAAAGAGGATTTAAATTTTTTGTCAACTAGAGATTAAATAATTGTCTAACTGAAAAACATTGAAACTAGTAAGAGTATCCATTATGGGTGCCAGTTATTGAATATATGTGGGAAAGGTAATAACTTGCTTATATATCAAGGAAAAGTCATGAAAGATATCTTGCGGAAAGATTCATTTACAAAACAATCATACATTTAACTCATACAGGAATAACCATAACAAAAGATGCAGGAATTTTATGAAGACAATGAAAAATTCTTCCTGTGGTCATGTTATATAATTCAATAGAACAGACTAATGGTGATGATGTAGAATAAGGCATACCATGTTCTTGGAAGGGACTATATTGTATTATATTATATATACCTGAATTTCCCCTCAAGAAATCAGTAAATGAAATTAAAATCCAGTAAAAATAGAAACAGCATATTTTGGGGGGTAATTGATCTAATAAACTTAAATTTCTAGGAAAATAAAGGTGTGAGAATAGTCAAGACACTTTGGAATGGTAGTTTAGGGTTTGGAGTCTCAAAGTGATTGTACATAGTAAGTACTATCATGATAGTGTGGTCCTGAAAGTAACAGATGAATAGAATAAAATAAAATGTCCCAGGACAGACTCAAGTACGTATCAAGCTAAATATAAGAGAAACATGTCATTTCAAGTCAGCAAGGAAAGAATAGGTATTAGGAAAACTAGTTCATCATTTGGGGTGGGGGGGAAACATTGAATGGTTTCCTTACAACACATAGAGAAATTGTTTACGTAAGAAACGTACTCAGAATATCCCTTTCTTGGTAACTTTCCCTGGTCTCATTCATAACCTCTTGAGATGTTTAGTACACTGGATTGAATTCTCCTGTTTGTAAAGGAAAAAAAGAGACCTAATCATATACAAAGAAGGAACTTTTTTTTTCTTCTTTTTTTTTTTTGTGGTACGTGGGCCTCTCACTGTTGTGTCCTCTCCCGTCGCGGAGCACGGGCTCCGGACGCGCAGGCTCAGCGGCCATGGCTCACGGGCCCAGCCGCTCCGCGGCATGTGGGATCTTCCCGGACCGGGGCACGGACCCATGTCCCCTGCATCGGCAGGTGGACTCTCAACCACTGTGCCACCAGGGAAGCCCCGGAACTATTTTTTAAAATCAATATATATCCATGTCTAAAACCGTTATTTTTTTCCTGGGCAAATGGGTCTATAAAAATCACATTCCTATGTAGTCTGGGATTTGAATTATTCCAAATCCTTTAAAAGAGCGAGAGCCGTGTCAGAGGCTAAGCTGTAAAAATCTCAGAGGTGAGCTTGGGCTTTTAGTGTTTAATTAGTAAAGCTAAGCATTATCCTTGCAGCCCCAGCTACTATTATGCCAGCAGTTGAAGGGCAGAATGCTAAAGAGAAGGGGCGATCAGATGGATAAAATGACCAAGTCAGTATGCAGGAAAATATCAGCAGTGAGGAACCTTGCGGTCTTGCCCTCAGTTGCCTAATAATATATCTGGAAAAGCTATATGATTGTGGAGAAATAATAATCAGAACTAAAAAGGAAAGTAACAACCTTTGTTGAAAGAGGTGCTGTGCATGGGTGTGTCAAGGCATGCCTTCTACGTTCTGGTGAGTTAACTAAGCCTGGGGGGGTCTATGCCTACTTCAGAGAGTATGATGAGCACACAGATCTCCAGCTAGAAATCAGGTGTGCACAAAGTAACTGTCTCATGCTTCTGAAGCTGGGTTTCCATTTTTAGCGCCTGTTTTCACAGTAGCAGAAATGTAATCTCAGTGCATTCTGGGGACCCTCAGGGTCTCCCCCTCCCTCCCCCTGCCCCCAGTCCTGCTCTCACTCCATATCTCTGGTTTGGTCTTAGAGATGCCAAGATATTGTAGGGAGTCTGGGTTTTGGCCATTGTTACCCATCCAGTGGGCATCTGATGAGCTGTACTTTGTCCTTCCTGTCCTTGGTCACCAGCCCATGCCTATGACAGTTGCGTCATGCCTTGTTCCTGATCCCCAGGCTTCTCCAGACCCTGCTCCGTCTGTCTCAGCTGACTGATTCTTCTTCCGTGCCTCTGGAGTTTTGAGGGGCCCCTAGGGAGTTGTTGCTGGTGCTTTCTAAGGAATCCACAGCCCTTCTCCTCTTCTGCTCTCTCTCTTTGAGGCTTGCCGCTTCCCTGGGTCCTCCCTGGGGACCGAGGCGCAAGGCTCCTTTGCTCTCAAATTCCCTTGGCTCATCTAGGGGGTCGATGTCTCTCCTCCAGCTCCTGCCTTGGGAGGGGGACAGATAGGAAGCACCAGGCCGTCGCTCTCCTACTTTCCCTCTGACTCATACCTCCTTCTCCTATACCATAAGGAAAGCTTAAAAGTCTCTAGAGGTGGAGAACCAAGGAAACTCACTCTTGACTCCCCTTATCCTTCAGGTCCATTATTTATGCCCCACATCCTTCTAAAGTTCACCTAAAATATAAACTCAATTTTGGTCTACTACCATAAAAACTATGTGATATCTTTTAAATAAAAGAAATACCAATATTATAATAAACCAAAGAAAAAATTATGGACTCAGCATCCTCTACTCTCAGAAGAGAAACTGAGAATAAATAAAAAATAACCGTATAGCCCTCCTTAAATCAACTTTTAGCTCTCTATTATTTATTTAAATAGGTCCTGCTTTTTAACTAACAGTTCTTATTTCTTCCTGCTTAACTTACATTGTAGCCTGGAGATTTTGAGAACTGAGTGGTCAGTCTACTGAAAATGTCCCTTGATCCTTTTGCATGCTAATTCACTTCTTAATAAGGTGTATTTCAAAACCTGCACCCATTTCTTTCATATGTCACAGAATCGGAAAGAATTGACTCAGGACAGAAGCAAGACGCATGAGAAAATCTCTGTGTAATTATCAAGCTTTCCATTTACTTTTGGCTAAGTCAATAATTCATGAAAATTACCATTTGTCAAGACCTTAGTTAAAGCCCTATCCCTCGGGGGAGGTGGGTCCCGGGAGAAATAATAGAACAAAGAAAAGTCCAGATACTTGGTGAAATGTCCCCCACCTGGTCTCAAAGTAAAACAAACCCTCGTTATTTGTAGTTGAGGCCCCTGTACGTTCAGAAAACATTTGTCCTTCGAGGTTCCTGACAACAGCAAGCCTTTGTAAAGTTTAGGATTACATTTCTTGATACGTGTTCCTGAGAACAAGGAATATTACTGGATAGGGCATGGGTAATGGGAGTCCGTGGTCCAAAAGCCTTGGAAAACATTGGATTAAGCAAAATTTAACTGGTATCTTTACTGAAAAGTCACTTCAGAGACTGTAACATGCTAATGTTTATAAGGAATGCTCAAGAGAGGGTAGTCTTTCAAATTTATTCTATCACAGAATACTTTGCTATGGAACATTTCCCAGGATTAGGGCTATATCTGGGGAAACTCTGGCCTCTTCCAACATAAGAAATGGCAAGCAAAGACTTGAGCATCCACTCAGAGTAAGACCTAGTAGGAGCAGCTCCAGCACCCAGCACAATGTCTGGCCTTCAGGGGATATCACTAGTCTCTCTCTCTCTCATCATCCTTTCTTGTCCAAACTACAAAGACTAATATTGATCACCAACAGTGGTAAGAACACTTTTTAATATTGTCTTGTAATTCTGTTTATTTTGTTTCTCGGTCTGGAACTACCACCATGCTCATCTCCATCTGCAAAACTCTTACTCCTTCTTCTACAAGGTCCTTCTTAAATTCCACTTACTTTGGGAATTCTTGGTGATCTTTCTATTTTATTGGAACTCTTAATGACTCACAGGATAGCCAATAATACATGTTAATCAACATGTCACCTGAGATTGAGAAAACCATTTTGCCCCCCCCCCCCCCCACATGAGATGAGTAAGGACCATAATGATCAAAATAGTCACTGGGACCTCTTGTCAAGTCTGCTTCATCCTTTGGTGAGAACGGTCTTGTGTCCAACGCTGTATCTTCAGTTCTGACAGTGACTTGATTCACCTTCAACTCCCACTTGGCCATTTGACTGCTACCTACTCAGCTCCATTTCTCCAATCCTACTCGCGGGTCCCCAAGTCAATTTAGAGCATTCACCAGCATGCCCAACTGCAAAGACAGACGAAAAAAACTGACTAGCAAACACACACCAGGCCAGCTGGAGAAGGACCCATCCAGCGGCGATACTTGGAATGGCTTCTGAGTATTCTTTCATCTGCGACATCTGCCCTATCACAGATTTTATGTTTCTTTGTAAGATATTTCAGCTTTTCTCTATTTGTACCCTCTGCTAACATTACAGTTTGGGATTTTATGATTTCATGGCTCACATCTAACTCTGGACTCTCCACTGGGTTGTCTACATCCAAGCTT
Organism: Phocoena sinus; assembly: GCF_008692025.1. Classification (NCBI taxonomy): domain Eukaryota; kingdom Metazoa; phylum Chordata; class Mammalia; order Artiodactyla; family Phocoenidae; genus Phocoena; species Phocoena sinus. The sequence continues at coordinate 4,109,706 of NC_045782.1, forward strand.
TTCTAACCAATCCAGCATTCAGCTCGCAGAGTAATTTTCTAAGATGTTACCTTCACTCTTCCTGGACTGAGCACAGGAAATCAGCCGCTCGAATTTGAAGTCTGAAGATCGCAGACCCTAACACTTCTGTCTCTTAAGTTAAGAGAGGGAGCACTGAAACACTTCCTTAGGGCTGAAATAAGTATAAATGACGATTTGGTCACAGGGCATTACTCAACATTTCTTACTCAACATTTATTGTCTGTGTCTTGCAGCAGACACCTTAGTGCTTATTCCTTGTGACCTAAAATATCATGTCCCCCCACCCCAGTCAATTCCTTAAGACCCATGTTGAAATCCAGCCCCTCCACCAAATCTCCCTCCTTATTTCTAGCTAATTACCAGCACTCCTGCTTTCTTCTCTAGTCTTGTTTTTGTGCTAATTCTAGTCCCCCCAGTGCCTCCCCCAGGCCAGCCCACACTTGGTTCACACTGAACACAAGCGGTTTACACTGCCCTATGCTCCCTCCCATCTCTTGGCTTCTGTGTGGTGCTCTCTCAGACTGGGATGCCCAGCCCCCAGTCCTCTAGGTTCATTAGTTCATCAACAGATCTTCACCAGGCATCTCCTTGCACCAAGTAATATGCTAGATGTTCCAGGTGTGCTACTGAGGAGTGGTTCCCGGCTCCTTGGAGTACTCAGCTTCTAATGGGGAAACACAGACATAACCACACACCTGTAACATTGCAAACCCTCATCAAGTCTGTAAGGAAACTGCTGGGAACTTTGAGAATCTGTACCAGGAGACATGATCAAACCAGGGACAGGGGATGCGGAGGGAAGGCATCCTTAAAGATGTGTACAGCTGACATCTGAGGGATGAAGAGGGTGTACATTCTAGGTCGAAACACCATGTGCTTTGGGACAGGAAGGGACAGGGCACATCCCGGAGCTGGATGTGAATCCGGTGAGTGGGCAGCACACCTGTGTTCAGTTGAACACAATGTGATTTTGCATTCTAAAGAGTGTGTGTACGTTTTGTCTCATTAAGATCATAAGCTCCTAAAACAAGGAATGGGGCAGCAGGGCGCCATAGCGTTGTTCCCGAGATATGTCAGTCTTCCGGGGGAAGGGTGGCGGTATGAAAGGTCCAGTGAAGCACCCAAAATTCTTTGAGGAGAACCATTCATGAATCCATGCACATCAACACCAGACACTCCTCTCACCAAAAACAAATCCTCATTCGTGCCGTCCAACATGGGAGCCCCTAGCTCTTGTGGTTACTGAACATTTGACATGTGGCTTGTCCCTATAAAGCAGTGCTGAAAGTGTAAAACACATACTGGATTTTGAAGACTTGGTATGAAAAGAAAGAACATAAATGACCTCAGTAATTTTTATATTGACTACATGGTAAAATCACATTTTTAGGTATGTTGGCTATATTAGTAAAATTAATTTCACCTGCTTTCTCCCGTTTTTAAGGTGGCTACTAGACATTTTAAATGACCTATGAGGCTTGTGTTCATGGCTTCTATTTTATTTCTAATGTACAGAGCTGCCCTAGAGCTAGATACGGTGTGAGTGGTCCTTAGAACCCTGTCTCCTACATAGTGTGGGTGTTTAATACCCACATAAAGGAAATACGTGTGCTGGGAACGTGAAAGCAAAACGCATGATATCCTACCATGTTGGAGCTAGAAGGGAACTTGGCGACCACCATTCTCCAGATGGGAAAAACCCAAGCATGTTTGTAAACATTTATGGGATTGGCGTATACTTTCAGAATAACTTTAAAACTGCCTTTTTTTTTTTTTTTGGTCTCACTTTTGCAAGTCAGACTGAAATACCAAGAGACAAACTAGAATATATTAAAGCTCAAGTTAGTATTAAACCTCAACTAGATTTTTGATGTCCAGTTTTAGGACACAAGAGGCATTAAAGCTTGGCAGGACTTACTGTTCATCCTTGTACAAGGCCATTGCTCTGTGGCAGTGGAACCTAACAAGCTCTTCACTAGTTTACATAAAAGGCCATTGCTTTACGGCGGTGGAACCTAACAAGCTCTTCACTAGTTTACATAAAAGGCCATTGCTCTACGGCAGTGGAACCTAACAAGCTCTTCACTAGTTTACAGAATAGGTTGGGACTGGCACTTCATAAACAGAAAATCACGTCCAGTCCTGGGTATTTATCCAACCGGCACAAACACAGCGATTCCACCCAGGCACCGAGTCAGAATCACCAGGTCCCCTTTGGAAGGTTAAAAAGGACTTCACTTCCACGTCAGATAGAGCACAGGAAGCAGAAGTTTCCCCTGTGAGTTTCCTGCATGCCTAGCTCTGCTGCCGCTGCCAGCCCTGGTCAGCACCCGCAGTGCGCCCCGAAAGCAGCCTGCACAGCTTGCAAGGGTGGGTACGAGGAGGTCAGGCTACCGCCCACATTGCGGGGCGTCCTGCGGAGACGAGGAAGCCAAGAAATCAGGAACAAATCGGACTGGAATTAAAAACCACCTCATGCAGGTTCCACGGGCCACCTCCCTCCATTAAACAGCAAGGCGATTTGTATCCCTTCCTGACCTGCTCTCCGAGGAGCGCAGGGAGAGGATATAGGGTCGGGGGAGGCAAGAGAAAGAGGAAACCGCTTAGGAAAGGACATATAACTCCTTTAGCTTGGCGAGCGGGCGCGCGCGCGCGCGCGCACACACACACACACACACACACACACACACACACACCAGTGTAAGCAACACTAAGAAAATCCCTCAAAACCTGGGCATATGGATTTGGAATCGTAGCTGATATAATTTTTTAAATCTTAATTTCTCTCCTTATTTATTGGCTCATTTCCTAAGAGGTTGCTCCTTTCCAGGTCCTGGGGAACTCTGATCATCCTAAACGAATACAAATCAAATGAAAAAACAAAAAACACCAAAAACTGCTGCGGGGAGAAAAGGCTTTGCTCCGGAGCCGGCAGTGGACAGCAGAGTAGGTGGAAGGCGAAGCCGCAGCGGAGGAATTCGGTTAGTCCAAGACAAATGGGGGCGTGGCGCGCGGCTCGGTCCGGTCCCGGGAACCTCCGCCAACAAAACTTCTAAAGGTTCGCGGAGGGGGCGGGGGGCGGGGCAGAGCGGGGGAAGGATGTAGCGACTCCGGAGGGAGGGAACCGGGGCCCTCGGAGGGGTCAGGGCTGCGAAGGGCAGAGCGGCGTCGCAGAGGTTTGGGAACCCCTGATGCAGCGAGCGGCTGGCTGGGTGGAAGTCAGGCCCCCGGGGATCCGGCTGCCCTGGCTGTCAGACGCCCCAGGAGCCGCCGCAGACCCGGCAGCGCTCCGAGAGGGCGAGGCCGCCGGCTGTGGTTGGCGGGGAGGGGTGGGCGGAGTGGGGAAGGGGCGTCGCCCCTGTCGCCCCCGCCCTCTCCGATGTCATTGGGCGGCCGCCTCGGGGTCCGCGCCACCTTTTCCCCTTCGCACCCCGCCCTCCCCGCTGCGCTCGTTCGGGGGCCGGTCCGGCCCTGGCCGTTGACGTCACCTCCAAGTTTGCTGCCCTCGGAGCCCCACGTGTGGCTGCAGCGACGGCCCGGGAGGCGGCGAGCGCAGTGGCCACGGCTGCTGACAGGTCCCGTGCAGCCCGGCTCGTCCACGCCGCTCCCAGGTGGGGCCCGAGAGCCGCCGGAGCGGTTGGGCGCGCACCAAGAGGGTCGGAAGGCTCGGCGCGGGTCCTCTGGCTCCCGCTCGGGTAGAGGGACTCGGGGGACCTCGCCCCGGGGCCGAGAGTGCGCGCCCAGGCGGGCCGGGGACCGAGGAAGCGGTGGCTGGGAGGCACAGTCCCCGCCGCGGTCTGCAGCGCACGGAGCTCAGCGGCCCCGGAGCCGCACGTCCCCTCACCGGGACCGAGCGAGGGATGCACGATCGCTGAGCTGGGACTCCCGCCGAGAGGCCGTTTCGGCCCGGGTCTGAGACGCACGCCTTCGCCACCGCCGCCGACACCCCTATTCCGGCGACTCTCGGGGACCGGGGGCGCCGAGCGCGGCCCCGGGCTCAGGACTTGGGCGATTCTCAGACGATGGTTTCTTAAGCACGGCACCACGTCCCCCTTCCCGCCCCCTCGACCGGAGGCTGGGATCCAGCGCAGGGCTCCGGGGGCTCCGTCTCCCCGAGGAGCCTCGGCTGCCGCCGCCCGGGCAGCTCGCACGGCCGCAGGGGCGCAGGGCAATGTGGCCTCCGGCCAGCGCGCCGGCCCCCCCGGAGGATGCCACGGCACCTGGCGAAGTCCCGGCCTAGCATGGCCCGCGCGCTGCCCGACGTCGCCTCCGGCTAGGATGGCCCCTCCGGCCCCGGCCGGCTCCCACCCCACCTCGACCGAGCCGCTGTCTCGCAGCATCTTCCGGAAGTTCTTGCTGATGCTCTGTTCCCTGCTCACGTCCCTCTACGTCTTCTACTGCCTGGCCGAGCGCTGCCAGACCCTGTCGGGCCCCGTCGTGGGGCGGTCGGGCGGTGGCAAGGAGGCGGGGGCCCCGGGTCGCGGCGTCCTGGCGGGAGGCGCGGGGGAGCCGGTGGCGTGGCCCGCGGTCGCGCGAAGGAAGCGCCTCCTGCAAGTGCAGCCGTGGCCGAGGCGCCGGCCGCCCGCGCTGCGGGACGACGGCGAGGTGGCGGCCTGGGAAGAGGAGCCCCCTGGCCTGGCGGGGAGTCCCGGCGGCTCCGGGGCCGGGAGCAGTGTGTCCGAGACGCCGCCGGGGACCCTGGCCCTGCTGCTGGACGAAGGGAGCAAGCAGCTGCCGCAGGCCATCATCATCGGCGTGAAGAAGGGCGGCACGCGGGCGCTGCTCGAGTTCCTGCGCGTGCACCCCGACGTGCGCGCCGTGGGCGCCGAGCCCCACTTCTTCGACCGCAGCTACGACAAGGGCCTCGCCTGGTACCGGTGAGCTGGGGCCGGACAAGGCGGGCAGGCGGGGGCGGCCAGAGCCCGGGGTAGGGGCTTGAGGAGCCCGTCGTGACGCCCACCCAGTTCATCGCCCTCCCCGGTTTCATGCAGAGGGCAGAGGGTCATCGGTAGTTGTCCTTAAGATGAGGGGTCTCCTTCCCCACCCTGCCTTCTCCCGGGGAAGAGGGAGCGGGTCGGAGGGAAATTTTGGCCTTGCAGATTTTGTCTTTAGTTCTTGGAATTCCCTTTTCCCCAAATAGCCAGTCTAGTTCTTGGAATTCCCTTTTCCCCAAATAGCCAATCTCATCATTTTCTCCTGCTTTGTGAAAGTTTCCCTGTGCGTAGCTAAAGAGAGAAAAAAAAAGAAACATGTAGAAACCTGTTCACCAATTACTAGATACGTGACCTAGTGGATCCCTTTCCCAAGGAAGCCTGTTTTTATTTCTTCTTCATCTTCTGGGCGATTCCCTGCGGTTAACGCAGACTTTGCCATCGCCTGTTTATTTATTTACCTTAACTCTTTGCCTAATTGTCCTAGGTAGTAAGTAATACAGACACTGAGTTAAAGTGTCAAGAACTAGACTCTAGGTTTGGGGGAGATATATGTGAGAGCAGCGTGCTTTAAAGATGGCTTCGTTGGCAATAACTTTTGTTTGGGGCTAGGAATGACTTCGTATAAAATGCTTTCTGTATTTGTAGGGAAGAGTACCTTTTGTCTCTGGGCTGGCAGAATCTTTTCTAAAGATCTCCAAACAATTCCCTTTAAAAATGAGGTAGACAAAATTTTTTGAAAGGAAGAAACGTGGGGAAAAATAGAGATCCCGGTTACATTGTGAAAAACCCTCCTAATACAGTGTAGGAAACAAGTCTGATTTAGGTCTTCATCTTAAACTTACCAGTCTTCTCAAATTCAAACCACCTTTAATAATAGAATAAGCCAAACTCTAATAAATCTTAGTGTCACCTGGATTTTGTGTGCCATAAAATATTGGCCTTTTTTTCTTTCCTCTGAGTATATGGAAAAATAGGCCAGAATTTTCCATTTTATAAAGTTTTATCTTGTTCATTAAATTTGCAGTCTCCTTGTTATCTTGACTGAAATCATAGGACGAAAGTTACAATACCATTTAAATATATTTCAAAAGCCCACTCAATTAACCATTCATCCCCAAAAGAGAAATGGATGTGATTTGACAAGTTTATTTACTTGAGGGTCAAGCACAGGAAGCAAATTTACAGTAACACCACTCATGAGAAAACATTTGGTCCTAAAAGTCGAACTAGAACATTGAACATGTTTAAAACAGTAACTTTCCATTTGTTGGAGAGGAAGACAAACAACCTTCCCTTACTATAGAATATATATCATTTAAAATCATCAGCCACTTAAAAAATCCCCTTGTGTTTCTGTCATTTATGTTGTATCCTCTGGGAAGTTCTTATAAAAATGACCTGTTGAATCTGGAAACAACAGGTCCTTCTTCTTAGCACAAAGGCAGCTCTGTTTTTTCCATCAAGGACACAAGAAAGAAGTGATTAAAGACCCCTAAAACTCTTATCTATAGCAGTTTGCATTGTATGTGGCCTGGTACAGGACTATAAGTGAACACATTTCAAGCCGACTGCCCAAAAACATCTAAGACAATGTTGGACTCTGAGGTGCTATTAAATATGGTGAAACATTTAGTACTAAAACCCTTTATTTTCATTTTGCTATATAGCCTGTATTTCCACAAAGTAGGACTGTTTCTTCCTATTCCAGAAATGAGTATTTGGGGGCACAGTATATCCACAGAGCTGGATCTTATTTTCCGTTGACCTTTCTGAGCTTGTGTAAGAGAAGGAAGGTTTCAAGGTAACTAGAAACACAAGTATTTAAAAAAAAAAAAAAAAAAAAGGAAAGGAAAAAAGAAAAAGTCATGAACTTTTTAGGCTGCTGTCTCGTTTGGAAACTGGAGGCATGCTATAAAGTAAATATCTCCTTGGATTGTTTACTTCGGTAGAGGAGTTTTATAAAGCAATTTATGGTGGTTACAAAAATAACTGCACAGTAGACTTCATGGTTTGGTGAATTTAATTTTCTAAGTGTTGGAGCAGTGTCTTTGTTTTACCATTTGCAGTGGTCTTTTATTGAACTCATAAATTTAAGTTTAAATCAATTACATGGAAAACTATTTAAGAAGTCCAACCTATGGGGCCTGGATTATGAGATTATTTAATGAAACTTTGCTACAGTTCTCTTTCATCTCGGCCCTGAACTTGGAGTTAGATGTTTGTGAAAAAGACTGAGGATTTACTTACCAATGACAAAAAATCACACAGAATGGCATTTAACTATTAGGCATGTTTTAGCTGCTTGTGTTTAGCCAGTATTTTAGGTAAAGGGATTCGGTAAGACCTTCTTGAGTCAGCTCAAAAATTGTAATATAGGGTTTCTAACACACATTTATGACCAGACACACACACAGACACACACACACACACACACACACACACACGAACAGAAAGAAAACCCTAGTATTTGAACCCTGAAGTGAATTATAGAAGAGAAAAAAATTTGTACAATATTTTTTACATGCTCATTGACATGGGAGAATCATAATGTCTAGCCTTGTTTTTTCGCCGAGCGAAAATTCTCTCAATTTGCCGTAATAGTTTGTTGTGGCAGCGCCCCCTACCGTCCTGACAATGGGACAAATCTGTTGCTGGCTGCGAAGTTGGGAGAAAATCTCTTGGAAACTGAGTTTGAGAGTTAAAAATGCCTGTTGTTAGGATGTGTCAATAAATTTATCTCTCTGGGAAAAAAATTAAAAGTACTTTATAAACTACATCCCAAGAACAGTGTAGTCAATGGTTTCTTCGTTTGGACTAATGTGTAGTAAAGGCCAAGAAAACGAATTTATTTAAAATCTCTAAAAAGGAAGTTATTCTTATTGATTTAAAAATGTCCTAATATTACTCTAAAATAAATGAAATAAATGAACGTTTTAATATGCCGGGAAATTTGTTGATGATAATTTAGGACGCTTCAGCGGACTTTTCTGGATATGAAACTCTGCTCTGATGGGGTTTAAAAAAACATTCCACATTACTTAATTTAGCTGACATGATATCAGCACAACAAATGTCTGTGGCTTGCGTGTCACAGGAAAGCAATCCTTCACTGTGAGCTGTCTCCATTTCCATCGGATGTGTGATGGATTCCTCAAGAAAAGGGGGGAATTGTTTCATTACCTTCAGAACTTTGAGATCTTTTCTGGAAGTTAAGACCAAATGCGTGTGCTGTGGTTCAAGAGCAGGTGACCTTGGAATTCTAAAAGAAGCCCCCTCCCCTACTCTGCCTGTATATCTGCACCAGCTGGAGACCATGGTTATTTTTCTCCTAAGACAAAAGATAACCGTTTATAAAGTACTTAAAGATACGTGTATGCTTATATATACTATGTACATATATATATTTATATATGTATATGAATATAAACGTTTGGATTCTGTAACACTTAAGTCTTTTATTTGGGGACAAGATAGTAAGTGTTCATCATCTAATCTCTTGTGCTAGCATGTATCTTTCCTATATTTTGACTCATTTTCTTTAGTGAGACTGGGTGATTTCCCCAGAGGAGAATGTCGCTAAACTTATTTTACTCTGTAGCATCCAGAAAGATCAAAGATTACTCAGCTTGGAGTTTAGGAGTTGGTCCTTTCCGTGGCTTCATCAGAATGTGAAGTTTTCTGGCCCTTCCTGATCACTGCCTTGTTTATCAAGTCCACGGGAGAGGCAGGCTGAGCAGAGGCACTTCCGGTTCCTATCGGGGGGTGATCGGCATCTTGGAGCAGCTGGGAGCAGCTGCAGAGTACCTCCGTGCGTACTTTCCCACCCTCCTGAGCCACCAGCCCTTCTACATGAAGGGTTGGAAGTGAAATTCGAGCCAAGGGAGTCTGGCCACCCATGCAAGGTCCTGGGGACTGACATCCAAAGGGGCTCTGTGTCCTCAGAGGGAAGCGAAGGACCTTGGAAGGGATAAGAGGTCGGGGGGGGGGGGGCGGATCGTGGAGAAGCAGCTTTGGGCCCTGAGTCTAGGGTACGTGTCTGTGGTGGGGGGAGGGGAGGGCCCAATTTCTTTCATGCATTTGCTCCCTGGAGCCCTCAGTGACTGGACACTCCCCATCAACTGAGAGGTGCAAAGAACCCCTTTGAGAAGCTACATGCTGCCATTTTGTTTGCCCTGGGTTCATCTCCCCAGTAGACCAACCCAGCAAGACAAGTCCAACAGTCTCATTTCTGTGTGTGTGTGTGGCGCACGAGGTTCATGCATGAACCCATACACACATGTATGCAAGAGCAGGTACCCAGTAGGTGGGGAAAGTGATAGAATTGATAACAGAAAAGTTACTTGGTGGTTGGGGAACTTCTGAGCAGCGTCAGACACCCGGGTGGAGCAAGGTCTAGGATTATCGAGTCCAGGCATTAAAAACCACAATAGCAAAACCATGTTTGGTGCAGCCTGGAATTGGAATACCTTGTGTGAGTGATTATGCCCTTGTAGTGATGAGGTTTATCAGGTGCTGATGTAGTGAGTGTGGAATGCATAGCCAAGTAGGAGCGAAAACCCTCCACAATATTGGAATCTTCTGCCTTCCTCTTAAAAAAAAAATCAAGAAACGCTCTGGCCAAAATATTTGTCTCATGGCATTTCTGTTGATTGGCCCAGAAAGAGTGCATGCCAGATCCGTATTCTGGAGGGGCCACGAGAACAACATAAGCCTGTGCGATTAACGGCAGCAGGGGCTGGCCTTACACAGACCAGATGCGCACATACAGTAGGAGAGTGCCACAGAGCGAACAGACGGACGTGGTACGAGCAGCAAAGGCCTGCTCTCTCCACGGGATGCGTTTGAAGGACTGCACATCACGATTACCATCAGCCACGTTGCTGCGCTGGGTTGGGAACTTGACAGACGCAGCGATTTCCCTCCGGGGCACGTCTTCCTCCCCCAAGGAACAGGAACTGGGCTGATAAAGAGCATCCTTTCTCCGTGTGCTTCCCGATGATATTAGACTCGAAGCTTTTAGAAAGTTTGTTTTTCCTTAAGTGATGAATCATAATTGTGGAAATGAGGTTTCTTATTAAAACATACGCCTTTGATGGGTTACCAGAGGAAATTGCACCTAAGTAATATTTTAGCTCCCTAGTCTTTGCATTTTTAAGAATGTCTTAAAAATGTTCGGAAGCACTTTAAAATCTTTGCTCATTTGATACAGTTTAAAAAATCTATTTGGAGGGGGAATATTGATATAGTTAATAAATAAACTTGAGTGAAATAAACTTATGTGAAAGCAGAACGTAGAAACTGAGGAAATGCTGAGTTCAGAGAATTGAAGCATCTTCCCAGCTGCTTGCCTCCAATGATGCAGCTGCTGATTTTATATATCACTCATGTGGTCATGACCCTTAACGCCTCTAACATTTACATTTATTCTGTGACTCCTTGAAAGCTGGATTCCAGCAGTTCAGATTTGCTCAGTTTCAGAAGCTGTCAGATGGCAGTAAACGTGAAAAAGAAAAGGGGAACTGCTTAGTAAGAAGGAAGTTTAGTACTTGCAGTTAGTTTAGTACTTGTGATATTCTCACAAAGGTTAAAAAAAGAAAATCCTCTTCCTGGTCTCTCTTGAGAGCAGCCCACGTTGAATGTGACCTTTAGCGCCACCTAGTGGGAGGGAGAGTCAGCAAGGAACTCAAAAGGGTGGACTTTGAAAACCTCATCATGATCAGAGTGTATCTGGTCTCACCTTAAAAAAAAAAAGTCATCCTGGGTAGCACTTACAGCCACTCTGCCTGAGCCGGCTCTTTCAGGCAGGGAGGTTATCCTTTGGAGAGAAATAGAAAAGAGCTGCCTTGACAATAAACCTGAAAAAGAAGAAAGAAGCGATTAGGAGTTTTATATTAGGAATGTGTGTGCCTGAAAGGAATGCCATATGCCCAGATTAGTTTTGTTAGTGTGTTTTGCCTCTGTTTCTGAAAGCCAGCTTCACATGAAAACACTCCCAGATGATTTTATTTCAACATCGGTAATGCAGTCTTATTTCTATCCCCGCGTGGTATAGGCTCCGGAAGAGGGTCCCAGGGTTCTTAACAGGCAGCACCCAGAAGCCTGTTTAACCCTTAACACACCTGAGATACACTTTGGGGAAGATCCACCCTGTGGGACAGTTTTATAGGAAGGTGTTTTCGGAGTTCCAACGGGAGACTGTTTCCTGTGACTTTGGTCCAGGGCCTGGCGAGGGGGGGTGAGCAGGTACGCACTAGTATATATAGACTCGATCACCAGCAAGGACCTGCTGCCGAGCACAGGGAGCTCTACTCAGTATTCTGTGATAACCTGTGAGGGAGAAGAATCTGGAAAGATTAGATAGATATGTATTTACATCTGGATCACTTTGCTGTACACCTGAAACTAATACAACATTGTAAATCAACTATAATTCAATTTAAAAAAAAAAGTAAGGAAGGGGGAAAGGGGAACATGGGAACGCTACGGTGGAGGAACCTGGCGGACCCCACTGAACCAAGTGCTGAGGGTGACGTTCCCTAGTTGCCGTGTTGAGATCTTGTATCCCCTGGTGTAAGGCAGGGAGGAGGGCTTCACCTGTGGGGTTTTCTTCCCCTAAATCCTTGACCCCCATCTAATCATGAGAAAACGTTAGAACAACATGAATGGATGGTACAGCCGCAGAATACCTGACCAGCATTCTTCACAAATGGCGAGATCATGAATAACAAAATAAGACCGATAAACTGTCACCCTGGGAGGGGAAAAAAGAGACTAATTGCTAATGCATAAATACAGTCTGGTACCGTCGACTGGATCCTGGAGCAGAAAAAGGGCATTGGTGGAAAACTGAGGAAATGTGACTGATGTGTGTGGTTTAGTTCACGGTGTCATACCAAGGTTGATTTCTTGGTTTTGATCCTTTACCAGGGTTATGGAAGATGACAGCCTCAGGGGAAACTGTCTGGCTGAAGGGGTCTCTGAGATTTTTCTGTACTGCTTTTTTTTTTTTTTTTTTTACAGTTTTCTTGTCTAGAATGATTCCAAAACCAAAGGGAAAAGAAGACCATTAACAAAGAAGGCAGAGAGTGTGAGGGGTCATCCCGAAACACTCCACCCAGCCAGCCCTTGACTCCTCTCCTCCCCAGGGCCCCCAGCACCAGCCCGCTGGCTCCCTCCACGCCAGCACCTGTTGCTCCAGGCATGCTGATCTCCCCCTCAGTTTATTGCATAATAACATTGGCTCAGGGCCCCCCTCCTACTCTCTTGTCTCTGAAACACGGACAGAGACTGTTTTGTCTTTCTTTCTCTTCTTTGTGGTTGGCAAGTGTCAAGTCAAGAAGGTATAAAAAGTCACCCAGCCCTGACTGAATCCCTCTCTGCCTGGAGAGAAAAAACTTTGATGGCGGTGGCAAGTTGTTGAGAACACAAAGAACTGAAGTAGGGGTCAGAGGAAAATCTGACGTGGGAATCTGGCTTTTTTGCCTCCAGTGTAGGAGGGGCAGTTGTCAGGGCTGGGGAAGCTGGCGATGCGGTGACGAGATGGGGCCGTGCCTGGGGACACTCCTTACAGCTAAGATGACGACACAGTCTGGATTTTCTGGGTCAGCTTAAATGTTCTACCTGCTTACTTGCCCTTGTGCTTTAACCTTTGGTTTAGACCCTGGCTTACGGGATCTGCGACGGGAACAAAGCAGACCTGGAGCAATCACGGGGTTGAAGGAGAGGGTGGAAGGGAGAAAATCCAACCTCCAGAGCACTGGAGGACAGGACCTGGGCATCCTGGCGGTTCTTCCTGCTGCAACAGCTAAGCCTGGGACGCCAGCATTATCAGACTCAAAGTTCCTGTCCAGGTAGCGTGCTGGCATTTTGGGCTTCTGTTGTGCATCAGAGGCTCGGGTTTAGTAGAGTAATGACAATCTGCCTCAAAACATTTCCTTTGATAGTTTTAACAACTGTCAAAATTAAAATCAGGGCTTCCCTGGTGGCGCAGTGGTTGAGAGTCCGCCTGCCGATGCAGGGGACACGGCTTCGTGCCCCGGTCCGGGAGGATCCCGCATGCCGCAGAGCGGCTGGGCCCGTGAGCCATGGCCGCTGAGCCTGCGCGTCCGGAGCCTGTGCTCCGCAGCGGGAGAGACCACAGCAGTGAGAGTCCCACGTACCGCAAAAAAAAAAAAAAAAAAAAAAAAAAAAAATTAAAATCTTATTTTTACTTAAGCAAAACAAAACAATACCTGGTACGTCTTGAGACTCAGAGAAGATAACAGTACTTCCTCTGAATCGTTGGCTCACTTACCTTGGTTGCATCTGTCTTATGAACCTGTATCGTGCAAAGGACAGGCTACTAAATGCTTATGTAGATAAAAATAATTTCTGTGATTTAATGCCATTCTGGGCTTGTTGTTTGACATTTTTCCATCTTAGTTGGTATAATGCTTTTCTTCATGTGTGTTGAAACTTTTTAAAAATAGCAAAATATTTGAACCCTGCAAAGTACATTTGACGAAATCTGTCATTTTAGTTTCTATTTCATTTATTTTCACTCTGATTTTTGTTATTGCTTTCCTTCTTCTAACTGTGGGCTTGGATTGCTCTTCTTTTTCTGGTTCCTTAAGGGGTAGAGTTAGGTTGCTTATTTGAGATTTTCTTTTTGCTTAATGTAGGCATTTGTCACTATGAACCTCCCTCTTAGAACTGCTTTTGCTGCATCCCGTAAGTTTTGGTGTGTTCGGATTCCATTTTCGTTTGTCTCAAGATATTTTCTGATTTACTTTTTGATTTCTTCTTTGGCTCATTGGTTTTAAGTAGGATGTTGTTCCACATCCACATATTTGTGAATTTTCGTTTTCGGCTTGTTACTGATTTCTAGCTTCATACCATTGTGTTCAGAAAAGATACTTGATATGATCTCTGTCTTCTTAAATGTGTTAAGACTAGATTTGTGGCCAAGCATACGATCCACCCTGGAGAACGTTCTGTGTGCATCCTGCTGCTATTGTATGGAATGTTCTGTATATGTCTGTTAGGTCTATCCGGTCCTAACTATTGAACATGTAGTTCAAATCCAGTGTTTCCTCACTGATTTCCTGTCTGAACAATCTATCTGTCATTTTAGATGTAAGGTAATAATAGCTGCGTCTGTTGAGCCCACACTGGGTGTTGCTAGATTTTGCTGCATGACCTGCTGTATGTAGTCTGGATACTTTTTTAATATGACTAGTATCATTAGGTAGGTCCTATTATTTACTACCTTTTATCACTCAAGAAACCGAGGCTCAGAAAGATGAAGTAACTTGCCCAGGGTCATATAGTCAAGTAAATAGTAGAACTAGTGCTGAATCCAAGTCCACCCACCTTATGCCAATGCTTCACCGCTGGGAAGCATCAGGTGGAATTGCCCATGTGTGGCTCCTGCCTAGGTATCCGGCCATCAGCGGCTCAAAGATGGTAGGGATTGAAAGCCTGTCCCATGTGATAGAAGGACGTGGACATGTTTGATTCTGGGCCCTAGACCTTTAGTTAAAAACTAGGCAACATATCAACATAGAGTTGACAGAGCAAATTTTTAAGTCTTTAAATATCCTTGTGAGTATATTGGCCTATCTGGAATAACTAAAACCACCTCTGCTTTTTGTGGAATTCTTTTTTTTTTTAAGAAATAATATAATCTGATCACAGAGCTCATCTTATTGATCATATCGGAAATCCTGAGCCATTCAATTGATTTTTCACCCACCCATTGAAAAATAATCAGCGTGAAAAAAGCCTCTTTGTTTAGTGGTCCAAATGAGCAAGTTTCCTCCTTCTAAATGGCTGCATGGGGAAGCCAGAATATTGTCAGAGACCTATGAGAAGGTGGCTGGCTGCTCCTGGAAGTGGGGCAAGGTGAGCTGGTGGTTGTACCCATTCCCTGGTGTCTTCAGCTTTGTAGGAAACCCCCAACCAGCCATGGCTGAGTCATGCCAGAGTCCATCTCTCTCACTCTTTTCGGTATCTGCCCTTTATTTTGTACTGGCGTAGAGCCCATTAACAATGCTGTGATGGTTTCAGGTGCACAGCAAAGCCACTCGGTCATCCATATACGTGTACTTGCACTTTCTGATAGACACCTTTTTTTCTTTAGAAATGTTAATATTCCCGATCAGGCCATAGCCCAGTTTTAAGCCCCAAGCACTCTTCTGTCTTCATTATTATTGTTACTAATAATTTTTATCTAATTATCCTGCCAGCTGGTCATTAATAGTGCCAAGCTCTTTACTGTACTGGTCGGGTCATTGCCAAATAAGGCATGGTTGTTGATTTGAACTTTTCTGGCTCTAACCAGACAGAATCATAGACCGTAAAGGAAGTTGGAATTAGAAAGTATCTCAGAGATTGTCTTCTGCCTATGAGAAAACAGGGTGCCTTGCCCAAGGTTAAGCTAAAAGACAAGAGCTTAGAGCTTCCATTTTTCAGGGTAAAATTCTGGAGACTACAGTTGGGAAACCATTGCATGCTCTAAATTACATAAATATCATTTTGGAGGATTTGTATCGATGGCAGAATTATTCCAGAGAATGGAACAATTGATAGCACCATTTTTTCTCCTCCCAGAACTGGTGAATTAAAGTATTGAATTGAATTTAGTCAGTGATCAATTCATCTTTAAATTTGTGGTTTTCATCTCAGATGTTTTCCCCAGTATTTCGACGCTTATGGATTTTGGAACCCAGCTAGCACGATTGGCTTGTGGATCCTTGTAAGTAATTTGTGTTTTATGGTTGTTACCTGATTGTAAAAGATTAGTGGGAGAAATCCAACTACAGACAGAAAAAAAGTTTGCTTTTTCTCTCTCGAGTGTTCAGAGTAGGAAGTAATCAATCAAATTATGGGAATAAAATTCCTTTTCCCTTTTTCAGAGTTCTTACTTGGATTAGAGCTCTCCTTTCAATAGGAAATATCAAAGTTGCCAGGCTGGTTTGAATGACAAATTCAAAAGTGGTGTGTTTGTTACGGTCGTAAATCTTTGCAGATGCTCCTTAAGCTCAGGTATTTAAAAAGGGAACTGAATTAAGCCGCAACGAAAGTTACATTCCCAGAGCTAACTGCTGCGCCCCTGGTCACCTTTCGTAACTGAAGCCATGTTTGCTTGCAGTCGATGTTTTGAAAAGTTCTGGCGGTAAGAAAAGGCTGCAGTGATGAAGTGATTTCGTTTTACAAGCAAAGCTTTCGAGTAAACAAAAACTGGCATCTGGGCTTTTTCTTAATTTTCTGGTGGACTTTAATTATTGTAGTTTCTTTCATCAAATGTTGTGGGTTCTTCTTAAATAAAGGCCGCTTGTTTTTCTTTCTAATGAGGCCTTTCTGTTTCTTCTTGGTGTAGGAGGACTTGAGATTACAACAGTATCTGTTAAAAAGGCTTTCCCCAAAGCCAGAGGGTCTACTAGAATGCCTTGCTAGGGTTTAATGATGGAAAGAAAACACATTGGATCTGTTTTATATTTATATGGGGCGGGGGGAGTTCATGGGGAGCTAATGCTTGTGATGAAAATTCTTGGGATTTTCAGGTGCATCTGCCCCGTGGCAGAGGGTGGCAAGTTGGAAGCAGACACTGGAGAAACCACTTCTCAGCTCCAGCTGACAGTTACCAAGAAAGAAAGCACACTCATGATTGCCCTGCCCTCTGATTTTTCTAAAGAATCTCGGGATACTGACTTCTTAAAAAACATATTGAGAAATAATTAACATATTAAAAACCAAAACTAACACAAACCAAAATTCTGCGTAGAGGGAGTAAATCAATTTCATCTGGAGGAGAGGGGCTGCTAGTTCATAACCTGTGGCTCAGTGACGATCAGAGTTAGCAACAGAAAGCTGGTGTGTATTAAGAGATTTTCAAACTGTGAATCCCAAGACATTAGTGTATAATAAAACCAATTATTATTGTTTTAATGGAAGGGGCTATAACAGGATAAAATAAGAGGGTGAATCCCAGGTAGTAAGCTGGGCAAATATTATCTTGACAAGCTTGGTTCAGGTGTGTACATACATAAATAGACCAGTGTGTGCTGAAAGATTGGATGTAAACGTAATTCTTATTAGTGGATTTCAATAGAAAAAAGTTTGAAAAACACTGGCCAGTGTGAGCAGAAGTCCTGTGGGAAGAGACTAAAGTGAACGTGCTTCAGGGTCCCTCGAGAAAGTAACCTTGGTCTTTTTCAACTTTGTATCTCTGGGCCCTGGAACTGTACCTGTCACAGAAGAGATTCACTCTTTGTTGAATAAAAAAAAAATGATGCCTTAGGCCATGGCTCAGTGATTTTTTTCTGGAAAGGGCCAATAGTAAATGTTTTAGGTTTCGTGGGTCGTATGGTCTCCGTCACAGCTATTCAACTCTGCTTTTTAGCAGGAAAGCAGCCTTAGACAATATGTAAATGAATGGGTGTGGCTGTGTTCCAATAAAAACGTTGTTGACCAGAACAGGCCTTTGGCTCACTGGCCTGGTTTGCAGACTTCTAGGAGAGGCTAAAAGCTTCAGATATGTCCCTGGACCTTCCCTTACTTTACTTAGCATGTGAGTATCCACCACGAACATTCATGGGAGGTGCTGAGGGTGTAGCTGAGGGACCCCCTATGCGAGGTGCCGCTCAGAAATAACAGCTCCTCGAGGCTGGATGAGGCTAGAAGTGTCCATCCCAGGCAGTGACCAGTGGGAACTTTTTGAAATACGCAGACTTGTTCAGCATGGTGGCATTCCATGTAAAGGTGATTCCTATGCTCAATGACAAACGTTCTACTTTGGAAGAGACGTCATATAAACACAAATCGGCAGTCTTTGGTCATTGTTTTTACAAAAGCTTAATAATGCATTTTGCGGATTCCTTGACTTTGTCTCGAGTACCTGTTTAGTTTACATAGAGCTTCCCCTGCTTCTCCATTCTCCCGTCTGTCTTTTGGATGCCTGGGCATCCTGTGATGGGGTCACCTGACCTCCGTCCTGAGAAGCAATCCCACCCAGCAGTTCCAGTCAGCAGTCTGAGTTTGCAGCTGAAGAGTGAGGTATCACGTTGGGATCAAAGTGTCAGAAAAGAGTTTTGAGGCCATTCAGTGACATGTTTAGGGAGTTTGGACTTTATTCTAGATCAGCGTTGTCCAAAAGAAATGTAACGGGAACCGCATATGTCCTTTTAAATGTTCTGGGTAACTTCTTTAAAAAAGTAGGAATGGGGCTTCCCTGGTGGTGCAGTGGTTGGGAGTCCGCCTGCCGATGCAGGGGACACGGGTTCGTGCCCCGGTCCGGGAAGATCCCACGTGCCGCGGAGCGGCTGGGCCTGTGAGCCGTGGCCGCTGAGCCTGCGCATCCGGAGCCTGTGCTCCGCAACGGGAGAGGCCACAACAGTTAGAGGCCCGCGTACCGCAAAAAAAAAAAAAAAAAAAGTAGGAATGAAGAGGCAGTGTTCATTCTAATAATATTTTGATTGAAGCCAAGTTGTCTGAAATATTATAATTTCACCATGTAATCAACAATAAAACATTATCAACGAGACATTTTGCATTTTTCGTCCAAACTCTTCCAAATCTCATATGCATTTTATTTTATTTTCTTTTTTAACACTTTATTTTATTTTATTTTTATTTTTTGGCCGTGCCACGCAGCATGTGGGATCTTAGTTCCCTGACCAGGGTTCGAACCTGTGCCCCCTGCCTTGGAAGCATGGAGTCTTAATCACTGGATCACCAGGGAAGTCCCTCATATGCATTTTATGCTTGCGGCATTTCTCAATTCCGACTACCCACATTTCGAGTATTCAGTAGCTCCCTGAGGCCAGTGGCTACCATGTTGGGTAATTACGGCTCTTGAGGCAGGGCCAGGGGAGGGGTTTTGAAGGCTTTCCATAGAGAGCTGATTCCGTAGACGTCCTCTGATTCTGCCCAGGAAACCCAGTCCGAGGTGGCATGGGAAGGGCAGGGGGATGCACACCAAGTCTCAAGGACAGAGATGGAGGCTTGAACTAGAACAGGGCCACGGCCATGGGAAGTGGTGGGAAGGAGATTTGCTGGACGTTTTGGTGGAAGGAATCATAAAACTCTGTGTGGGATGCTAACAAGAGGAGAAGGGGAGAAACTGGAGAAGACTGGAAGATTTCCAGCTCAGGGATATTTATGATTAACTGTGACTGTCATAGGGAGGGACACAGAAGGAGTTAACAGGTACCAAGGGGAACAGACAACTTTGCTTTAGGCACATGAAGCGGATGGAGCCTCAAGGTGGGCTGGGGCACACAAATAAGGTCAGGCTTGGGACCACCGTAGGCCTGATGGCTGAGGCCGTGCCAGCGTCACTGTAGCCGAGATATGAAACTGTGCAGCAAGGACACAGGGGAGGGAGGGAAGGGCAGGAGCAGGAAGACATGGTTATATTCTTGCCCCAAAGAAGGACCGTTTCGACAGTTTATGCTTTGCACGCACAAGTGTTTAGAGGGAAAGGTACTGATGTCTAGAATTTGCTTTGAAACACATTCAAAAGGATGAGATGAATTGATGGATGGGTAGAGGGATGTGTAGATATGTGATAATAAAAGTGCAGAAAAATCCCTATTTAGAATCTAGTTGGTGGGTAAGATGGGTGTTTGGTTGTACAATTCTTACCAATTTTTGCCACGTTTAAAATTTTCATAAGAAAATGTTGGCAGTAGCGGGGAGGAGATGTTTTCAAGGTCAGTGGTATGAAATGCTACAGAAGGTGTGAACAGAGGTCCGAGACCAAAGAATGTTTGTCTCGTCAACTAGGAAGTTATTGGTGACCCTGAGACCAGGTGGGCTATGGCGTGTGACAAAGCAGGCAGTGTGTTGATGGGTAAAAGAAAACTACTCAGAAGAGGCAGAGAGTGTGATGAACTTCATCCATGTGTCTGCCTGATCTTTGCTGTCTCCCTCTTTTTCCTGGATTGAGTTGGCCAGTGGGGTCCTCCTGCTTGCTTTATGACCATTATGGCTGGTCATCCATGTACATAAAACTTCCCTATATAGAAAGGAGGTTTTTACAATGTGTTTAGTACGTTTCTGTCCTGGTTACTGCATTTGTGTGTCCTGTTTTCTGCGTGGATGTCGTTACTTAGGCCTGGTGGCTTGATCAGCAGTTCCTTTATCACAGGGTCTTAGGAAAAAGCCTTTTTTTTTTTTTTAAATTGCAGACTGTGCTCTTTGGCTGGATGCTTAAAACTTCCTGCGTTAGTTACTGAGCACAAGTAGCATCTGATAGACCTGTTTAAGTTTCTTGAACATTCTGGTAAAAGTGTAGTGGCTAATTTTCAAGGTAGTGCTATACCAGCCTATTCTAAACTCCATTGCAAGGCCGGGCAGCAAAAGAAACTTGCTTTAAGAATCTCCGTCTTTTTGAAGACTCACTTGAAAATTCCCTGAAAGAATGAGGACTTCTGAATGCTTTGTGTTTTCTCTCACCAACACTGAAATTTAAAGTTTCAACCATGGATATTCTTTCACTGGTGATATCTTTTTTTTTTTTTTTAAGATTGATTTTTATTTATTTGTTTATTTATTGAGGCTGCACCGGGTCTTAGTTGCGGCACGAGAGCTCCTAGTTGCGGCATGTGTGCGGGATCTAGTTAGTTCCCCGACCAGGGATCGAAGCTGGGCCCCTGCATTGGGAGTGCGGAGTCCCACCCACTGGACCACCAGGGAGGTCCCCACTGGTGACATCTTATTTCTTCTCTAGGAATACCAAATCGAAGACATTCTTTGTAGTGCTTCTAGTATTTTCCTTTCTTTTCCCTGGAAATTTTGCTGCTGATGAGAAAGCATTAAAAAAAAAAAAGAAAAAAAGGAAAAAAGAAAAACCTGAGAAAACCAAACCAACTTATTCCTACTGTCTGACTCACAGATCTGTTGCTTATGGGGGAAAAAAATTCTTATTGTAGTGTTTGTTTCTCATTTAAGTCAATGGCAGTCATTTTTCTCTGATTCATAGAGGCTCTTAGGGAAAGGACGTGAAGGACATTTCAAGTTGAAAATTGCTTAAAATAAGGGGACTCGCGTACCTAAAGTTCAGAAACTATTTTCATGGCATCTCTCTAGGTTTAGTCTTGGAGTATTGCAAATAATTCATCTATTTCACCATGATGGTCCTTTCTAGTCCACTCAGAAATTGAGGGTGGACCTTTAAACAGCGTGGTGGTGAGATTTGGAAAGTATAAGGGAGGAGGGAAGGGGGTGGTGAGATGTCCAGAGAACCGAGGAACTCAAAAGCTCGAGGGTTTAAGTGTAAACAAATGACTGCATGAAATCTTCACTCATCTAATATCCTGATTAAAATGAAGCAGGCCACCGTGTCGCCCTTTGCATTTGTGTGACAGAACTGGAGAACTTTTCATTGCGTGGCCAGAGGGCTGCATAATTGCAGCAGTGGAGAAAACAGAAAACTAGAAGGGGAAAAGAAAGAGAAGCACTGCTGAGCTAATGCTTCAGAGGCCACCAATAAAGGGGCCCAGAGACCCACGAGGAGGGGCGTGGAGTGGGCAAGCGGGTTCAGGTCTGGCTCAGATCTGGCGCTCTTGATGTTTTCGGTAGATACCTCTGGGGACTTTTGTGAGTCCTGAAATTCTCAGATGTGGAAATGTTCGCACCTGCCCCTCCTTGTGTGTCTCCCCGTCCACAATCCTTCCTGTGGCCATCGGTTTCCAGTAAAGGTCCTCATTATTCTGTCCACTTGATCTTTCTCGAAAAAGAGCATCTCCCCACATTCGCGGAGACTGAACGGCTGTGTGCCTTCACAGATGTTCACATCATCTGCGTCTACAAAATTAACGCACGTCTGAACCTCGTGAACTGTGCAGTCTGCTTACGTATCATCAGTGTGTCTGCTGGGGGTTACTATCTGTGACAAACAGAGGATTTCAGAAAAATATGACAGTATTTCAAATATGGTTTCTTTAATAGATTATCGATTTCTTGGGGAGAGGAAACAGGAAAATGATGAGTCACGTGATACCATGTATGAACAGGGGTATGCAGACGTAAAAGATGATTATTATGAAATACGTGGAAATCTGTTGGACGTGAAATGTCTCGTTCTGTGGCCAATCCCCTGATGGTTCATCAGACTCCATCAAGGGTTAGATTATATATCTATATCTATATATGGTTTTTTTATTGACATATAGTTGATTTACAATGTTGTGTTAGTTTCTGCTGAACAGCACAGTGACTCAGTTATACATATGTATACACCCTTTTTCCTATTCTTTACCGTTATGGTTTATCCCAGGACATTGAATTTAGTTCCCTGTGCTCTACAGCAGGACCTCGTTGTGTGTCCGTTCAGATAGATTATATTTTGACTCTCTTCTTTCAGGCATTGTTTCCCCTTCCTTCATAAAAGAAAGCAAATAAATAATAGTCTATTTAAACAGCTCCATTAGTACATTGGCTTGAACATGGGATGTATGTGTACCTGTTGTCATGATCTGCGGCACAGTTTTAAAGGCTTGGGTGAAATCGTTGCCCTTCAAAACAGTAAGTTCTTGAAATTGCGTAATAACTAAATATGTAAACAATTTCAATGTATTGATTTGGGCGTCTGATTTCTGAGTGCCCCTTATCAGAATTTTGTAGAATGCTAGCTCTGTTTTGAAAGCATGGGCAAAATCATTTTCCTTAAATAAAGAAAATTCTTTTCCTTACTCCCAAGGCCTTAAAAATCTGAACTGTTGAACCCAGCTTTGAGTAATGATGTACTATACTTTGCCAAATGAGTCGTTTCCCCTTTTATCACATCCATCAGAAAAAGGAAGTGTTCTGTTGGACAAACTGTGTCCCAGGAAGGCCTTTTTGTGGGTGTGTTTGTTTGCTTAAGTCAAGGTAAGTTTAAAATCAGAGGAAATTTTCATATTGTTCTCAGGTGATACTTACAAGTTTGAGTCTGTGGGTTGTATTCTGTAGGCACAGAAATGCTGAGACAGTAGTTAAAGGAAAGAGGAATCCATAATCAGAGGAAAGTAATGTAGACTGTTTAATAGCGTATGTTCACATAACAATGATGGAAATAAGACAGATTTGCAGTTTTTTTTAGACACAGCCACAACAAAATATAAAATGTATCATAAACAGTTTTTTGAAACCTTGAAATATTTAGGCTCAGAACGGTGTGACTGAATTTACTTTTATGATATTCCATTCCTGTTCGAGTTTCACGGACTTTGTACTAAATCTCAATTCTCTCGGCACTGAACTTGTTTGTTCTCACCCCCAAATAAATTATCTAATTATTAAGAAATAAGTACACTATCATAAAATCTCATTATTAGCATTAGAAACGACCTCCAGGTCATCTGGCCCAATACTTGTCTGACAGACCAAAGTATATTAAATGAGTCCCATAGCTGCTCTGGTCAACAAATAATCTTCTGATATGTCTTCAAACACTGATCTAACCTGACTTATTTGAAGGGTAAACTATTCCGTCAGTTCTTGGCTTCTTTTGCCTACTGGTTGCCAAGCAGAATCTCATCTATTGATTCTTTATTCACGTGACTAGTTGTTTTGAGAGAGTGTAGAGGGTGTAGACCACTTTAGAAAGAGGATTTTAGTAGCTCATATTCACGTTTATGTATTTATTAGAAGGATAATACAGCAGTTCTGCTAGAGTGATTGTTTCGAACACGTTGAGTTTGTTCCAGTGGAATTCATAGTTTAGGAAACCGTTTGCGTATACTGCCAGTTTTAGATTTGTACGTTTGTAGCTCGTGTACATTTTCATCAGCAAGAAACACTAGATGAATGCAGAAAACTGCACTCAGCTGAAGTGAGTCGTGTAAGAACACACACACGTGCACACATTTGCACACATGTGCCTCAACTGTCCACCAGCCACCTCAGCTCAGAGGCAGTTCTGAGATACATTCATCTACATCTGGTGAACAGTCCCATTTTTGATAACCTGCTTTCCACCACTTCGCAAAAACTCCCAAGCTGCAACCCTCCCAAAGCGCAATTCCACTAGAAAACTTTAGGGCTTTTTCAAGGTCAAGTGTCATGTGTTTATGAATCACTTAACCAGTTAAAGTGTGAAAACTGGGGTACCGTTATTATTAGGTTCCTACCTTTCAAAAAATGTGCCACTGATAAATTTTGAGAGTGTTGTAGCTTAAGTCCATTTTCCCCATAAGCTCTGTGGTTTTTATTGTGTGATTTTATGTAGTGGAGGGATTTTAGGAATGCATATGTTGGAGTTATAGCACAGCCGACTGGATACCATTACAGAAAATGTAGCAAATGCAGTACAGACAAGCCTTGTAACCAATGTGATGTATTTCCTCTCAGGCATTTTACTATGTGTCACATATTTTTTAAATTTGTTAATCTAATTAGGCTCAGGGCACATGTACAATTTGTTAGAAATTTTATCATTTAGGAGTATCATATAAACATTTTCTAACTATATTGTTAGACCTTTTATAAATATTGTAATGACTTCTAAATCCCCTTTTAAGAATGTATCATAATTTACTTATCATTTGGGCTTTAGGCACTTTTTAATTTGGGGCTCTTATTCACAGTACTTTGATGCCTATCTTTGTAACGCTTTTTTTTATGTTGAATACAAGTTGTTTGGAATGCTCTGCCAGAAGTAGAATCACAAGGTCAAAGGCTGTGAATATTTGATACGTATTTGCCGAATTGATTTCCAGAAGGGTTGTGTGAATTTCTACTCCCAGCAGTATTGTACAGGTAGAAATGTGATCAAGTTTCTCTGTTTCTGGGATTCTAAAACAACAGAGAGACAATTTCATTTGACTGGGAAAACGTGATCCCTGTATCCACAGAATCAGCTGCTCACATGTTGCCTCTGCTGGCTCTTGCCTTGTCCTTAGCACCCTGGCTTCTTTTAAACCTCCTTCTAAAATGTCCAGATGTGTTGGTTTTCTGATCCTTTCAAGGAATGTCCACAATACAAAGGTCCAACTGTCCATCTCCTAGGAAGGAAAGTGTCACAGTGTGATCTGGAAACCGGAGACGTACTCCTGAACCCGCCAGCTGATGACTTGATTTGGGACAAGTCTGCTCCCCTTGGTAGGACCTCAGTTTTGTTTTCTTAGAAACTGGGTTTCACTCAGTGTTCTCTGAACATATTTGGTCATCTTTAGAGATGTGTTCTCGAGGAGTCGTAGAGGTAAGGAAGACACGGTGAGGGGGTGAGGTGAAGAGAGAGAAAGGCAGGTGAAACAAAATCTATCCAGCAGCATTCTGTTACTTAGGAGAACGCTAATTTTCAAGACAGCATTTTGTTATGAAATATTTCAGTATATAGTAAAGTTAAAAGACTTCTGCAGTAAACTCCCATCTACTCGCTACCTCGAGTCTATTCTTAGAACTTTATTGTGCTTGTTTTATCACATAGTTTTCCATCGATGTGTCCTCTGTGCACTGTGGACTCTCTTTTGTTTGCACGGTCCCTTAGGGCATGGTGACTTCTCCTCAGACAGACACCACAGGGCCCTGGGAAAGTTGGGGTAAGTTGCCAGCTAGTCACTGAGACCACTGGAGTCGGCAGGTTGGTACCCAGCGCCATCTTGGATGTCCTCTGAGGGAGAGTTTCTTCCTGCAGTTTCACAGAAAAGAGCTTTTGCTGAAATGGTGCATCAACTGCACAATATAAAATATAAGAATAAGGAGACTGAATATAAAAAAGCACAGGGTCTGTAGGTCCGAATGAGCAAAGTTCATCAAAGCGGTCTCCAGTGGAGGCTGTATACCTCCTTCAGTGTTGCCATCACCCAGAGTATTTGGGGGGATTTTTTCTTCTGAATTCCCCTCAGGACTATACAGCTCATAAGAAGACTGGCTTTCTTGCTCGGAACAGACAGACGCAGGTTAGACTAGTGACGCTACTCCTCCAAGCCACCCTTCATCCCCCTGTCTCCCTTTAATCCCAGCTGTGGCTACTGTTCTCAGCACCCATGAGCTTGTGCGGGCTGAGTTCCCTGTGTTTGCAGACATCTAAGGAGAGAGCTTTCATGACAAGAAGCTTCTCTTGTCTCTCTGTGACGCTGAGCAACTCGCCACTAAATAAATGCTTGTGCTTGTTTCTTTCTCTGTAAAATATGGCCAAGAATTTTCACCAGGCTCAAGTGGGAGGGTGGTTGTGTTGAAAAAAAAAAAAAAAAAAAAAAAAGAGATACTTAGGAACCCCAAGCTCCTGTAAATACATGAAAAATACATGGGGCAAAATGATTTTAAATATCATTTTACGATATTGAAATAAAACTCATAAGAAAAAAAAAAGACTGAAAGGAGATCCAGTAAAATGCCAGCATGCTAGAATTAGGGACCAGCGATAATTTCCTCTTCCTGTTTTCCAAAATTGTTTATACGGTGATACTCCCTTTATCGTGAAAAAGTGTATTAGGACTAAGCATCTGTTGTTCTCATCATTTTAGAACAAAAAGCAAGAAATGATTTTTGTAGTAGGTAGTGGAAGAAGGAAGCAATCCGTCATTTGGGGGAGAAACTGAAATCTCGCAGAAATGAACCTTCTTTGCCTACGAGTAGTACTGACTGCTGATCTATACCTTGTGTAGCCTAAGAACATTCGTTTACTCTGCATCCCTGGATGACAGCTGGGGTCTCACAAATGTGTGGAGAAGATTTGACTGTCAGTGATTCTGGAAGATTTTATCACTTGGAGCTGTGAGAAGACTTTTGAGAGGTTAGATTAACCGTTGGCTAACCCGCGAACTCCTGTCTTCCGCACTGTGCCACTTTCCAGGCGGGATTAGTGGCACCCGGAATAGAATTCCCAGGGCCCAGCTTCCGTGAGCAGGAAGGTGGGAGGAGCGAGGGACAGCTCAAGGTTTTCAAGCAGAGAATGCGAACACCAGCGAGGTCGCGAGGGCAGGCGTCCTGGAAGTTCTTGGGTGCGCTCTTCAGAAGTTCTGTTTTGCCCTTTTCTTCCCCCCACTGTCTTTCCCGAGGGAAAGGGATTTACATCAGAATTTTACTTCCAGTCTAGTTTCCTGCATTAAAATTTCAGAGGTTGCTAGTTGTGAGAAATGGACATCTTAAAAATCGTGGCCGGTTGTACAGAGAAAGAGGAACCGGAAGAGTTGGCAGGACGCGGCCTGGGAACAGGAGTGATGACTCATCGAATTCATTCTTGGGTCCTCTGTGGGCATCAGGCTTTGGGCAGGTGTTGCATTTCAGGGTCGTCTCCTTCGGAGGGCTCCTGTGCGGTATGCATCTGCCGTGTGTTCCTGCAATGCACAGAGACGCTGTACGCTTAGCCTCTCCGCTCGTGAGATGTAGGACTAATATAGCCTCACCATGAGAACCTTTATTTATCTCAGAAACACTTCCAGTGATGAGAAGGACTGAGCTGGGGAAAGATATGATCCCCTTCCCACCTCCCTCGGCCACTAACAATAAACACACAGGAATGTTGCAGAAAATATGACAACCACCACAACAAAAACAAGTGCCCCCAGCCAGAGTCCAAAGGCAGGGAATTCTCCTGCCAGAGCAGTGCAGGCCGAGGCTGTGGTACCCACAGAGGATGCCAAGGAGGGAGGGCCCGCAGGCGGAAGGCCGGGGTTCTGGGATGCGGCCTGTGTTTGCCAGGAGAGACAAAACGGTGGCCCCTACATCTACCAAATGCCATGACAAACCCCCTGCTCTCTGTCCTCGTGGCTCACCTATCAAGCTCAGAAAAATGTGGCCAGGAGGCTTGCCTTCTCGATAGGTTTTTGGACAGAAGAAAAAATCACCCACAAAAAATTAAAACCGCAGTTCTGTATGTTGGCATGTGGTCTGAGTTTATACTTCCTGTGAAGTACAAACTGAGAAGTATAAACTGTGATTTCACACACCGAGAAATCAACATAAAAACTGGTCTCAGGGCCATTGAAACCCCTGGTATCTTTGGCAGACAAAAAAAAAAAAAACTGCTTTGGATTTTTTATAACTTGGTTCCCAGGAGAACTCCCCAGAATGAACAACCAGGATGGAGGATGAGGGCACCATTAGCAATTTCAATCACTTGAGAAAAGAAATCAACCATGAGTGAGAAACAGGGGACTCAGCAAACCCCAGAAAGACCTCAGAGATACAGCACTCTGAAAGGTGTTTACAACTCGTTTTAAATTATTAGAGAAATTTTTAAATATATAAAAGTCACAATGAAAAATTACAACAGCATAAAAAAGATTTGGAAAAGAACCAAAGAGAATGTGAAAGGAACAGTAGAGTTGAAATTAAAAACTCAATGGATAGGCTAAGCTGCAGATTAAAATAGCAGAAACAAACTGAGTAACAACTAAGAGATCAGTCTGATAGGTTTGCCAAACAGCAGAAGCAAGCAGCTGGAAAATATTAATAACTGAAACATTTGATGAAATTACCAAAGAGATAAAGAGACGGAGGACTAGAAGAGGGTGGTCTCTAGGCACAGAGAATAGACTAACTAGGTCCAAGGTACATTTAGTAAGACATCCAGAGAAGAGAACGCGGAGAACTTTCAGGTAAATAAAGAGTTAACTACACGCAGGCTTTCACTGAAACAACTACTGAATGATATACGTTAGCAAGAAAGACTGAATCCGTAAGGAAAGCATGATGTAATGAAAGCCGTGTAGAGCCAAGGATTGGGTAAACATGCTATAGTACATCTAAATGAGCAAGGACTATAAAATTAATAAAAGTCATAAATTTGTTGGATTATTAATGAGAATGAGGTGAAGGGTAGTGTTGATAGTGAGAAGGAGAGTGATATGCACTTTAGATTTTCTTAAGTTAACCATCATGCAAACCATTTGCACGTAACCACTAAAAGAATAAAAATAACTTCAAACTGGAGCGATGGTAAAACAGTATAAATAAACTCAGTCGACCCAATAGAAGTCAACAAAGTAGCAAAAAAAAAAAAAACCATAGAATAGGAACAAGAAAACATAGGAATAGACATAGAATCTAGAAAGCATCAAATAAGATGGTAGAAAAGAAGTCCAAATTTATAAGCAATCAAAATAAATGTAAATGGATTAAACTCAGACATTGAAAGATTCTCGGATTGGATAATTTTCTCGGAAACATAGGTCTCTGTCAGAAAGAACCTGGATCTTTGGAGAAAATTTCTACTCCTTTCAAACTTCCGCAATACACCGCACTTCTAGTATCTTCTACACCAAGGCATTAAAATACACGTTGCTGTGCACAGGCTGAATAAAGATCAATGTGTAGAAAAAATATCATTAACACATGTCCTGAGGTGCCGCTGATGGAAGAATGGCTTTTCTTGGATGAACATTAAAAGTTTCCTAAAATCAAACCTAAACTCTATAGTTTCCTACAGAGCAGCGGTAATGCAGCTTTTTGGTCAGGGCGACCCGTCCACATGTTTCATTGTGTATCAGTACATTTGGCCATGCATTCAACAGTAATTGAGAAAAACTCTACGCCCAGCACCAGTGCTAATAGTTGCAATTTTGTGATTTTTCACTTGCCCTCTCTCAGTTGATGAAAAGCATTTTAAGAGTTCAGAGACATCTGTTCAAGACAGGAAGGAGCTTCAGCCATGTTCTTTGGGGACACGTTTCCATAGCCAGAAAGAGAGAGGACAGAGCCTCGAGTCCGGCATGGGGAACCCGTGTCTTGGAGGAAGGTCATTTTGTGATGCTTTGCTGAGCCAAACGCCTTTGTATTAGTGATTCCTAGAGGTAGAGCTTGAAAGAACCTTCTGAATTTCCAACCCGCCAAGCTGCTATAGACATGAACAAGCTAAATGCCCCTTGCGCTGGGATCGGCAGACGAGCTGGACATCTGTGCCATTTACGGTTTGCCCAGATTCTGACTTCTAGATTACCTACGCAGATCCTCCTCCGGTTGCCCTGGTTCCAGCTGACGTAACGTCCTCCTGCATCGTGATCCGAATACGACACTGGTACCAGCACACAGACCCTTCAGGTGCCCCAGAGAGCAGAGAATTCGCCATCCTGTTTCAGTAGCGTCGGTGCCCTTCTAACCCCTCCACTTCCCTGGGCCCCACCGTTAGTGTCTTTCAGTACCATTGCCCCCCTGAACAGATGACCTGTGATCTCACTTTCCCCAGGGTTCTGGTGGCCCGTCCGAAAGGTTCATCACTTACTTTCCGAATGGGATCCATGCGTCCCTGGAGGGAGGAGGATCTGGTACTCGTTTGGGGAAGATGGGTTCCCCTTCCCCTGCCTTCCGTCTGCACTGTACATCACAGGTTGTATCTTTCCCACTTCCAGTGCAGCCCTGAGGATCTCGGGGGTTTTGTCGTGGGTCACATGGGGTTGATTTGACTCCTTTACCCCTACCAAGTGAGCAGCAACCGCGGGCCCACTGAGCTTCGCAGGCTGTGTACCCACTCCTCATACACAATCCCCTTGTAGAAGAAGCTCAGGCCTTCCAGGCAGCCGAAGAAGTTAGACAAAAATCATC
Source organism: Phocoena sinus (assembly GCF_008692025.1). Taxonomy (NCBI): domain Eukaryota; kingdom Metazoa; phylum Chordata; class Mammalia; order Artiodactyla; family Phocoenidae; genus Phocoena; species Phocoena sinus. Next base: position 4,140,110 of record NC_045782.1, read on the forward strand.
TTTTCTGTGAGCTCAAATACAGTCCTGTCATAGTAAATCTAAGATGGTTTACGGTCGCAGGGCACGTCGGCTGGCTTCATAAACCCTGAGTCCTGGAGCTCAGCTGGGTGCCTTGATATTTGACTCTCTGGATGGAGTCTGGCCCATGGAAATGTTTGCCAGCAGTTTCCATCGACGTAGAAAAACAGGACTTACAGCCCATAAATTCTCTGCCTGGCCGGGGCTGGGGTGTAGGGGGGCGATGGAGGGGCCTGGGGGGAGGATGGTAAAGGACTTCCTTCGGGGTAATGTTTCTCCAGTTTTTGAATCTGTCTTTCACACTGGACATTTTTATAGGGCCATTTGATCCCAGGATGTAAGAGAGATCAGAGGGGGTGGCAGGGGGCGGCGATGTCAGGAATCGGATAGGGTTACTGTCCGTGAGTCCCCGGCCACCACCCTGGTGACAGGATGTGCAGTGCTCACAGAAGGGCTTGGGGTGTCCGTCAGAGGCAGCTGGGTCTGTCCCTGCCTTCTGCAGAGGGAGTTACCCTGGACTCCTCCGGGCCAGGTCTGTGTCTGACTCACCTCCTGGCACGCAGTACGCCTGCAGGCTGCTGGGCGCCCCCTGTAACAGCGAAGAGCCCAACCTGACTACACGTTGGGTATTTCTTTAACATTTGCTTCCCGTTGCTTTTGTCCGCTGAAAGGATACTGTCTCTATATACGTAACGGCCTGCCTCGGGGCACCCTGTCCTTCTGCCTGAATGTTAAAACTAAAGTGCCTTTGTTCAGGGACACATCTGGACCCTGTCCACCTGTGGATGGCTGCAAGGAAGAAGAAATTAACATATCCCCTCCCTGAGGTTGGCCATTCCAGGGGATATTTGCAAAACTTATGGCCTTTTTACTTTACTTCCTCATCTCCTCCCCCTCTCTGTGCTATAAAAGAAACTGCCATCCAAACCCCCAGAAGGTGGTTTTTCGGAGACACTAGTCTGCCATCTTCTCTGTCTGCGGGCCAGTCACCTCACCTCCGATTCATTGGCCTGTCGTGTGGCCAGCAGAGCTGGAGACACAGCCAAAGACACTGCTGGTCTCAGCCACGCAGGACAGGACTGGAAGGCCTTGGGTGGAGGGAAAGGGGGCGGAGTCCAATCCGTCGTCGGTTCCCATTTTTAGGTTTTTGGAGACAGGCTGAACAGACTGCTGGTTGGTCTCTGCTTGAGGAGCCAGCTGTCCATAAGGGTGGACCTTGCACCCTGCTTTGGCAAGTGTGGGGTCCTCCCGCCGCCGAGCTTGCCAGCTCAGTGAGAACCCCATCACGGCCAAAAGCTTATCCGAGGAAGCTGCCTTCAGCACAGACCAGCACACAACGTTGTCACTTTGCTTCGGGAGCCTCCTCTTGTCACCCCTGTGATGGGGACCTTCGCTCTTGCAAAATGCACAGCGTTTCGGGTGCTTCTGTGAGCGAAAGGGCTGCTGCTTGCTGCTGGGCCCACCTACTGGTGGAATTCCTCAGTGCCTCTAGCTCGCTGGGAGGTCTGTGGCCAGTGCGTTCAGGGATGCTTCTGGGCTGGCAGCATCTCAGGGAGAATGCCTGGGAGAGAGTCAGCAGCGGGGAGAGAAAAAATGCAGACTAGCATTACCTCCTAAGACGAGAAACTTCCCACTTGTGGGAAGTGGACAAAAGTACTTGGCTGCAGCTCATGTCTAGGCTGCCATTCCTCCAGGGCACTGGGTCCTGGGGCTGGCCACTTTCTAGAGCCCCCTGGGGAGCTGGTAATACTGATGCCCCGGGTCTCCGATCTAATTGGTCTGTGCTGGACGCCGAAGCATCTGGGCGTCCTGTAAATGGTCCCAGGACCCAGGATGATTCTAATGTGCGTGAAGGGTGGGGCTTCGGTTTGGATGTGTTAGTTACAGAAATGAGGGAGATGGAAACATTTGTTTCTGGTCCTCTGTGACTCTTTTACAGCCACATCCCCCCATAGGCTAAGCATTTAAGTTTTCTTGCTTTGCTGGAATTTGTCTGAATTTCACCAACCTTTTCTCAGCCGGTAAACTTGAGGAATGCCACTTTAATTTCCCAAACTTTGGTGTATTTATCATTTAAAAGAAGAAAACATTGAAAAGAGTTCTCTTGAAGTGCTGAGTACTTTAGTTCAAAATCAGTTTCTCTATTAGGTACCTATATTACAGTTTACTTTGAGTGAAATAGAGTTGTGGTATTGAATCATTTAGAGAGATTTATCCTTTGAGCAATGGAGCGATATTGTTTTGCCCTGGAAGAGGTCAGCTCACTTTAGCATAAGCATAGTCAGCAAAGGTATCCAGACTAATGGCGACCTTATGTTCTAAACCAAAAATCGAGACACATGTTATGACCAAAAAAGAAAGAAAAAAAAAAAAGCCTTAATGTTAAACGTCCTGAGCGTGGCAACTGTATTCTGATTATTTAGGAGAATGACTTTTGTTCTTAGGAGATATATGTGGAAGCATCTAGGGATGAGGTGTCACTATGCCTGCAGCTAACTCTGTTATAGTTCATCAAAAGAATATATACATTTGCACACACAGGAGCACATGTGGCAAAAAACAAAAACAGTTGGTGATTCTAGGTGAAGAATTTAATGGGCAGTTCCCTCCGACTATTGTTGTAACTCTCCTAGAACTCTGACGTTTTTCAAAATAAAAGCTTATGGAATCAAAGAATTGACTAAAAATAAGTCGGTGGCCCAACTATAACTGAACTCCTTGAAAAAGGAATCTTGTTAATTGCACAACCTAAACAAAAATATATCAAAATCTATATTTGCCTGTTGTTCATCAGTTTCCTCAGTTACTTTAAGGCTGGTGTTTGCTGACATTCTGTGCCTAGAACGTGACTAAGGAAATGCTAGTCCTTGTCAGCTATTTGCTGAAGCTATCTGCTGTAACAGTGTGTTCATCTCCAGAGTTTTATAAGGGGAAGGATACCATAAACATAAGAAATTGCTTCAAACCTTTTTGCATATACTATGGCTATATAGAGATATGGATAATATATATGTTAATCTCTCTTCAGCTGTAAGTGTAGTCTAGAACTAAAGTTTGGATATACAGATGTTTGAGTTCCTAGATATTTGGGGGAGGGACCGTCCACTAATATGAAATGACCTTCCCCAGCTTTGCTCGGTGCTGGTACCCAGCTGAGGGGCTGGGGTGCTGAAACAAAGATGCTCACCGCTGGTGATGCCACACTGAGCATCCTGCCCCAGGGCTGCAGCACCCAAGGATGGGGCGCTTTTTCACATCTGCGTCAAGGTGCCATATGGGCAACAGAGAGGTTTTGACTGTTACCATTATTCAGTGCATTTGCCCTTAAACTCTGATATATTTGGTGTTGCTCTTCTACTTAATTTGTTTATTCATTGTTGCTTGTTCAAGTTCTTTGCCTTAATTTTACTTTTTAAAACCATTTGATGCCACCTTGTTTTAGGTATATCTCTTCAGAGCAAATCGTTGCTGGATTTTTTACAATACGTGTAACAGTCTGATAGGCTGAACCCACTTTTGTTCATTGATGAACAAATGCATGAATGAACATTCATTCATGTATCTGTTCATATAAGCATATCGTATGTTTGGACAAACGATCATCCCATTTCATGGGTTTTGTAGTCATTGTTACTTATTTTTAAACTTTTCTTTTTCTACACAAATTATGTTTTTTGTTTTTTTTTTTTTAAGAAGATGTTGGGGGTAGGAGTTTATTAATTAATTTATTTATTTTTGCTGTGTTGGGTCTTCGTTTCTGTGTGAGGGCTTTCTCCAGTTGTGGCAAGCGGGGGCCACTCGTCATCGCGGTGCGCGGGCCTCTCACTATCGCGGCCTCTCTTATTGCGGAGCACATGCTCCAGACGTGCAGGCTCAGTAGTTGTGGCTCATGGCCCTAGTTGCTCCGCAGCATGTGGGATCCTCCCAGACCAGGGCTCGAACCCATGTCCCCTGCATTAGCAGGCAGATTCTCAACCACTGAGCCACCAGGGAAGCCCAGACTATGTTTTTTATTAACTTGGCTGAAGTTTATCGTATTCTTAATTCTGCTAATTTTATCATTAATTTTTTAAAAATTGAAACTATATTTCTCTTATAATGAGAATATGGAGAGAAAAAGTACCGGTTTACTTTCTGAAAGATGAACTGATATTCTTGCTTTTATTTCCTGCAACACTTTTTCCCCCCCGTCCCATTTTTTGTTTTAATAATACTGGTAATAGCTAATATTAATTCAGAATCCATATGTTCTAGGCCCTAGGATGAGAGATTTGTGATTGTTGTTTCACATAATTGTTACAGTTATCCTTGGAGGCAGGTATCACTGGGAACCTTGTAAGACAAAGGGAGAAACTGATTCAGAGAGGTGCTGCAATTTTCCTAAAGTCACACAGCCATTAGGTGCTGGAGTCAGGCTCAGAACACAGATCAGTGTTATCCCCGAACTCAGACCTTAAACTGCTAATATTATATCCCCTGGCATCTTATTATTACTTTTCATTAACCTTGTCATATTTTCAAGAGCTATTTTTGACCTTGGCATTTTATAAACTTTTTTATGACAATTATTTAGACTTCTGTATTTAGCCTACTTGATGATAAAGCCTTTTATTCTCTGATCTCTCCTTTATTCAGTTGTTTTTAAAGGACATGTACAATGTCAAGCATAGACATAATACAGTTGATCGCTCATGTACCAGAACTGACCTCTTTCCATATTTGCTTCAGACATAGGTAGAGATGGATACAGATGTTTTTCAAAGATATAAACTGGTGTTGTTTCATGTCAGTTTCCTCGTGTCCCTGTTTGATTCCAGCCCCTATACTCTGTCCCTTGTGGTAATCTTTTTAAAAAATCATTCAGTTGTATATTTTTATTTTTATTACTGACGCATACCATAAATAACTGCTCTCTTTTGTTTTTAAAATTTATGTAAGATATTTGAACGTTTTGTTTCCATTTATCCATGTATTCATTGTAGTACTTTAATATTTCAGCGTTTCATTATGATTCTTTGCATGTCCAATATAAAAAAAAAATCTTCTCTTAAGTGAAATCTTGGTAAATGTTAGCTTTCCTGCGTCATAGATATTCCCGCCCCCCCCCCCCAAATTCCGCAGAAGCTGATTTCTGGTTTTATGGTATTTCATGCTGTGAAAGAGATGCCTTAGGCAACTGTTGTCTTGCTTTTAGGTAACTTGTATGATTCTGTCTTTATTCTTAAAATTCAAACTGTTTACCCGGGTACATCACATGTTTGTCCCTTTTCGGTAGTCGTCCTTGTCCATGGTAAACCCTTTCTGTCTCAAGATTCAGGGTCATGAGAGCTTCATCTGGAGCAGCCCCTCCCCACATCGTGAAGCCCTGGTCTCTGTTTGCCCTTCCCCCTTTTCTGTCCTTTTGTCTCCACAACTTTTCTCTGCAGCCTAAGAGGACACAGAGTCACCTTTGGCCTCCACAGTGATGATGAACTTTTCTACCTTTGTATTTTTCGTGTCTTTTAATGATTGGCCTGTTTCCCTTCCCATTTCTGTTACCTTTCAACCCACTCCTTTTTGTAACTTTTTTTTTTCTTATCGAAATATAGTTGATTTACAATGTTGTGTTAGTTTCTGCTGTACAGCAAAGTTCCATTATGGTTTATTATAGGAGATTGGATCTAGTTCCCTGTGCTCTACAGTAGGACCTCGTTGTTTACCCATTCTATATATGATAGTTTGCATCTGCTAATCCCAAACTCCCGATCCATCCCTCTCCCACCCCCTCCCCCTTAGCAACCGCAAGTCTGTTCTGTACGTCTGTGAGTCTGTTTCTTTTTTGTAGGTAAGTTCATTTGTGTCATATTTTAGATTCCATATGTAAGTAATATCATATGGTATTGGTCTTTGTCTGACTTACTTCACTTAGTGTGATAATCTCCAGGTCCATCCATGTTGCTGCAAATGGCATTATTTCATTCTTTTTTATGGCTGAATAATATTCCATTCTATATATATGTACCACATCTTCCTTATCCATTCCTCTGTCGATGGACTTTTAGGTTGCTTGGCTATTGCGAATAGCGCTGCTGTGAACGTAGGGGTGCATGCATCTTTTTGAATTAGAGTTTTGTCCAGATCTATGCCCAGGAGTGGGATTGCTGAATTGTATGGCAGCTCTTTTCATCAACTCGCTCTTTCTGAGCCTCTCTTTATCCTTACTATTTCACAATTTATCTCTGTTTCCGTAAGGTCCATATATATATATATTTTTTTGTGGTATGCAGGCCTCTCACTGCTGTGGCCTCTCCCGCCACTCCGGACACACAGGCTCAGCGGCCATGGCTCACGGGTCCAGCCGCTCTGCGGCATGTGGGATCTTCCCAGACCGGGGCACGAACCCGTGTCCCCTGCATCGGCAGGCAGACTCTCAACCACTGCCCCACCAGGGAAGCCCCGTAAGGTCCATATTTAAGTTTTGTGGGCATATCGGGCTAATACCTCTTAAAATTTACTTCGGGTTTTGTTTATTTGTTGTAAATTTTTTTTTTCTCTCCAAAATGTACCTTTGTAGTCCCTTTCTATTTAGGGCTTTGTTCCTTCAACTTTGTGGCTTCTCTTTCTAGAACTGATGTCTGTTGTTATCTGTTGACTCATACTTGAACGCTCAAGGTTTCATTCAGGCTTTTAATTTGCGTGAAAAATAGAGTGTGTGAATCACCCCAGATAAACAGGAGGTTCAGTTCATGAAAAATCCAGTCTAATTAAGTGATTCAGCAAGTGTGAGCAGGAGGGAAGAGGTGGCATCTCACAGGACCTACCAGGGAAACAGTTCCAGCCTGTCCCCCAACCCCTGTTCATTTTGTGAACCTGCTGAGCTACATGGCTGCTTTTGACGTGGGCTTTGGCTTCTTGGGAGCTTGCTGTTTTTGTCTGCATACTCATGCGGTTTGCCTACAAGGAGGTCACTTACGAGGACATCACATAGTTTAGTTTACAGATAAGAAGGCAGGAGGGTGGACAGACGCTGGAGGGAGGTGACGTCTGTTGCGGGGACAGCGTCTTTCCCCACCTCAGCAGGTCTGGAAAACCTCGATGAACTTTTCCTCTTCCTGCTTGAAAAACAAAGCCTTTGCTTTATCTCTCTTTTGGAAGAAGGCTGAGTGTGCTGCTAACTAGGTCGCCCTCATAGGGTTGGGTCATGACAGTTCCTGAATCACTGGCACTCAGCGAGGAAGGCTGTGCTCCGGTCAGGGCTGTGCAGTGACCCCTGAGCGCCCGGCGGGTGGCTGCATCCCAGGGACATCAGTGCCACGTGGGGCCTTGAGCAGTCAGATGGCGGCTCTGGTCACGGCTGTGTCTGGAAAAACTTTGCGGATTTGCCATTCCCCTTGGAGCACTTTTATTTCTCATTTTTATTTTTTAATAAGCCTGATGCATTGCTAATTTACTATTAAAATCGGAACCAGTAGAGCAATAACTGGCAACTACCGCTTTGAGAACTTCGAAGTTCCCTGCTGCTTTGCTGCAGTCCGTGGAAGGCTCCAGGCTGCTTCAACTGCTGGACTTGGGCCGTGGGCTTTGCAGCTGGACCTGCGAAGCTCTGAGCATCAGTCCTGTCTGGAGCACAGGCTGGCAACTTGATAGAACCTCTCAGAAACAAAGCAAAAGAAAACAAACAAGCAAGAAAACCCCACGGAAGAAACCTACGATCTGTCGAATGGATAAGATGTCTCGTTTATGTGGCAGGAAGTGTCCCCAACTCTGGTTAATTTACCGAGAAGGTTCTTTTTTGTTCGAATCTCTGATTTTCCTTGGGGTCTCCAGCCCCCTTACTTGCTGGCGATCCTATCAGAGGCTCCGTTTCCTTATCTCAGTGTCTACTTTCCGTTGTAGGTTCCTGCCTGGAGTTTTCGTAGGAAAATTATTAGATCATCCCTTGCTCTGAAGTCTCTATCTGTAAGCGCTTCCAAAAGAGTAAGATTCCTCCTGGGTATCATTTTAAGGGAAATTTGATAAAGATGTGAGGGGTTAGGCCAAGATGGTTACAGTTTTAAAAGGAAGTACCTGAAAGGGTAAGGGGAGGAGGTTAGGGATGATGAACTTAAAAAGTATATATATTTTGGGAAATCAGCACTATTTCATGTGCCTGGGAAAAACGCCAGAGCGTTCAGAAAGTAGTATATCAGCCGGCCAGGGGCACCTGATGCGAAATAAAAGCAAGGAGTGCTGTGGATGGCAACTTGATTGGTGAGGTATCGTCTCAGAGATGTGTAGGGAGGTCTGAACTGCTGTTTCGAATTTCAGTACCTGGATAGTTTCTTTAGAACGTCATCTGATCTGGACAAGTCTTGAGGACCCTGAAGGGAACCACAGGTAGAAAAGATCTTTGTTTTTTTGGATGAAGAGAGAAAACATAGTATCAGCAGCAGAGAAATCCGTACCAACGCACTGAGAACCTGCAGTGATGCCTTAGGACGGCTCCTGCATTAGCAGGGCAGCCGTGAGAGCTGCTTCTTCCCGCAGGCAGCTTCTCTTGCACGGGGTCCAGGGGGTGCTCTCCCGGGTTTCCACCCACCCGCTACACCTGCTCAGGCAGCATCAAGTTTCCCGTCGTGTGAACTCACAGCACCCCAACTCTCTCCTGTCTCCCCACCCCTGCACGCTTAGTCCACAAGGAGCTGGATGGGGCGTGGGCACCAGTCTCTACTCAGCCTTGAAGACACAAGCCAACCCCTTGTTCATGGGGCTCTGGATTTCGTGTGTGCCTTTGGGCCACAGTGATGCTTACTGAGTTGACTCTGCTCCATGGGAAGGAAGAAAAAAGGAATTTAAATTAAATTGATCATAGATAGTTAGGGAGATTGGGATTGACATGTACACACTGCTATGTTTAAAATGGATAACCAGGGGACTTCCCTGGTGGTGCAGTGGTTGAGAATCCGCCTGCCAGTGCAGGGGACACGGGTTCGAGCCCTGGTCGGGGAAGATCCCACGTGCCGCGTAGCAGCTAAGCCCGTGCGCCACAACTACTGAGCCTGCGCTCTAGAGCCCGCGAGCCACAACTACTGAACCCACGTGCCACAACTACTGAAGTCCGCGTGCCTAGACCCCGTGCTCCGCAGCAAGGGAAACCACCGCAATGAGAAGCCCGCCCACCGCAACAAAGAGTAGCCCCTGCTCACCACAACCAGAGAAAGCCGGAGCACGGCAATGAAGAAACAATGCAGCCAAATATAAATAAATAAATAAATTTATATATTAAAAAAAAAAAAAAGGATAACCAACAAGGACCTACTGTATAGCACAGGGAACTCTGCTCAATATTATGTAACAACCTAAACGGGAAAAGAATTGGAAAAAGAACAGATACATGTGTATGTATAACTGAATCACTTGGCTGTACACCGGAAGCTGTCACAACATTGTTAATCAACAATACTCCCGTATAAAATAAAAAGTGTTTTTAAAAAGTTACTTAATCATGGAAAAAGCCGGCAAGCCTTCGTCCCAGGGGAACTGAATGTCCAAATGACACCAAAAGGCCACCTCTCTAAGCAATCGATTGCAGTCCTCTCCCCGCTAAAGGGGAAGCAGTATTAGTCAGTAACCAAATAATCTGAACCTTGACGGGGTTACTGAAGGTTCTGATCATTTGCTTTTGCTGCAGAAAGATTAGATGTGGGAAGCTCTTACCCTACTCTGCAGCTTCCATTCCCCCTTCTCAAGTTCAAGGGCTGGAGAAGAGGCTGGAAGAGGGAATGTTTTATTTTTTATTTATTTATTTATTTATTTATTTTTATATATTTTTAACATCTTTATTGGAGTATAATTGCTTTACCATGGTGTGTTAGTTTCTGCTTTATAACAAAGTGAATCAGCTATACATATACATATGTTCCCATATCTCTTCCCTCTTGCGTCTCTCCCTCCCACCCTCCCTATCCCACCCCTCCAGGTGGTCACAAAGCACCAAGCTGATCTCCCTGTGCTATGCAGCTGCTTCCCACTAGCTATCTGTTTTACGTTTGGTAGTGTATATATGTCCATGCCACTCTCTCACTTTGTCCCAGCTTACCCTTCCCCCTCCCCATAACCTCAAGTCCATTCTCTAGTAGGTCTGTGTCTTTATTCCCGTCTTACCCCTAGGTTCTTTATGACATTTTTTTTCCTTAGATTCCATATATATGTGTTAGCATACGGTATTTGTTTTTCTCTTTCTGACTTACTTCACTCTGTATGACAGACTCTAGGTCTATCCACCTCATTACAAATAGCTCAATTTCGTTTCTTTTTATGGCTGAGTAATATTCCATTGTATATATGTGCCACATCTCCTTTATCCATTCATCCGATGATGGGCACTTAGGTTGTTTCCATCTCCGGGCTCCTGTAAATAGAGCTGCAGTGAACATTTTGGTACATGACTCTTTTTGAATTATGGTTTTCTCAGGATATATGCCCAGTAGTGAGATTGCTGGGCCGTATGGTAGTTTTATTTGTAGTTTTTTACCTTTCTTTGCCTTAATTTGCACTTGAAAAAGTCCCCCAGACCTGCCAGGAAAGTTACTAACAAGTGCAGTACTGAGTCATCAAGATGCTGAAGGTGGGCTGGGGCACCGCTTCTCCAGCCAGTAGGCGGAGTTTTGGAGACAAACACAGTTCAGTACAGATGGGAGCTCTTTTGTACAAATAAAATTACAAATGAGGTGACAGAGCCAAAGCCATCCACCTAAGAAGAGGCAGAAAGAACCCCCTTCCCACCCTCCCTACATCCCCTTTCCGTACACCCTTGAGGATGCTTTCACGGGGAGGCTGTATCGATCAGTGTCGCAATCGTATTTTGCCCTGACATACCTTGGCCCTTGGATTGTAAGTACCGTGGTCAGCCAAGGGAAAATGAAAGTGTTCAAAACCAAAACCAGCAATTGCTGGTCAGACAGCCGTAAACTCAGGCCCAAGTCCCATCAGTTAAGTGCCCGTCAGTCGGGTAAGACAGAACTTTCTTCACTTCCACAAAGCGTGCAGCTTAGTTGAATAAAGTAGACTCAGTCCTACAAAGTTGAATGGCAATTCTTGGGTTAAATCATATACGAAAAACAGAAAAGGAAATGCAGGAGGCAAATAGGTCATTATGAGAACGTTGCATGAAGGAGATGATTGGCTCTTAATGGAGAGGGTTTGGTAAAGAGTGAAAATTTCAGAATGGGAAAAAGTTTAAGCACAGCATCAAGATAGAAGTGAATACAGTTTGTTTGTTTGTTTTTCAGAGACAGACATTCATCAAAGCATGGAGAATAGTTGGAGCCTGAGGGTGAAGGGCGCTAGCTCAGGAGTTTAGAGTTATCTGTGGTCCTGTGAACAGGGCATGGTGAGATCCAAGCTCTTCTTTAGGACAGTTCGTTGGTGCTGTGTGCATGGTAGAGGGTGGAAACCTATCAAATTAGGAGAGGACGCTGCTGGAGCAGATAAATGGTGATCGTGCCTTTATTTAAAAGGTTGCTCATTTGTTTGTGATCGATATTTTTTGCATCAATTCTGATTTCTTAAAATATTGCATTAACATCTTATTTATCTTGATGACTGAATTTTTTGTGCCCCCTTAAATTGCATACCAGAGGAAAGTCTCTCACTCATGTCACCCTAGTCCTGTCTTTGAATAAATCCCCCGATCTGAGCTTCTCTGTAAACAAAAGTTGAGAGTAAGGATCGGCTACCGTCAGAAAAGGACCAATGGATGTGGTTCACGGCGAGGGATCAGTGTTAGGGGCATCCCCTGAGGCCATAAGATGGTTGGACGATGATTCATCTGGTACTTTTCAAGTTATTGGGCTGGATGCTCTGGGTGACGCAGGCAGATCAGGAGACGGTCACGTCCAGGACTGGGGTCTCTTCCATGACCTCACGGACAAGGTGATGCAGCGCCAGATCCAGGATCCACATTCACATTCATCCGTGTCCGGAGCACAGTGGCTTATCTCAGAGGCCACGGTGACCACGGAAATTGGGGCCAATTGGAGTGGGACAGAAACATGAAAACTTCTTTCGTGAGGTGAGAGGCTTAGCCCCCAAGTCTAGAAAGGAAAGAAAAGCTTTCTGGGGTGGTGATGGCAAACCAAGGGGAGAGAAAAATCCAGAAATGAAAGCCTGATGATAAGCAAACCCTGGGATGGGTTACTGGGGGAATTGCTCCCTGGAGCGAGCAGAGGGTCGATGTCTCCATGCCTTGTCCCCGCCCCCTCATGCCACTCTCATTACCTGGACACTCTCTGGTGTCATTAAGATATCAATATTACTTAGGCATATCAGCATTGGTAGGTTAATGATGTCTGGGGAAGACGCAGTGTTTATTCATGGGTGATCTTGGGCAGTTGTCAGACTCCAGCCTGGAGATAAAGATGTGGGCCCTGAGGAAGGCTACCCCTCCTGGTTGGCGCTTGACACACGCGAGCCGGCTATTACCAAACTGATTATTTCCATCATTAATAACCCATCCATCAGCCTCGTTTACCCGAGATGGCCACATGCATTCATCTCGTCATAAACAATTATCTGACAAGGGCACCGAGAATTGATGTTCTAGAGGGAATTGCCCAACTTGGTCCGCCACGAGATGCAGCAAGCTGCGCCCCCCCCCCCACCCCCGTTAACACTGTCCTTTCATTAATCAGATTAGAACAACAACCCGCGGAGGGAGCATCGTGTCAGAAAACAGTGTCCGGTCAGGGGTCCCTTTGTGTTGCCCAGCTCCGAGGCTGCATTTCTTTTTTAGAGGATGAGGCTTTCAGGTCCCCTTGGAAAACCCCCGTCTTTGCTCCTCCAGTCATCCGCCCATTTATAATAATTACTCGTGTTCCGAGGAGCTGGGTGCACGGAGGGGCTGGGGTGGTGGAGGCGCCATCTGCTCCTTATTGCTCACCTGAGTCAGAGTCTCCTGACATCTCTTCTCCACGGCAACAGGAGCCAAGGGGAGCCAGGAAAGAGGCAGGGACTGTGCCAGACGTCCAGGGCCTGAGGAGTGATGGATGAAAGCATGGGAGACAGCAGATCTGCTCCCGGGCAGACGGCCCTCTCCTCCAAAGGGTGACTCACAGGAAAGGCAGTTCTGCCCGAGTTACAAAGGTCGTCCCAGACCTTATCATGAAGGACTGACATTTCTTTCTCTCCATCTACAGCGTATACAGATCCCTTTACATCTATTTTGGAAAACAGAGCCCTCTGTCCAAGTTCACCTCTGCTTTTTCTTCCTCTTCTGATGTAATACAAGAGTTTAGGGTTTGGTTTGTAAAGGAGTCTAGATGATTGCCTTTTCAATAAACACTTTCAAAAATAAATGTTTATATTTTTAAAGCAAGCCCAGAGCAAAAAAAAAAAAAAAAAAAAAAAAAAAAAATCGTCATGGATACCAAATCCACAGATGCTGAAGTCCCATACCCAGCCCTGCTTATCCTCGTTTCCGTGTGCATGGATTCAACCAGCCGAGGATCACGTAATACTTATTGAAAAAAATCTTCAAGAACCCCACAGTTCAAACCTGTGTTGTTCAAGGGCCAACTGTATATGGACGCAGGCAAGAGGCTGCAGGTAAAGGTTCATCTGATATTTTTTAAGTGTTTGTGCTGGATGCTCCGGGCGAGGCCCACATGAGCGCACCTCGGAAGTACTGTGGGTTTGGCTCCAGGCCATTACAATAAAGCGAGTATTGCAGTAAAGCAAGTCACGTGGATTTTTGGGCACATGAAAGTTATGTTTACACTGTACTGTGGTCTACTAAGTGTGCAACAGCATTATGTCTAAAAAGCAATGTCCATACCTTACTTAAAAAATACTTCATTGCTAAAAATGCTAACCAGCATCTGGGCCGTCAGCAAATGAGAATCTTTTTGCAAGAGTAACATCAAAGGTCACTGATCACAGAACACCCTAAAAATGTAATAACAATGAAAAAGTTTGAAATGCTGTGGGGATTACAAAAACGTAACACAGAGACTTGAAGTGAGCAAATGCTCTTGGAAAAATGGCGCCATTAGGCTTGCTCGAGGAAGAGTTGCCACAGACCTTCAATTTGTAAGAAATGCAAATCTGTGGAGCACAGTAAAGCTTCGTAGATACAAGAAAATGGGGTGTGCCTGATGGCACAAACAACGCGGTGGTGATGATGGTGATGGTGATGGTCTTTTTCCATTCATATCATGCTTCACTAATAGTCTTTTTTGATTTTCACAACAATTGTACTTGCTTTAAAAAAAGATTTTGGAAGCTGAGATGAAGAGATGTTATGCAGCTTGCCAAGATCATGATCTGGTTAGTGGTCAACTTTGACGAGAGGTCTCCTCAGTCCTACTTATACCACTTAAAGTCGTCATAGACTCATAGCAGTCTGACATTCTACATGATGCTTCAAAATCCTGACAAATGGTTATTTTGTGAAGGGATCTCATTTCTCTTTGTATATAGCTCATTCTTCTTTTGAATAGCTTTAGCCATTAAAACTTCTTTTTTATAATTGAGCCCAAATCTTTAGCTTTGTAATTCTAGCAGATTCTGGATTTCCTCCTAGGTACACAGAGAAAAAAATTAGATTCTCTGTGTAGCAGCCCCTCACATAAAGACAGTCCTGATGTCTCCTGGAAACTAATCTTTATGCTGATTTCCAGGTCTTGAGGTTATATGGTACTGTATCAGTCTGCTAGGACTACCGTAATAAAATACCACAGGCTGGGTGGCTTAAATAAGAGAAATTAATTTTCTCACAGTTTGGGAGGCTGCAAGGCCAAGGTCGAGGTATCAGCAGGGCTGGTTTCTTGTAAGACCTCTTTCCTGGCTGCGGATGGCCACCTTTTCTCTGTGTCCTCAAGGGGCCTTTCCTCTGCACGTGCATCCCTGTTGTCTCTGTCTCGTCTTACAAGGACACCAGTCCTTTTAGATTAAGGCTCACCCTTATGACTCCATTTAACCTTAATTACTTCCTTAAAGGTCCTGTTTCTGAAGACAGTCACTTAGGGGTTAAAGCTTCAACACACAGATTTTAAGGAGACGCATTGAGCGCATAAACAGGTACAGTTAGGTCAAGGTTTTCATTTCTTCAGCATACTTTATTGCATGTACCGAAAACAGAGAAAACCAGCACCATTCACAGATGGAAAAAGGTCTGCATCTCCCTTATTTGAATAGCCTTCGGAATTTTTGTCCACTGAATGAGTGCCGTGTCAACAGCCAACAGAGAGCATCTGGCCGTGATGCTCGAAGACTCAACCTAAATCAACGTTGAAAATAATCAAGCTTAGGATTCCACTGAGAGAGGAGAGTTCTCACGGAGCACGAGTCTCTCGGAACTGGCTTTTCTGTTATAGCACAGGATGTAAAATCGGAAGAATCAGCCTCTCAAATCTCAAAGAAACCGGACTCGGGCCTTGATTTCTTATAATATGTTTGGGAAGGTGGAGAGGGTAATTATACAAACCGGCCCTTCCATTCCCAACATGTATACCAAGAGCGAGTGAGACAGTGATGAATTACCCAGGATGAGGTTAGAATAATTTAATAAAAAGAGGTGGAAATGTGGTCTTTAATTCCTAACCTTTTGAGCTGTGGCTAAAATCCATTAATAGAACATGAATTAAGAAGTCCAAAGTGAGATCACTCAGCCTCTCCCCCAACAGTGCATCACACTGGCACTTGGGTCAGAATTAACGTCTGAGAATTCTTTCAAACTTTATGGCTGGATCTTTGTTTTATTTTTATTTTTTCTTGGCTTGATTTCTTTTGTCGTCTTAGGCTCTTTAGCCCAGAGATAGGAAATGTTTGGCATCCATTTGACACTCATTCAACCTACAGGGTAGAGCTATAAAGGAGGCCTTTGGGGATAGGCAGGGTCAGTCTGAATAGTTCATATCATAGATTTCAGTAGAAAAAAGTTCCTTTACAGCATCGGTAGGGAGAATTACATCACAATATTTAAGCAGACTTAGCAAGATGTACAAATCCACATGTGTTTCTTTAAGCAGCAGTTTTCAAATACTTGGTGACCTTAGAACTCTTGGTTCAAATGAAATTTTACACTGAGGTAAAATAGAACAGTACTGGTAAGAGAAAGGTGCTCTGCCTGCGGAAGGGATGTGAAGTCGCAGAGACCCGACGGAAACGAACGCCAAGATCTTCCAAGAAGATAGATTGAATGCATTTTCTCTGGGAGGTTCTCATTCTACAGTGAATTTCTCCTGGACCACAGAGCATGTGGGAGTGGAAGCTGATCGCTAAGTAGTAAATCACACCTCTCCTTCAGTAAGTTTTGAAAACTATTTTGAAAATGATATGTGGTCTTCCAACATAAACGTAGAGATTAAAAGAATCAGATTTTCCCCACAGCAGGAGCTTTTAAAACTCTTTGACTCTTTAAAGCAAACTGCTGAAACAAGGTATATTTTATCAATTGACCATGCATTTTTTAATCCATCAAAGCTATAGTGTTGAAGATGGCAGGGACCCTAGAAATTGAAATCAAATGAGATAATGACATAAAAGTGCTTTGTAACCTGTAAAACACTTTGCAAGAATAAGTGTTGATGATGATGTTTACTCCTTTTCTTTAACATTCCTTTGATGACCAGCCACTGAACCCCTTAACTGGAGCTCAGAAAATGGAAAAATACCTTGCCCAATGTTGAGAAGCTAGTCGGTGACACAGATAACACTAGAACAGTGTGGATTGTTGCCTGAGGACAATTTGATCTATCAGAAAAGCTCGGTAATCAGAGGCAATCAGAAATTTAAAAGAAACCATTTACTTTCTTTGTACAAAATCGCGTTTCATCTATACCGGAGATGTATTGCAAGGAGCTCATTTCTGCTGGAACTCTAAAGATGAGTCTGTCAGTCTCACCAGCAAGGCTCAGATGTTTTCGTGGAGGGAATTTGGGTTTATTTACCTGAGCCCAGACTCGGGAGCAGGGGGGGTACCCTTTCTTTATAGCTCTGCTGTGGTAAGTTTGGAACGTGTAGAGTGGAATCTCATCTTATATGATTTGTGCTGAGCTTTTGATATCAGTGAGCTACAAAATCAAAATGGTCTCTGAGAATCCTTTAGACCCATAGAAGCCCAAAGACAAATCATGTATTATTTTTCTTCCTGGACGTTTGGCTGAGATATTCTTTTTCCTGTGTTGTTGGAAGCCAAGGTCTCTTTTGAACTGAGCAGGGCAGCATAAATATATTATACATCTCGTTCTCTTTCTTTTTAAAATTTTATTGCAGTGTAGTTGATGTACAGTGTTGTGTTAGCTTCAGGTGTACGGCACAGTGAGTCAGTTATACATACACATGTATCCATTCTTTTTTTTTTTTTAAACCTCATCAGTCTGTTTATTCATAGCACTCTTACAAACTTGTCGTTCTATTTATATTTTTTTGAATTTTGTTTTATTTCGTGTTTTATACAGCAGGTTCTTATTAGTTATCCATTTTATACATATTATTGTATATATGTCAATCCCAGCCTCCCAATTTTCCATTCTTTTTTAGAATGTTTCATTCTCTTTGAGAGTGATTAGTTGAGTACGTTGAGGAATTGCATGGGATCTGATTCCACTATACAAGTTTCCTACTTTATCCACAAATTGACTCCTAGTGATAGGACTGATATGTAACTCAAATAAACTTGAAATGAGGATATAATAGCAAATATGCGGTGCTGTTTAAGGGAAGAGGTGTTCTTTGGCAATACGTCTAACCTGTGAAGTGAAATCGTAGAGAATGACCACAGATTCCCCCAGCTGACCTTTAGTACCCTCCCCTAAGCTAGGACCGCGGACTAGAAGAACGCTGGGGGTTGGTCTGGGGTTGTTTCCAACAGTGGCCACAGATAGTTCCTCCCATCCATATTTGTTCATCCATTTCTCCCATCAAGAGGTGGAATCTAATGACTTCTTCTCCCCTTGCATCTGAGCTGGCCATGTGACTTGCAGGGGCCAGTAGAGGGAGGCAGAAGTGATGCCATGCCAGTTCCAGGCTTAGCCATGCAAGGAGCTGACAGCTTCTGCTTTTGCTCTCTTGGCGCCCTGAGCCGCCGTACAAGGAGTCCAACCCTGCTGGATAAAGAGGCTAGCCAGCCCCCAGCTCTTCGGTCTCTGCAGCTGAGGACCCAGACGTGTGATGGAAGCTATGTTGGTCATTCTAGCCCCAGCTGAGCTCCAAGATGAATAAAGCTAAGTGAGTCCAAATGACACCATGTAGAGCAGAAGAACCACTTAGCCAAGCTCTTCCTAAAACACGAAACGCTTTGCGCCACCCTCAGCGTCGAGTGCTTTGTTAGGCAGCAGTAGCGAGCTGAGACAACTGGCCGGGAGATTGCTGACGGACGCTGGTTGATAGACGTTTCCCTGATAGTCTTCCTTCCTCCTGATAGACTCTTCTGCTCAGACAACTGGCCGGGAGATTGCTGACGGACGCTGGTTGATAGACGTTTCCCTGATAGTCTTCCTTCCTCCTGATAGACTCTTCTGCTCTTGAGTCTTCTGATGCTGCCCAGACTCTAGGTGAAGAAAAGCAAAACAAAAACAACATCTGGGACTTCTCAGTGTTAGACCCTGCAGAACTTCCCTTCCACCCAAATGGGGCTGAAGGATGGGGCTGGAGGACCTGGCCCCAGTGTCCTGATGTGACTCCCAGCTTTGTAGGAGTGGTCACCAGTGCGGGTCACGGTTTTATGAATTTCACATTCCATGTTATTTTACTGGTGCTTGGTGTTCAATTCTCATGGCAAAGGAAGACAGTGACAGGTGACACACACTTTCTTGAGAATACAAACCCTCAGGGAGAAGGGGGTAGTGATAAGGACCAGAAATGGGAAATTAGACACTTATAAGGTAAGGTGGTGGGGGGATGAATTTCAAGGAAAAGAAAGTGCTACCATCAAAATATCAAGAGACAACTTCGGTGGACTCGGAAAATGGTGAGTCCATGTCTCCTGGGCTACTCAGTGGCCCATCCAGGTGGTTGGAGGTGAATCACTGAGCCATTTCAGGGAACAGTAAAAAAAAGTTTGATAAACAACAAAAAGGTGGAAGCACTGCCTGTAAACACAAAGGGTGACTTAGCTGTGCAGTACCACAGTGAGCGTCATTGCATGAAACTGTTGCTGGTTGTGTGCCGATTAAGTGGTCAGACATGTCACTTCTGTTGGATAGAAAAACACTATAAAATTTATGTGTCACTTGAAATATACAAATGTAGCACTTGCAGGCCAAACAGATATTTCTTGGTAGAAAACACTCTTTAAAACCTTGGCAGGGCAAAGCCATCTGCTAAAGAACGTTTACTGCATTTGTTGAAAACTCAGTTAAATTTGGCGATGTCACCTAAGTAAACACTGAAGTCCGGATTTTCATGTTACTGAAACATTGATGGCATAGAGTGGAGGCTGAAGAAATAAAGGACTCTTATTACTTTCAGTACCTCGGGATAACCTTCTACCTGTGGACCACAGGAGAATGCTTTCCCGCTGTCTCGTCTCCTCTCCCCTCCCCCCATCCCTGTCTGGTACAAGAGGCATCTCTACCCTCCGTTGACAAGTGTCTGGTGGAAGTTTTATAAGATTTTTCAGCGAGGCATAAGTCGTCTTTAATACTTGAAAGGGAATTGAAGGGAAGGATTCAATTACTCATGTGAAAAATGAACCTTCCACCCAAGGTTTGGCCACTGCTGGTGTGCTTGTTTTAAAGCTGAATTATAGATGCAATACGTTTGCCAGAGACACGGGCATTAATTTTTCTCAAACCGTTCAAGATGCGGAGGACAGAAGCGGGGGGAGCAGAGAGAAAATAAGATAGTAAGAGTTTCACGTTGATTTATTCACCTTTGTGCAAAGTAATGGGGACAGGCAGGGGACCACTCCAGGAGCTGTGGAGGGGAGGATTGCAGGGCAGCCGGCCAAACAGAAAGCCAGATTGTTGTCCTTAGATGATATAACGTTGCTTTATTTCTCTAGCTGCTTTATAAAAATACATACGCATAAAATATGCCACCGATGCAGCCATATGAGGGCCATGCTATTTATCCAGGAAACAATTGTATCCCTAACCTGCCTGTCTGTTAGCTCATTCTTTTAATAAAGTTAAACTGGGTCTGTGCAGAGCAGAGTGGAGGCTGTGATTCCAGTGCATTCGAGTCGGGCAGTGCAGAGAGACTGATTCACAGCCTGCCCTGGGCAGATGGATGGATGGGTGGATAGACGGATGGATGGATGGATGGATGGATGGACAGATGAGTGAGCGGATGGATGGATGGATGGATGGATGGATGGATGGATGGACAGATGAGTGAACGGATGGATGGATGGATGGATGGACAGATGAATGAACGGATGGATGCATGGGTTCTTGGGGCACAAAGTTGATGCCACATGTCTGTGTAGGTGAGCTGTCCCATGGACCTCAGGTGTGGTGACTGTGTCCAGATGGGAGGAGCACTGGACCAGGGATCTGGGGAGTTCTCCCTCAGTCAGTAATTAGCTCCGTGCAGGACCAGGTGCGTACCTTATGGGGCGCAATGCAGAGTGAAAATGGAGGGGTCCTTGTTAAAAAGTTATTGCGAAATTTTAGGTGCAACAGCAGAGCACTGAACAGAGAGTGGAGCCCTTCTGAGCATGCACCCTGTGGGGTGGTGGGTCTGATGCCCGCGAAGCGCATCCCGACTCGGTGACGAGTCTGAGACGGGAAGCTTTTGCTCACCTTGAGGTTTCGGCTTTCATGCCTTGAATGGTCTGGACGTGATTGTCAGCTTTCACCTTGGCCGGCGGGGGGAGGATCAGTTAGCAACACTATTATTAAGTAGGATCTTCTCTCGAAGAAGAGAAGAAATTCAAACCTTAAGTCCCAAGGACCTCTCCCTATTCTGTTCTGCAAACCATGCATCTGTGCAGAGAGGTCTGTGGACCCTCGTGGGTACCCAGAAGGTGGGGAGCAGAAAGCTTGTGGCCGTTGTCTTGTAGAGCAAAGGGGAACTTAAGTTAAAAAAGAATGTATTTTCTCATATCTACAAAATGAAACCAAGTCCATTCAGTTGCATTAAAAATTAGCCTAAAAGTTAGCCTAAAAAAAATTTTTTTTTTTAAAAAACAACTTAAACCTCTTTTTTTGTCCCCAAGCAGAAGTTTCAAAAACTAGCATAAGCTGATTTATCGTGGAATAGACTTTGCAGCCGGCTTTGGCAGGTTTATCTATTTGAAAAGAGACCTTGAAACCCAAGCGCCTTCTTTAAAGCTTGCGCTCTGAAGTTGAACTTCTGGGTTATTGACAAATGAGAATGGGATGAGGTATAACTTTTCTTGCTTGAACCATGACAGGGTCACTGAACCGGAGCGTACAGGTATGTGAGCTCCGAGGAACAGCACTCTGCACGCCGCGGCCGCACAGTGAGTGACTCTGTGGTTCTCTGCATTCTTTAGAGAAGGTTCTGGAGTCAGAAAAACATGCTGATATTTCCGGTTTTGGTCTTGATGAGAGAATCTAAAATAATTCTGTAGATCTGTTCTTTTCTCCCTTTTCACGCCCCAGAGAATAGATAGTGGGTCAGTACATTCATTTATTAGCATAGGGAAAGTGATTTGACATCGACATGCCATTTCGTATGAATGAGTGTGTTTCTGACCTAAAGATGTTTTGCTTTTTTTTTTTTTGTAAGAGCAAACCTAATTTGGAAGAAGCCCTGCAATGCAGTCGGCCTACTTTTTACAGGTTTTTCATTTCACTTTCTATTCATCCACTTAATAAATACAGTTGACCTTTTTATTATTCACAGATTTGTGTTTGTGAATTCGCCTACTTGCTAAAATTTATTTGCAATCCCCCAGTTTTCACTTGCAGCGCTTTCAGGGTCATTTTTGGACACGGGCAGAGCACAGAAAACTTAAGTCGCCCTGTGTGTGTGTTCCCACCTGAGATCACAAAAAAGCAATGCCTTGCCCTCCTGTTTCAGCTCAGACTGTGAACAGATGTCCTTCTGGGGATCTGTTTAGTGCCATGCTTTTCTCATTTTCGTGCTTTTTGTTGGTGATTTCACTTTTTAAAGTGGCCCTGAAGTGCAGAACTGAAGTGCTGTCTAGTGTTCCTAAGGCTGTGAGGTGCTCTATGGAGAAAATCCGTGTGTTAGATGAGCTTTGTTCAGGTCTGAGTTAGAGCATGGTTGGCTGCAGGTTCAACGTTAATGAATCAACAGGATATATTAAATGAGGTGTCTTTAAACAGAAACACACATAAGACAAGGTGATGTACTGATTGATGAAAATGTTGTGACCAGAGGCTCATGGGAGCCTAACCCTGCGCTTCCCCTAGGAGCATGATTCAGTATTCTCTGATTCAGTGTTTGCGGGATGTTGTAAAGTGCCCGGAATAAGGAGAATAGACTGACTGTGTGGTTGAGAGCCCGCCTGTTCAGGTGAAGGATGCAAAGTGCAGTAGAACACATCGCATCCTCAAGGAGTGTTTAATGACAGTACCGATCATTCGTGACTCCTCATTCCAAGTACCTTAAATACATCATCTTTAGATTCTCTCAGCAGCCCTGCAGATAGGGCATTAAACCATTTATAGGAGCAAAGACTCAGGCTGGCACAGCTACGAAGTGGCACTCACAGATGTCACTGAAAATAACCTGTTACGTCTCCTCCATTTTCATCACGAGTCAAAGCAAATACGCCACCATATTGCTTTTACTAGTTGCAAGTATTTCTCGGGCATATTCAACGCCATCACGGTTATAAGGCCACGGAACCTGCCTCCGGCATACGCTGCTTTTCGATGTTCTTATCCTCTGTTGCCCAGATGTCCCAAACCCCACACTTTTGTCCGAGGACCGTGGAGAATGGTGGTCTTTCCCCATCTTGAGTACCCCATCATCAGAGAGCCAAGAATCCCTTAAGTCTCTCATGAAGTCTGGATCTCCAGATTCCTTTTCTCCCTTGATCTCTACTTTGTTCCCTTTCTGTTCTGACCCCTCAGGCTTTGGATTCTCCTAGAAATCTCACTTTCGCACCATCTTGCCTCTGTCTCCTCGGTGCCAGGACTTCTCCTTGCTCCGGAAGTGTAGCCTTCTTGTCCTGATTTGGGGAGCTGTGGCTTCTTCTTCTGGAACTTGCTTCTGACCCCCGACAGCCTCAGGACCATGCCTTTGCCTAGTTGAAGTCTGAACTTCTGAGCGCTCCGTTTGGTCTTTGTTTTGTTCCTCTGAGAACTACAAGAGTCCATGTTGGTCCCCCTGTTACAGGACAACCAGGTCTTTTGCAAATATGACTGTAAGTGAACACATGGGCAGGGAACACTTGAGCTTGCACGGAGATCTCTCGCACGCAGGAGCCCACCTTCGGCTGCCCCTACTCTGTCCTGGAGAGCAGTGGCCGGAGAAGTCGGTCGCTCACTGGTGAGCTGGGGCTTCTCTGCCACAGAGTGGGCTGTGTCAACTCATCTGGCTGTGTGGCTGATTGTGTTTGCAGAGAGGCTTGATTTTCAACTCTAATTACAGCCGCTAATTCAGGCCTGGCCTTCTGATCATTCATCTTTTAAGTGTTCGGCTTCTGAATCCCATTTGGTTCCCTGTCCCCCCTCTTCCCCCCGCTTTCCTCCCAGCTCCCCTTGATGTGGTCGGAATAGTTAACTCAGACAATTAGTAAATGCTGAATCATTGGGTCAGTGAATGAAGCGAGTGTCTGTGTGAGGTATACAACTTCCTGAGTGGGTCTAATGGAAGCCTAAAGAGATTTTTCACAGATTCATGGGTTTTCAAAGGAGAAATTTGCATATTAATAAGAAGCTGTTCAGACTGACTCGCTTAATGTGTTTGAAGTAAGTATAATTAAATGTCAAGGGAGATGTATCATGAAGTAATGGAGCTGGAGCCCATTTATCAAAAATCAGGCCTAGGGAGAGACATTTCAAATAATAAACAGTTCTCCAACCTTCCTTTTTAAGGTGATTTGCTTAGTCTGGGCCAAGATTTACATGTTTTTTGAGACTCGAACAGAGTGGGGTGTGGGGAAGAAGAATGGACATTTTTTTCTCTTGAAGTTTATAACATTCAAGGCGGTCTCTCCTGCCTGAAACATTTTAAGGGAACAAAACCTATTTATTTTTTCGCTCCGATATTGGGATGTGGGTAGGACCAACACCCCCACGCCGCCCTCACAAGAGCTGCCACTTGCAAACTCCTGTTCTGACGAGAGGGGATGTCACGCGCGGGGGTAGGTGATCACCCAGGAATTGCACCGATGACGAAAACTGGTTGAAAATGGAAAACGCAACCGTGGGTTCTAGATTTTGAAGGGGAGCTATTTACTAATGAGCGTGTCTAAGGAGTTGGCCATTCTTTGAACAAACTCAATCCATGCTTTGCTTTGAATGCACTTGGGAGAGAAGCCATGATAAAATTACACAGCCGTCTTTTGGTGCTTTCCTCCCTAAGTGTTTGATTGAATGAGTCAAGACATCCAGGCTTGGGCAGTAGATGGATTCTCTCGAATTCTGGACGACACCAAGTTGACCTCGGGAATAGCTGCCTGACTGGCTCAAGTGGAAGCGGGTCTTGATTCTGTTTACAATCAGAATAGGTGGCCAGTGGGCTCGTTCCTGGGCAGGCCGGAGCGAGCACACACTCACTGGCCCTCCTCGAAGACGTCTGGGCAGGGGGAGGGAAGGCCTTGACTCAGTGCTGTAAAACCACTGGGTGGAAGAGAGGAAATGCCCGCCTCAT
This sequence comes from Phocoena sinus, assembly GCF_008692025.1. Taxonomy (NCBI): domain Eukaryota; kingdom Metazoa; phylum Chordata; class Mammalia; order Artiodactyla; family Phocoenidae; genus Phocoena; species Phocoena sinus. The sequence goes on from NC_045782.1 coordinate 4,164,845, forward strand.
CCTTGTCACATTTACAAAGCTTTAAATATGTGTCCGCGTGCAATGACTGCACATTGTACCGAGCGTAGCCGCTGGGAAGTTCAAGCAGAGGAAGCCATGATTCAGGGATATAAGCTGTTTGAGCACCATTTAAATTTTGGTTGGTAGCAGTTGCCTCCAAGTTCCACAAAGCAAGCTCACCTTGAGGATCATTGAGAATAATCTGTTTTGTCCTATATCTGAACGGATGTGTTACTTAGGGTCTTTTAAAGTTGCTTAATGTGACCCACTGCCTTTGTAACAGCACTGCCGATCTTGGGTTCAAGTCCCAACACTCCTTCTTACCCCCAGGTAACTTGGGACAAGTTGTTGGACCTCTGCACACTTCCGTTTCGCCATCCGGGAAGGTGGAGACCATAGAGATAGTGTATGTGAGCTATCTCATTATTCTTGTTGTGATTTTTGTCATTTGACCCGTGACCTCGTGAAGCCATCATTTCTGGACCCATCATCTGTAAACATCCTTTGCACTTAAAGTGACTGGAGACACTGGACCCGGCAATTTCCTCTTATTTTCAAAGCCCGAAATAAGAGCTGCGTTTTAGGTGGGCTTGTGGATATCTAACCAGGAGAATCCCCTGGGGACTTCATGTTGCATTTATTCAGAGCAGTAAAGAGGAGGGCGTTCCTTCCCCTGCCGTCAAGCCCCTGGCCATGTCCCTTTTCCTAGTGACAGATTTACCTTCCAGTGCGTGCGTGTTGATAGACAGATTACAGTTCTGGTTTCAAATGTTTGTACAAACCTCCTGCCACCTCTTAGTCTATAAAAGAATCCGTGCTGACTGAATGAGGGAGGGTGGGTGTCCAGAACCCACCTGCTTGAGCCACCCTCTCACCTAGTAGGGTGTCCCTAACACATTTCCAAGAAGCCTGGAGGTTTGTGTTCAGCCTAGTTTGAATGAACAGTTCATTGGCTTGCATCTTCTCTAGCTGTGTGGGACAGATTTGCATCGTTTTTAAATAATGTGCAATTTTGATCACCGGAACTTCAGGGGACACAGGAATATTGCCCTGGGGTCACAAACCCTAAGACAACTCTATACAAACGTTCCTTAATTTTGAAGAATAGGACAGCAAACCATAGGCCTGGAACTTCTCATTTATACCTTCAGTGTGTGCTTCCAGCTTAGAGCTTTTCTTTTGACCACAGAAACAGTAAATTTAATATTCCCCATCCCACCTTTCACTGGACCTTCCACACCATGACCAGTTGGAAGGACCATCCACATACTTGGTTGGGAATGAAACCGCTTTAACTTTACCCTTGAGTCCTGAGGCACCAAGTTCAAGAAGAAAAGATGGAATTTTGTGAAAGCGATGATTTTGTTTACTACTGTCACATTTCGATAGGAAATGCTTTTGAAATCCTCAAAGTCAGCCTGCAAAATGTATTCCCTATAATGTTACTTCTGTAGTGTCTGTGGGTGCCATGAGGGCAGGAAGATTCTGTGGTCAAATACGAATGGGAAATGGACTCAGCAAACTTAAATGATGGTCTCTTAAGGGTTTTCTCATGCTGGGCTCTTAGGAGCTGTGTGTCTAAGCTTCAACATGACGAGTAGATGGGATGTGTCATGCACGGTGTCTGCCTCATGACAGTGAAAACCCAAAGGACTATGTGTTCCTTGGAACAAAGTTGGGGAAATGCTGTTTTGTTTCTGTTTTTGTCTTTATTACAGCAAATTGTGATTTATAAAATGAAAACTTTGTTAGGGTGGAAGAACTTCAGTGTCAGAATTTGATAACGGTCGTAAGGAGGTTATTTTGGGACCCGGGGGCAGGTCCTTTTTTTCTCCTGAATAAGTAAGAAGGGATTGGAGTATTAACTGCCCCTGAAATCACAGGCCTAGAGACTGAATTCTCCCTGATAGATCGGTGTCACGATATGATTGATTTTGCCGTAACGTGGGACAAGCAATTCATTTTCTCCCTGACAGATAGCTGGTGGTCTTCATTCAGGAAGCTACCTACACAGAGGTAAAATATCTTTCTTTTAGGGCGGTCGAAAGTACTGTGCTCTGGTATGGGATTTCCCGTATTTTATTGCTTTGGGTAGCTCGTTCTTCTCCCAGGGTTCCCGGTTCCCTATGTCAGAGTCTACAAACCAGTGGCTGTATGTACGGGGCTTTTGTGACAGCTCTATATCTTGGGTCCCGTGTTTTCCAGCCTTACCTTTCCGGCCCACCCTCCGGCCTCCACCGCTGCACACACGGAATACTCCATTTCCAGGCACTGCCCGTGGTCCCATGTCCTGTATATTTATATCGTTGTGCCTTGGTGCACGCATCCATCCCTCTGCTTGCAAGGCCCATTTTCTTCTTTTTCTACCCACTCAATTCTTCAAAGGCGACCTTGAATGCCACTTCCTTCGTGACTGTGCTTTCCCCCATGGTTGGAATCACAGCATCCTTTCCTGAGTTTTATGCCATTTTGTTTACAGCTCATTCCCCATCGCCCTTTGGGTTCTCCTTCTCCGGGAAGCAGATCCTGAGAAGGAGTTAGGAGTATAAAAGATGTCTTGGGGAGAGGCCACCTGCAGAGCAAAAGGGAAGGAATCTGGGTTGGGCAGACCCAGTGTAGACCTGACAGTCTCTGCCAGCCGCAGCGGGAGACCCGGAGCAAAGATCAGTCATCACAGACGTCCCAACTTGGGCAGACGGGGCTGAGCCCCCAGGCTACCTCCTTGTCCAGGCTTTGACGGAGAGAGCCCGGGAGCAGAGCCTGTGCTTCGCAGTAAGGTGGACCCTAAGGGCTCAAACAACTGGGACCTGGCAGCTGTCACACAGCCAGGCTGCAAGTCCTTTCATGAAAGGGGATCAGAGTAGTTCATCTCTGTGTCTTCCATCTTTTTTGCTGCTAGTCAGAGTTTTTACTCTTTGACCTACATACACCCAGGATGTGAGAACCGGAAAGGGCCTTTAAGGATCATGCACTAGAGCCCCTACATTTTACAGACGAGGAAGTGGAGACACTGTCTTATGACTTCCTTCATTCTAGGGTCCATTCTGAACTGCATCTCAAATCAGAATCTACTAGATCAATCCACCCACTCCCATTCCTGTTCCTTCATTCCAGTGACATTCAAGTATCCATTTATCCGGCCGCCCTGGGAGGCACCGCCTTTTCCTGGGGCCAAGGAAATGAATGCTGCTGGATGTCAGGGAAGAAAATGAGGAAATTACTTGTGATATCGGCACTAGGCCCAGTGGTTCAATTACACATTAAAAAACCAAAACAAAACTGTATTGACACTTCAAATATCAGGCTTTCGTGACTTGAAGTCCCCAAACAATTAGAGGTTATAAGGGGAGCTGAACCCAAAAAGACACATCAGCCGCAGCAAGAGCTGGGAGTCTGTGGGCAGATTTTTGTTTGTAAAAGGAGGAAGATCAGTGACAGAATGGGAGTCGATTGTGGCAGAGTCCCTTCCTCTTTATCAGTTGCTCTTCCTAGAAGCTGCTGGGCTCCGAGGCCTTAGGTGCACTTGTACTTGGGGGCTGGGGGCTGGGGGCTGTGCACTGGCGGTGGGCACGGCCCCACCTTCCCCTCCCAAGGGGTCTGCCCCACTCTTGGGTGACAATTGTGCCTTAATTACCAAGCCCAAAGCAGGTGATGTCTGTCTCCTTGGTCCTGAGGGCTCTTGATGACTGAATTCCCTCAAAGGAAACACTTTCCACATCAATAATTAAACAGAGCAATTAGGGGAGTTTAAAAAGTATAATTAGGCAGAATCCACTCTGTGTCTCTCTAGCGTCCTAACTCTTTATCGTGCCCCATCCCCTCCCTCCCTTCCCCTAAAGTGTCACTTTGTGGACATAGAAAGCCTTTGTTTCGTATTTTTTTTTAAGCCCAGGCAGAAAAGGGGAAAAAAAACAAGCTGTTGGAAAGGATGGACGTGAGCAGTGGTAGGTGAGGGCAGACCCAGACTGCCGGTCTCAGCTCTCTCTTTACAGCTCCTGGGGCTTGAGGAGTGGAAACGGGCAGGTTGCTTGGGGTGGGCACATGCGGAGGGGCAGGAAGTCCCTGGGGATGTGGCCCTGGTCCCTAGAACAGTGAAGCATCCAGCCAGAAGCCCAGTGTGGTGGAGGTTCCCAAAGGGGCCCCCGTAGGAAACCACCTCTGTCCGTGACCTTTACTTCACTCCCTTCTTGTCCACCGCATGTCCTCTGGTGAAGGAAACGAATGTGCTCGGGACACTTACCTTAGCCTGCAGTTGGGCAAAACCATCTAACACAAAGCCTATTTGATAACAAAGTGTTGAACATCTCATATAATGGGTTGAGGTGAAAAGCAGAATGGTTGTCTGGGTCCATGATGGCTGTTAAGTGTGTGGGTTGTTCACCCTTGTGATCTCAGGGCTGGCTGGGAACTATGGCTGCCCTGCCCAACATCATGAGAGGGCATCATACCTCCTGTCACTCCACTCCCCTGGGGAAAGATCCATATTCAAAATTCCAGGTACAGGGACTTCCCCGGCAGTCCAGTGGTTAGGACTCTGCACTTCTACTGCAGGGGAGCACGAGTTTGATCCCTGGTTGGGAAACTAAGATCCTGCCTGCCACATGGTGTGGCCACAAAAAAAAAAAAAAAAAAAAATTCCAAGTACAATTTCCACTGAATGTGTATTGCTTTTGCAGGATCTAAAGTTGAAAAATCATAGGCTGAAGCATCGTAAATCACAGACCATCTGTATCCCTGAAATATATAATCCACTGAAAGACACAAGTCACCAAAACTGTCTGCAGGAAACACAAAGGACATCAGTTATTGAAAGGCAATCCAAAGTAAATTAAAAACAACCAAAGAAAAGCAGACAAAATCTTACTGAGAGAAAACTGTTAGAGGTTTCTCCATGGAAAAGTACGCTCCTCTGTTACATTATCCGAGGCACGGAAAATACCAGCCTCACCATGGGGAGCTGTGGAGGGCGTACTTTCCTTGGGTAACAGAGGCACACCATGTTGTCCAATCCACCAGCCCTCACCATCCGTACCCACATCTTTGCAGCATTTGATTTTTGACATTGTTGGTCAGGACTGCTTTTTAAAAGGTTTTCCTCTGTCCCCTGTTTCGTTTTTCATCGACACCACCCTCTTCCTCCCCTGCTTTGTCCCATCAATTGTTACATTCTTTGTTTCAATCACCAGATCCTGTTTCCTTCTCAAGAAACTAACCAGATTCTTTTTGTCTTTTCCTTCTTTTACCCACTTCCTGCGCAACTACACGGCCAGATCTTGACATCACTTTTTTCTAGAAAGGAACTAATGTCAGAGGAACGTGGACAAAACTTCTCTTGATCTTCTGCTTGATTCTGGAGTCTCAGGTGACTCTACAGTCTTCGATGCTGAACCCTTGAGATCTAGCTCCTCCTCTCTCCTGTATGAACCTGTTGGCTTGTATAATGTCTCGCTTTTGACCTTACCTCTTGCCTCTGGTTCCTATCTTGACCCACTTCTGATTCATTTCCAAACACTCAGCATTTCTGCCTCATTCCAGATGTCTATTTCAGCTTGAGAACGTGCTCTACCACCGCCTACAAACCTTCACTTGTGTGTTCTGTGGTGATGTGGCCCAGACTAAGAGTAATATGTTCTTCTGTGCTCACTGTCTTTGTTTTTGGTGAATCTATGAAGCTTGACTCATAACAGCTTTGGTTTGTGAAAGGTTATTTTACCATTGTATAACTTGTTTCAGTTTTTGTGTTTAGGTCAGGCATCCCTAAAGAGCAGATGTCATTTCTTGTATGACTTGATGTTCACCGACTAGCTCTGTGTGATCTGCCTGCCAAGTTAGACTTAAAGGAACATCGTTTAATACATGGTCTCCTAAAACAGATGATAAACCCTGAAATGGCAGCATTTGGATTCACACATTTTCTTTCCGCCCATAGTCAAGGCTCACTAATCTGCTGGATGACCCACAATGTTTTCTTTTGATGATTTTGTAAATCTAGAGTAGAGATAAGTCAGCACAGTTGTCTTAATAAGGTAGAAGACAGAGTGCCCATTTGTTGTTGAAATAAAGCCATGTTAAATGAAGAAGAACCCAGTAAAAAGCATGCAATAAATTTCTGAAGAAAAATTAGAGATTTTTAAGTGGGAGACTAATACCCATCTCCTAGCAGAAGCACAGATAAGTAATTGTTTTTGTGAGGGTCAAGATACTCTATCAGTATTTTTCACTTTTTTTTTTTTTTACCATGACCCACGTTATTTACGTGCATATACATACAAACAAAATGTGAAATACATGTTCAAGAAGGAATGCTTTTGGACTTCCCTGGCGGCCCAGTGATTAAGACTCTGCGCTTCCAATGCAGGGGGTGCAGGTTCGATCCCCGGTCAGGGAACTAAGATCCCACGTGCCGCGCAACACAGCCCAAAAATAAAAATTAAATAAAAAAAATAAATAAAACAAGTGCTTTTCAAAAAAAAAAAAAAGAAGAATTCTTATGTGATGCTGTCTGATAATTTCTATCCTGCCCTATTTTACTGAGGTCTGTTCCTTTGAACGCAGGTGGCAGTCTTCTAAGGCGGGGGTTCTCAGCACCCCCAGGGGATGTTCGGCAATGGCTGGAGACGTCTTTGTTTGTTGTCCTGCCGCAGGGGCTGGGGGGAGGGTGCTACTGGCATCTCATGGGTAGGGGCCAGGGGTGCTGCTATGTGCTACACAACCCGGGGAGCCCACCACAAAGAATTATCCATCCTGACATGTCAGTCGTGTTGAGGCTGAGAAATGCTGATCTGAAGCTTTGTGCCCTCAGAGCTAAAAACACTTCTCTGCTAGGGTTACCAAGAAGGGGGAACACTGCCCCTAATAATATGCCAGGGTTCTTCCAAGGGGAATAAGAAGGACAGTTTTTGTCTTTGAGGGCACCCCACAGAATAGACCCATTTTTCCTTACTTTAGTGCGTGGCGTACTCTTTCTTCAAGTGTAGGTCAGCTCGTGAGACTTAGGTCTTCAAGGCCACACAGGGCACTTTGAGGTTAAAACACTAATGAATGCTTCTCTAAGCGTCCATGGAAGCTGATTCAGCACTCAGGGTGATTAGCAGGGTCGGGTTAGAGCTAATGAGCTTCGGGTGCCCGTAGTTGGTATTTGAGCTTAGTGGGGCATTAAGACCCGACAGCCCCCAACTTCTTTCTGACCTGCTTGGGCCTGTGTTACTTCAAAACCCAAGAGGGAGAAAACTGCTGAAATGGTAGTTTCTTCCCCATGAGGCTAATTACTTCCTTTCCCAAGATGAAGACTATATTTGGAAGGGCTGAGACATCTGAAAGCAGAGGACATCTGCCCACTGGGGCAAGGAAGCAGAGGCCCTTTTAGTGCCCCTCAAAAGAAACGGGCGCTTAGCAAAGAATCCGAAAGCAGAACACAAAGTGGAGAGACTTGGAATGTAGTCTGTAGACCAACCCGGCCCAGAAGCAGGTTGTGACTGGAAACTCAGAAGCCTGGATTTGGGAAGGGCGCCTCTGCAGACAGCCGCTCCTGAGTAGGAAGAAAAGATGCCAGTGGGACCAGAAAAGTTGAGCAGGATGCGTGTGAAAGATGGAGAATCTGGAGGGAAGCTGATGAAGTTGCTTTGGGCGGAAGGTTTAGGGTGGGCTCACCAAGCCCTCATCAAACTCGGCATACAGGATGCGGTTCTGGTTTTTCTGTGAATAAGCGATGCCTTTTATTTATCTAGATGGAAATATGTTGCCTGTTCTTCAGCATTCTTAGCTATAATCACTGTGGATTGGCTCCACAGACGTGCACTGGTTAGGAAATATTCTAGAGGTTGCTCTGGCCTGCAGTCTTAGACTTTTGTTCCTATTTGGTTAGTAGAACGTTGGGCAAATTACTTTGCATCTCCCAGCCAGGCTTTTGTGATATTTAAATGTGTGGTTGGACTGGTGTCATCTATAAAGCTTTGTTTCCCCTTGAACTTACTATGGATTTAAGAGAATTGGATAATAATAGAACTGGCCTATTACGGCAGATTCTACATATCTCCACCCAAGCAGAATTAGAACATAAAAGCATACCGGGGAAAGGGGAGTTAGTAACGAATTAAAACTTGCCGATTCTAAGAATTATGGAGAGTGTCAGTAGCAGTGGTATGTAAACCAGCTCTTCCTTCATTGACCCTTTGCAGGCTTCTTACTGTTAGGAAGGCGGAAGTGGGGAGATGGTGGCAAATGACTGAGTTTGACTTTTACGGTGGGGCACTGACTATTTCCATTAAGTGGAGGAAGAGACTGAGACAGAAAGTAAGACACTTACGGGTCACATAATTATTAGGAAATGGAACCAGATGCTTCTGGTTTAGTCCCCAAACTTGACCCGTTTTTACACCATTTCCCCATCTTACTACCTCTGCATTCTGTACTTCACACCAGGGGATGGTCCTCTGATATTTTGGATTTTACAGTTACCGTAAATGCCTTACAGGCAGTTAACGGTATTTGTTGAAGCTTAATGTGGGGAAGAAAAATCCAACCACATCGTAAGAGTTTGTAATGACTTTCTCTTTTTCTGGACTTGGTCACGTTTAAACAATAGCCATATCGTCTCCCAGACAGGTGGCATGAAGGAGTGAAATAACTATACACATCAGTAGCCGGTATTTAAAAATATCTCGTTTATTTTCATCATCTGAAAGCCCAAACTAGATCAACCTCAAGGAGTTTAAGAGATCACGTAGCAGGTGGCCATTCCCGTGGCGAAAAATAAACTCACTGCATCATCAGCTTCACCATGCCAAGCACCTTCAGCTGGTTTGCTGGCGCGCAGAGCATCCTGGGTAGCTCGGACAGTGTCTCATCCTGCTTTTCCCATTCCTGGGAGACACAATCATCATCTCGATGACCTCACCCCAAGCAGGAGCTACTTGCATGTTTACAAAAGCAAAATGGGCTAAAATAGAGGTTAAGTGGCTCCTTCACTGACGTTCGGACCATGAGTGTCGCAGGCAAGAACCAAAGATGACCATTCGAAACCTTTTGCAAGCAAAGCCAGTGCTGTAACCATTTAGACTTCATCTTAAGGCTCCCAGGATTAGGGCCTATTTTCTTATCTACTCTGCTTTTGGCATTTTAAGAATAAGTTAAAGAAAGGAAAATGAATCAAATCAGAAGGTGCAACTCTATTTCTTAGAAGGTACAGCAGTACTTTCAGCGTTGGGAAGTATAAGCTGACCAACGATTCCGTTCCCTAGAGGTCACCACTGTTGATAGCTTGGTGTGCATCCATCCAGATTTTTGGTAAGCCAGTATTAGACACAAACACAGCACATTAGTTATTATGGCCAAAATCATGTTTCGTAACATTACCGTGAAGCCTCAGAGACATACAGTTGTTTATTGGACAAGGCTACGGGGTTCCTCTGATCCGGGCTGGCCTGAGGTCCCAGCTGGCCTTACTCACGTGTGTGTGGTCAGCTGTGAGTCAACCAGACGACTGTCCCGATCTCTCCTGGGTCTGCTCGCATGTCTGGGGAATCAGCTGGCCGAAGGCTGACCTCAGGTGGTCTTTGCTGAGATGACTTGGTCACTCAATGTTATTCCGATTGTCTTCCATCCTCCAGAAGGCTCATCCAGACATGTCCTCACAGAGGTGGCCAGGCACATGAGAGGAACATACAGGAGGTTTTTCAAGCCTCTTCTTGAAGTAACTATACACTTGTTAATGCTCATTGACCTAAGCAAGCCACATGGCAACTCAGTATCCAGGCATGGGAAAACAGATTCCACTTTCATGATGAAAAAGCTGCTGAGTTCATGGCAAAGGGCCAGGAGAGAGAGAGGAGTGAAGAATCGAGGCCATCAACACACCCAGCCTAACAGTCAGTGAAACGTAATTAACACACGAGCAGTTTTTTAATTGCCTGTTTTTACAAATATGAGATAGTATTCTATCATTTTATGGCGTATACAATATTGAAGACCTTTCTTAATTTGAAACAGATATCGTTCAATCTTGCTAACTTTGCAAAATGTTCCTTTATATGAATATGCCAAAAGTTTTTATCTAGTTCCCTAATAGTGAGCATGTAAGTGGTTTTCTGTTTTGGGAACTCTGGGATAGTGCAGCAGTGGACACATGTTTGCATAACCGTTTGTGTACTGACACTGATATTTCAGTAAATTGAACCTGTGGGATCCTTCTTATTTTATCTTCCGGCGAGACTGAGCAACCTGTAATCCCCTGAATGTGCCACCATCTTCTACGCCCCCATGTTTTCAAACACTGTTTCTTCTAAAATCCTCCTCCCTCTTCCACTTGACCAATAAGCTACAGTGAAACCCAGGAGAAAGTGAACCTGCGTATAGCATCACTGGTGATTGGCTGCCAGCCTCCGTATCAGACGCACCCTGCAGTATCTCAGGTTCACAGCGTTTGCAATTGAATGTCATTCCAGTCTTCACTCAGGCACCGCCGTGCTTGTGAAGCCTTCTCTAAGTTCCTTGGGCAGATTGGTACTCCTTCTCTGAACATCTAAACACTCCCGTTACAGTCATTTTCCCAAACACATTTGCTGCTACGTCTTTCTGTCAAGAGGGTAAAGCTCTCCGAGAGCAGGGATGTCGTCTTTTGAGCCTCATAGCTCCATTTCCTAATGGGGTGCTTGACCAAAGTAGGCGCTTGACAAAGGTTTGCTAAGGAAAAATCTTACACTTGGGGGTCAAAACTAATGGTAGCCATATCAAAATAATTTAATAGATACTTATTCGGTGATTCAGTAAATATTTATTGAATATGTGCAGAGAGTTGGATATACTTGAAATGAGGAGCTGGCAAGAACGTCACTGTGGCTTCTTGATGTCGGACGGTGTTCTGAGAGAGTCTGGTGAAATTTCAGAGTTCTCCCTCAGAAAAATAGGTGTATGTACTTGTTCCCATTTTTACATACACTTGTGGTGAGTTCTCTACTTCCTGTATTCAGTCTTGGGACCTCGGTTGAGAACCTCTACCTCCAGTTGATAGGAACATGACCCCATGTCAGACTTAGCTCCACGAAGGACAGATTTGGGGGACTTGTGGTTAGAGCATCCGTCATGACCCTTCCCCTGTCATAGGCCTTAATTCTCACTTCATGACAAGTGTGCAAGTGGCCAGAATATGGAATTTTCATATCACTATCTTTATGTTTTAGAGATCTTACCTACCCCTAAAATATTTTTGGAGACTCACAGATATATAAAAGGGAAACATCTACCACAAATAGGTCTCAAGACTCATTTGACATTACTTAACCATAATTCTGTGTAAATACATAGATATGTTCTATTTCTTGGAAGAAAGAGAGTTTTCAAAAAATCACTGGATAAGAAATATGACTTCTGCATCTTAAAAAACACTTAAAAATAGTATTTTGAGATTAAATGAAACAGCAGTATCCCATGCAAAATAGTAGCCAGAATACAAACTTTTAGGAATAATATCAATAAGAAGTGTACACAACTCGCCTGTAAACGTCTTTGCTGAGGATTCATGATCTGTGGCAAAGGCAGAGTTCTCAGACAGGATGCTAAGAGCGTAATTCATGAAATCAATGGATAAATCGAACTCCATCAAAATTAAAAACTTTGACTTAGCCAAAGACACTGCTAAAAGAAAGGCAAATACTTCATCGTATCACTCATATGTGCAATCTAAAAAAAAATCAAAATCATAAAACAGAGAGTAGAAAAGTGGTTTCCAGGGGCTGGGGGGCAGTAGGAAAATAGGGAGGGGTTGGTTCAGACTCTCATTTTTAAGATGAATAAAGTCTGAGGATCTAACGTATGACTGTAGTTATATGGTGTGACTATAGTTGATAACGCTGTATTGTATAATTGAAATTTGCTAAAAGAGCAGAACTTAAATGTGTTCACCGAGAGAAAAGAAAAAGAAAAAAATTGGGAAAAAAGAAGTTTTCAAATTTAATCTTTACTATTTAGTGCAGTGATCATGAAAAAAAAGACAAACTACAGACTTGGCAAATATTTCCAAATACTGTATCCAACAAAGGACTTCTAGCTAGAATATCTAAAGGACTTATAAAATTTAATGGTAAGAAAATAACTGAATTTAAAAATGGGCAAAAGGCTTTAACAGACATTTCAAACAAGAGGCAATTAAGCAAATGAAAAGATGTTCAAAAAGATGTTCCGTATCATTAGCCTTTAGGGAGATGTAAATTAAAACCACTATGAGATACCGCTACGTAACTGTCAGAAAGGCTAAACCAAACAATTAAAAACCTGACAATACTAAGTGCTGGCATACACTGGAGCAAATGGACCCCCATACGTTGCTTTGGGAATGCAAATTGGTACAGCTAATCTTTAAAGCAGTTCGGCAGCTTCTTATAAAGTGAAATGTCTACTTATCAGATGCCCTCGCAATCCCACGCCTTGTTATTTAACCAAGAGAAAAACATAGTCATGCAAAAACCTGTGCCAAAGATCCACAGCAGTTCTGTTCATAATTGTTGAAAAGTGGAACCAACCCAACTGTCTTCCAACACGTGGTTGGATAAAGAAGCTGTGGTCCATCCATGCAATGGAAAACTACTCAGCAGTGAGAAGGTGCAAACTGTTGATACATGCAACACTTGAGTGGATCTCAAAGGCATTATGCTGTGTGAAAGAAGCCAGTCTCGAAACGTTATATACCGCAGGATTCCATTGATAAGATATTCTCAAAAAGACAAAATTATCATGAAAGAAAACCATTCAGTGTTTGCCAGGAGTTAGGGGTGAAGAAAGGATACCTTACCCTACAAAGTGACAGCACAGTATTGAAGTGATCGAACTGTTTTACATTCTGATTGTCACCATGGTTACACAAATCTAGATATAACTGAATTTCATTGAATCGTACTTCGAAAATGTCAGTTTTACTATCTGTTAACTTAAATATAAAATAAAAGCTTTACTGAGGAGTATAAAAATCTGTATAAATGAAATCCATATCATCTTCTCAGACTGACAGACTCAATATAGAAAAATGTCATTTCTTCCTAAATTAGTCCTTACATTTTGTGAAATCCCAGTTCCAATGGAAATGAGGAGAAGAAGAGGACTTGATGAAAATACTTGATAATCCTTTAGTCCATTTGGAAGAAAACATATTTAATAAAAAATATTCAAGAATAGGACGGGCAGTTTCGTGTTAGATTTAAGACGTTATCATAACATTATAATAATTAAAAGACTGCTTTACTAGTGCCAAAATAAACGTAGAAAAGAATATAAAAACTTAATACACAAAATGAAAGTTACACAGGAATTTGGTGTGTGAAGTAGGTGGCATATCAGTAATGGATAAAAATCTGTAATTTTTTATAAAGAAAAATATTTAGAAGTCAACCTCAACAATAATTTAAAATGGATTCCAAAATGAATAAAATTAAAATCAAAGATGGATACTTATTTATTTAATATTTATTAAAGTAAGGACGACCTCAGAAAACATCATAAAGGAAAAGTCACAAAGAAAAAGATTGACAGATTTTAAAACACTTAAAATATCAGAAACACTATAAACAAAAAGGAAATGAGAAAGGATAAACCAGAATATTTGCTACATAAAAGAAGAGGTATAAATAAATTAATATAAAGGAAATACTTAAAATCTAAGAGGCATCTCAGTAGAAAATAATAGACAAAAATGCATAACCAGGTAGTGTTTTTAAAAGTAGCTTTTCTAATAAATGTCTGAGAAAATGCTCACTAGCTTAAAACGTAAGTATTAAAATATTTAAAAATCATTTCCATATGTTTGTTGGAACTAATCATGCGATATCATGATACACAGTGTAAATGAATGCATTAGAAGACGTATTTCAACATACGGAAATAGAACTGAGATATATAAAGTAACATATTCAAATTCAAAGTTTAAAAATCTTTATAGAAGTCCAGTTTGCAACATGATTCAAAAACCTTTAAGACATACACACCTTCCTTTATACGTCAAGGGAATAATTAAACGTGAATGAAAATGTTTAACTTTGGAAACAACCTAAGTATCCAATAATAAGGGATTCGCTAAACACTTTATGGTGCTTCATATAGTGGGTTACTGCACAGTCGCTTAAAATGAAGTCGATGTGCATTTAAGGTCAGGAATTTCCTGTTCCTCGGTGCAGAAAAGCAGTTCAGAATGGTTTACATACAAAACGATCTCATTTCACCAATGTTATAAAGAACTGCATAGAATAGCCTGGATGGATATACTTCAAGATACTACATCCGAGTGTAGAAGAATTTTGGGCTTCTCTGAATTTTCTCATTTTTCTACAATGTGCAGTTTTGTGCAATTCTTTTTAACTTGTGCAATTTGTAAATTAAAAAAAAATTTTAATTAAAAAAAAGTAGTCCTTCTGGAAAGCAGCTGTTTTTCTCCATGATCTCACCCTGCAGCCTATGGTGTTTTGTTTCCTTGAGCCGATAGGAGAGAGATTCTTTCCTGGTCCATCACAGGGATGTAGTGACAGCACATCTGTGACATCTCTACCATAGGAGAACCACCCGGTCCCTGTGAACTGCTTCATTTCGAAAGCCCAGTTCCTGGAGGCCCTCAGGCTTGTTTGGAGCCAGAGCCTTGTCTGTCTGCCTTCTATTTCTCCGTGATTTCTTCTCCAAGCCCTGGTACATCCTCTTCTGATCCACCCTTAACGGGTCCCTGGACAAAACTACTCATGGAAGCCCCACATCCCATGCATCTAAACATTTCAAAAGTGGTAAATCAAGCTAATAAACTGTTAAACATAATATATTCTATTTTGACAAATATTCCTTCATAACAACAAAACAGAAAAAAATGTGCTTAAATCTATTGTTTTTATATGTCTGAAAGTTTTGGCAAAATACCGGAGGGAACTCGATTTGACTGTTATTGCTCTGCCGGTGCTCTGTGGCTGGACCAGTGACGGGTGGGTGAGTAATAAAATGGAAACACACACATCGTGAGCAATTATCCCTTCTGCAGTACGACTCATTTCTCCTGCTTCATTTCAGCAAGATACTAAATATGTTACCATCAAGATTTTCATACTAATTTTGTTCTGGTGGCAATAATGATCTAAAGCAGGGGTTGGCAGACATTTTCTGAAAAGGCCAAGGTCAGAAATATTTTAGAGTTTGCAGGCCATCTGGTCTCTGTCACAACTGCTTGGCCTGCTGTCCAAGTTCAGAAACAGCCATAGACAATAAGTAAGCAAACAGGCATGGCTGTGTGTCCATAAAACGTTACTGATAAAAAATAGTTGGATTTGACCCATGGGCCACCTGTGTCCCTGTTGGAGGGTTTTCCCCTTCTCGGTGACACATCTGGCAGCTACGCCGATGATGTGGGTCTAACGGACCCTCACTGGTTGCTCTCCTGAAGTTTGTTTTGTCCGTTTGCCTCACTTCACGATGACGCCATAAATTTGGAGGTTTGTTTTGTGTCACCAGAGTGAGATAATTTTGGAAGTTCTGTTAGTGAGACAGGATGTGGGTCGTTTTCTTGTTCAAACCCAGGGAGGCTGATGGCAGGGTCCTGATGGCAGACTTTAGAAAGAACATCCAGGAAGGCCAGGGCCCCAGACCCTGCGAAATAATAGCTTCACGTCACGTTTCCTGTTTTAAACTTGAAAGACCTATTGATGAGCACCCACTCTGTGTCCAGAACCTACCAACCAACCAACAGGCAAAAAAAATGAAGGAAACCGAAACAAAAAATGCACCATTGTCCAAATGTAACAAAGAATCTTCTAAAATGGCAGGGTTTTCCTCATCATGCCCTCGGCCTGTCTCTCAGCTGCCTCAGTGTCCTTAGGTTGTGGATCTCAGGCCAGGAAAGCACGGTTCTTCCCTTATCTGCAGCGGCATGTATGCAAAAACCTGATGATTCCAGGCTGATGAGAGGGCCCCGTCCACAGCGCCACAGAAGCTGATAGCACAGCTCTCAGACCAGTCGTTTATAAAAACCCCTGTCAGGAGCCAAGATGCGCTGAGCTGGTGGTGTGCGGGGTCGTGGCTGCAGAGCGGGGACAGCTGCCTGCCAGCCCCGACCCGGGCCCCGCCCACTCTGATGAGGAATTCCACATCCCCTCTGGATTGTTGATCTTAGAAGGTGGTTAAAAGTACCAGATAGGATGAAGGACAATCAATTCTCCCTTTAATTAGGGCTCGTATTTAATGCACCTTTCCTGCCTCAGAAGTACCACGAGGGAATTTCCCCTGCAGGGATGAACTTTTTTAGGGAGTTGAAACTTCAAGGTGGTCGAACCCTGAGCATGCTGTATTTCTAGAACTGGAGAAGAATTCTATATCATGGAAAGAACAGTGAACCAGGGCTCAGGAGACCAGAGTTAAGCCAAGCCTCGGGTCCATCTGGCTGCATGTCTTTTCAGAACTTCCCGCCTTTGTGAAACCACGGGGCTGGGGCAGGGGCTTCTGAGACCCTCCCAGTTCTTGGTGATGCTGCCCCACAGGACAGCCCAGTCTGCCAGCTTCCTTTTCTCCAGCTCATTCTTTTTGTTTTTAGCTTTATTTTATATTGGAGTATAGCTGATTTACAGTGTTGTGTTAGTTTCAGGTGTACAGCAGTGATTCATATATCTATTCTTTTTTCAAATTCCTTCCCCACATAGGTTATTACAGAGTATTGAGTAGAGTTCCCTGTGCTGTACAGTAGGTCCTTGTCGATTATCTATTTCATATATAGTAGTGCATATATGTTCCTCCCAAATTCCTAATTTATCCCCCCACCATGTTTCCCCCTTTGGTAACCGTAAGTTTGTTTTCTGTGTCTGAGTCTGTTTCTGCTTTGGAAATAACTTCATCTGTATCATTGTTTCAGATTCCACATGTAAGTGATATCATATGGTATTTGTCTTTGTCTGTCTGACTTACTTTCTCCAGCTCATTCATTCTTGATCTCTTCTCTGTCTCTCTGTAATCAATCTCTCTCTTTCTGTCTCTCTCTCTCATACACACACACACACACACACACACACACACACACACACACACACACACCCCTAAGGGTTTCTAAATATTTTTCAGGCCGTAGATCCTGACTAATTTAATCTCAGTTTATCTCTGTTTTCTATGGTCATTTTTTATAACTAGATTTAGAAACATTCTTTAAGACATTTCTATTCTAACTGAATTTAGATGTCCCCTCCGTTCCGTGAACATGTGAGCTTTTCATTTTGCTCTATCTGTGGTTCAGTTGAAATGAAATCTCACGGTTGCACTTTTCTCAAGCTTGTCTAGATACCAAGTGTTTGGAATCACTGCGTATCTGAAGATGGTATTTGGATACTACTTTCAATGAAGTAAAAGCTGAGCTCAGTCGAAAGGTCTTGTTCTCTTTAATCTTCCGTAAGCTCTGGGCCCTTATTACTTAAGTCAGGGCCCAGCTCCCCCTCCGTCACCTTCATTCGTCAGCAGCCTAGTTATTATGCTCTTTTGTTCGCCTTTCTATGTGAATGCCTGTGAAATACTTTCTTTATCCTCAAATTCTAAAGCATTTTGCTCATACATTTCAGAGTGTAGGTCTCTACCAGGACCAGAACTAGGGTGAGGCATCGGTAGCACACAGGGTGCAGAAGTTGAGGAGATGCTTCCTCTCTGGGTAGTGCAGTGTTGAAGTAGAACAGTGATTGTCCCTTTCTGGCTTGAGGCATAAAGAACATCCGACATCCAGAGACAGACCCACCGTGGACAAGTGGCGAGTTGCTATGTTTTCCTCGGTGCGTTCTCAGGCTCCGATTTTCTTACAGATTCTGCCGTTATCATTAGCGGGTCTGTGCATTTTACTGTTTCAGGGGGTGAGGGCTTTCCTTCCTTCCGGATATTCTTTGATAGTTTGTTAGGACTTTGGGAGAAGCTCTCAGTTCCCAAGAGCCAGACACTATGTTAAAACAGAGTTTGGGACGCTGTAAACAAGGTTAGAGATGATATTTTAAATCTTACGAATACATGAGTTTCCCAATGAAGTGAACTTAGAAGGAGAAAATCAGAGGGTGAAGCGATGAGCCTTGTAAGTTACTGGTCTATTTTTTTTTTTTTTTTTGTGCGGTATGCGGGCCTCTCACAGTTGTGGCCTCTCCCGTTGCGGAGCACTGGCTCCGGACACGCAGGCTCAGCGGCCATGGCTCACGGGCCCAGCCGCTCCACGGCATGTGGGATCTTCCCAGACCGGGGCATGAACCTGTGTCCCCTGCATCGGCAGGCGGACTCTCAACCACAGCGCCACCAGGGAAGCCCTGGTCTATTTTTATACTTCCTAAGAGCCCACGAATGAGAAAAATTGTGGAATTGCTTGGGAAACTCTGAGGTCCCACACAAACATCAAGGATTCTTGCTTGAATTTATGATCCCAGATAACCCTTGCCCCCTTCCCTTTCAGGGCTGCCCTTCTTGCTGACCTGAGAGATGTGTTTTCTGCCCTTTCACGGGTTACCCCAAATTATCAACCAAGAATTCTCCACTCTTCTCGTCTCAGTGCCAAGGAACATTGTGTTGCTTTCTTGAAATAAGCTTGTTTCCTTTGTCATTAAGCCTGGGGAGGGTGAGAACCACGCCTTTCTGTCTGTTTACTTGATTGTTCAGAGGTTTAGAAGGAACCTGCCATCAAGGGCACTGGGAAACGTACCAGCCTTTAAGTTTGATGCTTGAATATCTTGACGACAGTTTGCTTACTAGATCTGCACATCCAGATTCGGTCAGTGTGGGAACCGGTTCAAAAACAAGACGTCTTCCTCTCCCACAGAAGCCAACTCAAAAAACAATGGAAGGGAGTTTTCTTTCCAGCCTCACAAGGCACGTTTGGTGGGGGGGCTGGGGGGAAGGGTCCCACATAACAGCAGCAGGAAAAGAAATATCGATGTGGCTGGTCCTCGGCCCCAGGGATGCAGGCCCGACTGCACCGGAGTTTGCTTTGCTTCCTCTGCCCCAAGCTCACGCCACCAGGGCCCCCGGGAACCACCTTCATGCCGTGGCCGTGAAAAGAGCATGTTTCCCCTCGAATTTTCTGCTTTTGCTGGAGGCTTCCAAAAACAGACACGTGGTTCTCTTTGGTTGCAGAGACTTTAAAAAAAAAAAAAAAAAAACTGTATGTGTACACGGGCCAGATTTATTTATTTCTCAAGGTAAATTACCTTTGCCTTACCACTCAGGTCCTTCTCTTACAGAAGAAAGCCTTTGCAAAACATGTCTGTTACCTGTTTGCAAGATTCCAATGATTTATACTCTGAGATGAATAGGGAAGTAGTGCATTTAACATTCCTATGTTTTGGCAGAACGTCAAAGATGGCTATACCATCCACCCAGAGACTCTTGCTAATGCTGCCTGGGCGTCTGGGACGGTGCAAGGACCGTGTGCTTTAGAGCAGAATAGACCTGGATTTTCATTCTGTCCCTTTCACTCATTGCTGTGTGTCTTTGGACAACTCACGTTACCTCTGAGTCTATCATCTCATCTGAGAAGTCATGCCAGTAATTCTAGCTTTTTGCTGTTGTGAGACACAGGAAAGGATACATCAGACCTTGGCCTACGGTAAACGCTTAGTGAGTGCCCATCCGCTTCATTGTGTTCTTCCTAAGACACTGGGACTTGAAATCCTGTCTGCCCTGTGTGTGTTATTGCTAACGGTGCCCTATCTGGGAACCTCACCTTCTAGCAGGGACATCTTCTTTTGATGTTTTGGGCACAGAGGACGCGTGGGACAGAGATGCGTCTCCTTCATCCCTGCCCTCTTAAAGGCAGTGACAGCACTCAGCTGGTGGACTTAGCTGGTCTTTCTGCTAGCTCCAGGCATGAGGGACGTGGCCAGTACAGCCTTCGTCTGAACCAGCCTGAGCACTTTCCCTAGGCATCTGTCGTGGGAGCCGCGTTCTTTCCGACCTCATTGATTTTGAAATCAATTCTGTTGATGCAGAACTGCCCTGCTTAATGATTTACACAGATCCTTTTTATTTGATTGGTGGAGTCACACTTCAGAACAGAGCAGCAAGTGTGACACTGGGCAGAACTTTGAATTTGACAAGTTACTAAGGAGTGAAAGCCCTGAATGTGCATGGGACCTGAGAGGTGGGATGGCCTTAGAGACGTGGAGGACGGTGGTCTTATTTTGCTTATGAAGAAACCAAGGCCCAGAGAAGTTAAGTGACCTGCTCAGGATCACACAGCTTTTAACATCAGAATCAAGACTGAATCCACATTTCTCTTCCCAGTTTTGAGTTTCCCATAAAACTGTGGTTTCTTCATGGAAATATGTGATCCATCTGAGCCATATTTTGGGATAAAGCCAATCATGTGTTGTCTTTTGTCTCCATTAGAATTCTTAGGCAGAAATCTTAACTTAAAAAATTAGCCTCGGGCTTCCCTGGTGGCGCAGTGATTAAGAATCCACCTGCCAGTGCAGGGGACACGGGTTTGAGCCCTGGTCCGGGAAGATCCCACATGCCGCGGAGCAACTAAGCCCGTGCACCACAACTACTGAGCCTGCGCTCTAGAGCCCGCGTGCCACAACTACTGAAGTCCGCGTGCCTACAGCCCGTGCTCCATAACAAGAGAAGCCACCGCAATGAGAAGCCCGTGCACCACAACAAAGAGTAGCCCCCGCTCACTGCAACTAGAGAAAGCCCGCGTGCAGTAACTTAGACCCAACGCAGCCAAAAATTTAAATAAATAAAGTAAAAAAAAAATTAGCCTCAACTCTACTGAAGGAGAAACTTACATCTTTCCCCCTTTTTTAAGAAGAAGGGGGTCCTACTATTTCCTTGAAAAGAACTGTTTGGGGTTTTTTTTTAAAGTAAAATTTTTATCATTTTCCACCTCTAAAGCTTTGGGATCTTGTTTGAAAACGTGTTCTGTCCATAAGTCAGCTGTGCAGCCTCCTCCGTTCTCCCATCAATGTTCCTCTCGTTCTCACCACCTTTTTCTCTCTCACCATCAGCCCCCAAACCCAGGGTCTTCAGCTCCTCAAGCCTGGATTACACCGGAGGAGCCTTGCAAAATATCTCACTACCTGCACGATTTTCCTGATCCGTCCGGACTTGTGCTCCGACTCAGATTTTAATCTATCACTGACTCTAATCACACCCTCACATTTGCAGTCTCATTTCATGCAGCTCCCCTGTTTCAAACAGATTTCTTCATCTGTGTCCAATTCAGATTCTGGGCCTTTCAGGCTCTTCACAGCTACCCTCTGGGTGAGTTTCACACGTCCTTGGGTTCTCCATCCGTCCAACTGGCTCCATCCAAGTCACCTCGGGCATACGCTTTTCCCATCCCTCTTGTCTGCTGACTTCCTCTCATCCGATGCAACAGAAATAACCTGGCCGTAGGCACTGGGAGGACTTCTGTCACCTTCCATGTACTGACTGGGGGAACTTGGACCTGCAGCTTTCCCTCCCTGAATTTCAGCTTCTTCATCAGAAAAGTTGGGGAGCATAATGCCTATCTTAAGGGAGAAAACCACTGATAAGATGTTTTGCAAGCGTAATATACTCTTCAGGTATTTCTGCTTGTGTCCACACCTTAGAGACACATCTTCCATGATAACGTGAACCCGGTAGTGCTTGTAGCGCGGGGAGAACCTCGTTTGGGACAGAGGCGAGGCAGCTCCTGTTCTGATGCTTACCGGGGGTGCGGGGCAAGAGGTCACTATGAGGACCACTGGTTCCTAGAAATAGGAGCTCAGTTCCTTTCCCTTTATGACCTAAACGTCCACAAGCTGGCGATGTAGCTGGTTTAGCAAATGCCCTTGTTTGAAATCCATGTATTCCTTGGAGAATTATGGAAAACTGGTCCATTTATTTTTTTTATAAGTGTCCTAAACTGTTTTTTTAACATCTTTATTGGAGTATAATTGCTTTACAATGGTGTGTTAGTTTCTGCTTTATAACAAAGTGAATCAGTTATACGTATACATATGTTCCCATATCTCTTCCCTCTTGCGTCTCCCTCCCTCCCACCCTCCCTATCCTACCCCTCCAGGCGGTCACAAAGCACCGAGCCCATATCCCTGTGCCATGCGGCTGCTTCCCACTAGCTATCTACCTTACGTTTGTTAGTGCGTATATGTCCATGCCTCTCTCTCGCCCTGTCACAGCTCACCCTTCCCCCTCCCCATATCCTCAAGTCCCTTCTCCAGTAGGTCTGTGTCTTTATTCCTGTCTTACCCCTAGGTTCTTCGTGACATTTTTTTTTTTCTTCTTAAATTCCATATATATGTGTTAGCATACGGTATTTGTCTTTTTCTTTCTTACTTCACTCTGTATGACAGACTCTAGGTCTATCCACCTCATTACAAATAGCTCAATTTCGTTTCTTTTTATGGCTGAGTAATATTCCATTGTATATATGTGCCACATCTTCTTTATCCATTCGTCCGATGTGGGGCACTTAGGTTGTTTCCATCTCCAGGCTATTGTAAATAGAGCTGCAATGAACATTTTGGTACATGACCCTTTTTGAATTATGGTTTTCTCAGGGTATATGCCCAGTAGTGGGATTGCTGGGTCAGATGGTAGTTCTATTTGTAGTTTTTTAAGGAACCTCCATACTGTTCTCCATAGTGGCTGTACCAATTCACATTCCCACCAGCAGTGCAGGAGTGTTCCCTTTTCTCCACACCCTCTCCAGCATTTATTGTTTCTAGTTTTTTTGATGCTGGCCATTCTGACTGGTGTGAGATGATTATCTCATTGTAGTTTTGATTTGCATTTCTCTAAAGATTAATGATGTTGAGCATTCTTTCATGTGTTTGTTGGCAGTCTGTGTATCTTCTTTGGAGACATGTCTGTTTAGGTCTTCTGCCCATTTTTGGATTGGGTTGTTTGTTTTTTTGTTGTCGAGCTGCATGAGCTGCTTGTAAATTTTGGAGATTAATCCTTTGTCAGTTGCTTCATTTGCAAATGTTTTCTCCCATTCTGAGGGTTGTCTTTTGGTCTTGATTATGGTTTCCTTTGCTGTGCAAAAGCTTTGAAGTTTCATTAGGTCCCATTTGTTTATTTTTGTTTTTATTTCCATTACTCTAGGAGGTGGGTCAGAAAGGATCTTGCTGTGATTTATGTCATAGAGTGTCCTGCCTATGTTTTCCTCTAAGAGTTTGATAGTTTCTGGCCTTACATTTAGGTCTTTAATCCATTTTGAGCTTATTTTTGTGTATGGTGTTAGGGAGTGATCTAATCTCATACTTTTACATGTACCTGTCCAGTTTTCCCAGCACCATTTATTGAAGAGGCTGTCCTTTCTCCACTGTACATTCCTGCCTCCTTTATCAAAGATAAGGTGTCCATATGTGCGTGGGTTTATCTCTGGGCTTTCTATCCTGTTCCACTGATCTATCTTTCTATTTTTGTGCCAGTACCATACTGTCTTGATTACTGTAGCTTTGTAGTATAGTCTGAAGTCAGGGAGCCTGATTCCTCCAGCTCCTTTTTTCATTCTCAAGATTGCTTTGGCTATTCGGGGTCTTTTGTGTTTCCATACAAATTGTGAAATTTTTTGTTCCAGTTCTGTGAAAAATGCCAGTGGTAGTTTGATAGGGATTGCATTGAATCTGCAGATTGCTTTGGGTAGTAGAGTCATTTTCACAATGTTGATTCTTTCAATCCAAGAGCATGGTATCTCTCTCCATCTATTTGTATCATCTTTAATTTCTTCCATCAGTGTCTTATAATTTTCTGCATACAGGTCTTTTGTCTCCTTAGGTAGGTGTATTCCTAGATACTTTATTCTTTTTGTTGCAATGGTAAATGCGAGTGTTTTCCTGATTTCACTTTCAGATTTTTCATCCTTAGTGTATAGGAAAGCCAGAGACTTCTGTGCATTAATTTGGTACCCTGCTACTTTACCAAATTCATGATTAGCTCTAGCAGTTTTCTGGTAGCATCTTTAGGATTCTCTATGTGTAGTATCATGTCATTTGCAAACAGTGACTGCTTTACTTCTTCATTTCCGATTTGGATTCCTTTTATTTCCTTTTCTTCTCTGATTGCTGTGGCTAAAACTTCCAAAACTATGTTGAATAAGGGTGGTGGGAGTGGGCAACCTTGTCTTGTTCCTGATCTTAGGGGAAATGCTTTCAGTTTTCCACCATTGAGGATGATGTTGGCTGTGGGCTTGTCATATATGGCCTTTATTATGTTGAGGAGAGTTCCCTCTATGCCTACTTTCTGCAGGGTTTTTATCATAAATGGGTGTTGAATTTTGTCAAAAGCTTTCTCTGCATCTGTTGAGATGATCATATGGTTTTTCTCCTTCAGTTTGTTAATATGGTGTATCATGTTGATTGATTTGCGTATATTGAAGAATCCTTGCATTCCTGGAATAAACCCCACTTGATCATGGTGTATGATCCTTTTAATGTACTGTTGGATTCTGTTTGCTAGTATTTTGTTGAGGATTTTTGCATCTACGTTCATCAGTGATATTGGCCTGTCGTTTTCTTTCTTTGTGACATCCTTGTCTGGTTTTGGTATCAGGGTGATGGTGGCCTCGTAGAATGAGTTTGGGAGTGTTCCTCCCTCTACTATATTTTGGAAGGCTTTGAGAAGGACAGGTGTTAGCTCTTCTCTAAATGTTTGACAGAATTCGCCTGTGAAGCCATCTGGTCCTGGGCTTTTGTTTGTTGGAAGATTTTTAATCACAGTTTCAATTTCTTTGCTTGTGATTGGTCTGTTCATATTTTCTATTTCTTCCTGATTCAGTCTTGGCAGGTTGTGCCTTTCTAAGAATTTGTCCATTTCTTCCAGGTTGTCCATTTTATTGGCATAGAGTTGCTTGTAGTAATCTCTCATGATCTTTTTTATTTCTGCAGTGTCAGTTGTTACTTCTCCTTTTTCATTTCTATTTCTATTGATTTCAGTCTTCTCCCTTTTTTTCTTGAGGAGTCTGGCTAATGGTTTATCTATTTTGTTTATCTTCTCATAGAACCAGCTTTTAGTTTATTGATCTTTGCTATTGTTTCCTTCATTTCTTTTTCATTCATTTCTGATCTGATTTTTATGATTTCTTTGCTTCTGCTAACTTTGATTTCTTTGCTTCTGCTAACTTTGGGGTTTTTTTGTTCTTCTTTCTCTAATTGCTTTAGGTGCAAGGTTAGGTGGTTTATTCGAGATGTTTCCTGCTTCTTAAGGTGGGCTTGTATTGCTATAAACTTCCCTCTTAGAATTGCTTTTACTGCATCCCATAGGTTTTGGGTCGTCGTGTCTCCATTGTCATTTGTTTCTAGGTATTTTTTGATTTCCTCTTTGATTTCTTCAGTGATCACTTCGTTATTAAGTAGTGTATTGTTTAGCCTCCATGTGTTTGTATTATTTAAAGATCTTTCCGTGTAATTGATATCTAGTCTCATGGCGTTGTGGCAGGAAAAGATACTTGATACGATTTCAATTTTCTTAAATTTACCAAGGCTTGATTTGTGACCCAAGATATGATCTATCCTGGAGAATGTTCCATGAGCACTTGAGAAAAATGTGTATTCTGTTGTTTCTGGATGCAGTGTCCTATAAATATCAATTAAGTCCATCTTGTTTAATGTATCATTTAAAGCTTGTGTTTCCTTATTTATTTTCATTTTGGATGATCTCTCCATGGGTGAAAGTGGCGTGTTAAAATCCCCTACTATGAATGTGTTACTGTCGATTTCCCCTTTTATGGCTTTCCCCTTTTATGGCTGTTAGTGTTTGCCTTACGTATTGAGGTGCTCCTATGTTGGGTGCATAAATATTTACAATTTTTGTATCTTCTTCTTGGATCGATCCCTTGATCATTATGTAGTGTCCTTCTTTGTCTCTTGTAATAGTCTTTATTTTAAAGTCTATTTTGTCTGATATGAGAATTGCTACTCCAGCTTTCTTTAGGTTTCCATTTGCGTGGAATATCTTTTTCCATCCCCTTTCAGTCTGTATGTGTCTCCAGGTCTGAAGTGGGTCTCTTGTAGACAGCATATATATGGGTCTTGTTTTTGTATCCATTCAGCCAATCTGTGTCTTTTGGTGGGAGCGTTTAGTCCATTTACATTTAAGGTAATTATCGATATGTATGTTCCTATTCCCATTTTCTAAATTGTTTTGGGTTCGTTATTGTAGGTCTTTTCCTTCTCTTGTGTTTCTTGCCTAGAGAAGTTCATTTAGCATTTGTTGTAAAGCTTGTTTGGTGGTGTTGAACTCTCTCAGCTTTTGCTTGTCTGTAAAGGTTTTAATTTCTCCATCAAATCTGAATGAGATCCTTGCTGGGTAGAGTAATCTTGGTTGCAGGTTTTTCTCCTTCATCACTTTCAGTATGTCCTGCCACTCCCTTCTGGCTTGCAGAGTTTCTGCTGAAAGATCAGCTGTTAACCTTATGGGGATTCCCTTGTGTGTTATTTCTTTTTCCCTTGCTGCTTTTAATATGCTTTCTTTGTATTTAATTTTTGACAGTTTGATTAATATGTGTCTTGGCGTGTTTCTCCTTGGATTTATCCTGTATGGGACTCTCTGTGCTTCCTGGACTTGACTGTTTCCTTTCCCATATTAGGGAAGTTTTCAGCTATAATGTCTTCAGATATTTTCTCAGTCCCTTTCTTTTTCTCTTCTTCTTCTGGGACCCCTATAATTCGAATGTTGGTGCGTTTAATGTTGTCCCAGAGGTCTCTGAGACTGTCCTCAGTTCTTTTCATTCTTCTTTCTTTATTCTCCTCTGCAGTAGTTATTTCCACTATTTTATCTTCCAGGTCACTTATCCGTTCTTCTGCCTCAGTTATTCTGCTATTGATCCCATCTAGAGTCTTTTTCATTTATTGTGTTGTTCATCATTGTTTCATCTTTAGTTCTTCTAGGTCCTTGTTAAATGTTTCTTGCATTTCGTCCATTCTATTTCCAAGATTTTGGATCATCTTTACTGTCATTATTCTGAATTCTTTTTCAGGTAGACTGCCTGTTTCCTCTTCATTTGTTAGGTCTGGTAGGTTTTTATCTTGCTCCTTCATCTGCTGTGTGTTTCTCTGTCTTGTCATTTTGCTTATCTTACTGTGTTTGGGGTCTCCTTTTTGCAGGTTGCAGGTTCGTAGTTCCTGTTATTTTTGGTGTCTGTCCCCAGTGGCTAAGGTTGGTTCAGTGGGTTGTGTAGGCTTCCCGGTGGAGGGGACTAGTGCCTGCGTTCTGGTCGATGAGGCTGGATCTTGTCTGTCTGCTGGGCAGGTCCACGTCTGGTGGTGTGTTTTGGGGTGTCTGTGGACTTACTTACTATGATTTTGGGCAGCCTCTCTGCTAATGGGTAGGGTTGTGTTCCTGGCTTGCTAGTTTGGCATAGGGTGTCCAGCACTGTAGCTTGCTGGTCGTTGAGTGAAGCTGGGTGCTGGTGTTGAGATGGAGATCTCTGGGAGATTTTCGCTGTTTGATATTATGTGCAGCTGGGAGGTCTCTTGTGGACCAGTGTCCTGAAGTTGGCTCTCCCACCTCAGAGGCACAGCACTAACTCCTGGGTGCAGCACCAAGAGCCTTTCATCCACACGGCTCAGAAGAAAAGGGAGAAAAAGTAGAGAGAATTAGTAGAAGTAGGAAAGAAAGAGAGAGAGAGAGGGAGAGAAAGAAAGAAAGGAAGGAAGGAAGAAAGAGAAGGAAGGAAGGGAAGGAAGGAAGGGAAGGAAGGAAAGGAAGCAGGAAAGAAGAAAAGGAAAGAAGGAAAAGAAGGAAAGAAAGGAGGGAGGGAGGATGGAAGGAGGGAAGGAAGGAGAAAAGAAAGAAGATACAGTAAAATAAAGTTATTAAATTAAAAAATAATTATTTAGAAAAAAAAAGGGATGGAAAGAACCTTAGGACAAATGGTGGAAGCAAAGCTATACTGACAAAATCTTACACAGAAGCATATACATACACCCTCACAAAAAGAGGTAAAGCGGAAAAAATCCTAAATCTTGCTCGCAAAGTCCATCTCCTCAATTCGGGATGATCCGTTGTCTGTCTATTCAGGTATTCCACAGATGCAGGTACATCAAGTTGATAGTGGAGCTTTAATCCGCTGCTTCTGAGGCTGCTGGGAGGGATTTCCCTTTCTCTTCTATGTTCTCACAGCTCCCAGGGGCTCAGCTTTGGATTTGGGCGCGCCTCTGTGTGTAGGTCGCTGGAGGGCGTCTGTTTTTTGCTCAGACAGGACGGGGTTAAAGGAGCCGCTGATTCGGGGGCTCCAGCTCACTCAGGCCAGGGCGGGGAGGAGGGAGGGGCGCCGAGTGTGGGGCGGGCCTGCGTCAGCGGAGGCCAATGTGACGTTGCACCAGCCTGAGGCGCGCCATGCGTTCTCCCGGGGAAGTTGTCCCTGGATCCCGAGAACCTGGCAGTGGCGGGCTGCACAGGCTCCGCGGAAGAGGGCTGTGGAGAGTGACCTGTGCTCGCACACAGGCCCCTTGGTGGCGGCAGCAGCAGCCTTAGCGTCTCCCGCCCGTCTCTGGGGTCCATGCTTTTAGCTGCGGCTCGCACCCGACTCTGGGGTCCGTGTTTTTAGCCGCGGCTCGCGCCCGTCTCTGGAGTTCCTTTAAGCAGCGCTCTTAAACCCCTCTCGTCGCGTACCAGGAAACAAAGAGGGAAGAAAAAGTCTCTTGCCTCTTCGGCAGCTCCAGACCTTTTCCCGGACTCCCTCCCGGCCAGCCGTGGCGCACTAACCCCCTTCTGGCTGTGTTCACACCGCCAACCCCTGTCCTCTACTGGCGCTCCGACCAAAGCCCAAGCCTCAGCTCGCAGCCCCGCCCACCCCGGCGGGTGAACAGACAAGCCTCTCGGGCTGGTGAGTACCGGTCGACACCCATCCTCTGTGCGGGAATCTCCCCACTTTGCCCTCCGCACCCCTGTTGCTGTGCTCTCCTCCGTGGCTCCGAAGCTCCCCCCTCTGCCTCCCGAAGTCTCCGCCCGCAAAGGGGCTTCCTAGTGTGGAAACCTTTCCTCCTTCACGGCTCCCTACCACTGGTGCAGGTCCCGTCCCTATTCTTTTGTCTCTGTTTTTTCTTTTGCCCTACCCAGGTACGTGGGGAGTTTCTTGCCTTTTGGGAGGTCTGAGGTCTTCTGCCAGCATTCAGTAGGTGTTCTGCAGGAGTTGCTCCACATGTAGATGTATTTCTGGTGTATCTGTGGAAGGGAAGGTGATCTCCGCGTCCTACTCTTCCGCCATCTTCCCCTCCGCCCTCTATAAGTGTCGTAAACTTTTTATTGAAGTATAGCACCATTCAGAAAAGGACACAGATCCTGGCATACAACTCAGTGACTTTTCACAAGGTGGATACACTTGTGAAACCAGCAGCCAGGTCCTGCACTGGGATATTCCTGACTTTCCAGAAGCCCCGTGTGGCCCCTTTTGGTCACTAAGCGCCCCCCTCCACAAAGGCAACAGCTGTCCTCACATCTAACACTACAGGTGGGTTTTGCCCCTGAGAAGCCAAGCTCATCTCTCCCACCAGAACCAGCCAGCCTCTGTCCTTCCAGAGAATTCGGCTTTGCCAGCTCACAACTCGCACATCAGCCTCCTTACCATCTGGACGTCCTCAGCGGGAGGCCTCAAGCGAGCAGGTGTGTGGACGTCCCAGGAACACGCCAGGGGGTCTCTGATCTCCTCTGGACCCGCGTTATCTGGACAGAATGGGGTTCTCCCGACCGCTGGGAATTCTGTACACTGGGCGTCACTTCCTTAAGAGCAGTGCTTGGGTGTGTTCCTTGTAGAAATTGTCATGCTGACACTTCGTTACAATCCAGATTTCCCAAGCTCTTGGCGTGATTTTTCTGGCGAGATTGGAAAGGTTATGAGTAGCACATGGTCACCCTGCTGGTAGTTAAAAAATCAGAAGCACTAAGGTAAACAAAAAGGAAATGAAGTGACACAGGCCATAAACATTTCTGATCTCAGCTCCATAAAATCTCATCATGATGACATTCCCCTTCGGTCTTGCAAGAGGAAAGCAAGGCCACCACCTTCTTCAGGTACCTCATGCTAGTGTTTAATTACCTGCAAAGCCAAAAAGATTCATTTATCTAATTCAAGTCTATCGATGCAATTTGAAGTCTTTGCCCTCTGGGTGAGTTCTCTTTTTAATAAATCAGGGTAAAACAGACATAACATAATATTTACCATCTTAACCATTCTTACATGTCCAGGTCAACAGCGGTAAGTACATTTACGATGCTGAGCAATCACTCTCCAGAACTCTTTTCATCTGGAAAAACTAAAACTCTGTCCCCATCAAATACGAACTCCTCGTCCCCCCACCCCCAGGCCCTGGCGATCACTATCTTACTTTCCGTCTCTGTGGATTCGACTCCTCTAGAGACCTCATACAAGTGGAATCACACAATCTGTGTCCTTCTGTGTCTGGCTTACTTCACTCAGCATAAAGTCCTCAAGGTTCATCCACGTTGCAGCAGGTGTCAGAATCCTGTTCCTTTTTTAAGGCTGAATAATATTTCACTGCACGGAGAGATCACATTTTGCCTGCCCATTCAGTCCTCTGTGGATATTTGTGTTGCTTCTACTTTTTGGCTATGGAGAATTCTTTTGTTCTTTGAGGACAAAGAACAAATGTGTGGGACACACCTGGTAATAATCCTTCATTTGCTGGTAAAACCTCTTCTTCTCCTTGTCATCTTCAGGAGAAAATAAATAAGCGTCTCTAATTTTTCTTTATTGTTCTAGTTTCTACCCATTTCTCCTCACCTATACTGACTGTAAATGTCTCCAAATTCTTTTCACTATGGAGAAGTGAATGGAATAGCCAATACTGTTTGCCTGGAAATTAAGGCGTCCTAGGACCTCCCCTTCCCATCGTTCAGTGGAATTTCTCACCCTCCGCCCCAGCTTGTCCTGTCTTTAGACAAACCTCAGATGTCTTCTCATTGCGTACACCTTTCCGCTCCCCTCGCGTGCCTGGTGTTTCTGCAAAGCTCTCATCGTACGGGGATGGCTCTTTCATCGCCCATCCCAGGCCGAGCCCTTGCACAGAGCAGAGTCACAGTACATGCCTCACTCTGGTAAGGAAGGAAGATTTCTAAGTTTGCCTAAACACCTCGAAATACGATATTCCAAAGTACATGTGCATTTTGTTTTATGTGATAGAGGAGCTCCTTTCTGAACGTTAAAATTCAAATTGCAATAAGAAAATGAATGTAGAATTTAAAAGGGAGATTGCTCTTTAAAGAATCCTGTTGTGACTCCTTTTACCAAACAACCATGCTCTACAATGTGAGCCTCACTGAGGACTTATTTGCACTCGCACGTCTTTGTTTTTGAGGAAAGTAGACTGCAGAGTTCATAGTTAACCCGACTCCCCATCCCAATGGGGATGCTAAACCCGTCAGCTTTCCTCATCCTGTAGATGACAGTAATTAATGTGCTTTTCCTCTGAAATCCTATTTTAGCTGCTTCCTCTTCGAACTCCTCCTATTTTTGGGTAGCTCTTTTTCCTACCCTATTGAGATAATTTAAAATATGGTTCTTTTTTCAGAAATATCGGTAACATTTCCTCTGGAACGGCACATTCTGCAGCTTTAATCTCTGCTGAAAGGCTACTGGGGAGTCTGTGCTTTTCCCCAGGGCCGGAGGGCAGGAAGGCTGAGATTACCAACCAGTAGCTCCCACGTGAAGGATGTTATCTCTATTTTACTGGCCGAAATATGAGGTCGAGTGGTTAAAAGTCAGAGATGATAGGGAAGGAGGCAAGAATGCTGACTTCAAAAAACATCACCAAATACTCCTTCTTATAGTTTCAGTGATGCTTGATGTTCGCTTTTACAGTCCAAAACCTTTTCACACCTTTGAGCCAATTTTCTTCACTGAGATAGTCCAACAGTTTCTGGATAGATCTCCTGGCTCATCTTATAAAAGTGTAACTAAACTTCCAAAGTAGGTTGGTCTAGCCTATTTCTCAATTCCATGAAGGGAATATATATATATATATATATATATATATATATATATATATATATATATATATATATAGTGCGTATGTATATGTATATACAGTGGTGAAATCTGTGAATTCATGTCACTCAGTGGCTCCAGCATTGCGCCGGCAGTAAAGACAGTCTGTGTCTCCCTTGTGTCAACACTGACCTCCCTGGTCTTTGCTTTATCCTACCCAGACCTTCAGGCATTTTTAAGAAATGGGGAATGGGCACATATTAAAAGTTCTTTTGAAAAAGGAATTGCAGATTTTTAAAGCAACAAAGAAAAAAGCAACAGAAATGAGATATCTAATTATCATTTCCCCCTCCAAAAGAAAGTAAAGATAACTTGACTGAAATATCAAAGGTGGCAAAAGTGTGAGAAAATCTGCGTCATTAAACTAACACAGCACCAGTGGCTTATGGCCACAACTGTTGAGGCATCTGTGCTGGGTGTAATGCAGATGGGCACCAGATTGTTTATGAACCAGTTGATATTATGTCTGAGATAAACTTCAAAATAATTCATTTAGAAAAATATTAATTGCCAAAATTGACACAAGATGAGGTAGAGTATTACAAGAACAATAACCACAGAAGAAACTGAAAAGATACTTGAAGATTCTAATCCCTTTCTTACCCTCTACCCCAAAAGTACCAGTATTAGGTGGCTTTGTAGATGACCCATCAAATTTTGAAGGAATAGAAAATTATTTTGCTATTGAAACTTCTTTAGGATATAGAAAACTATGAAACATTTCTCATTTTATTTGTGGAATAATTCATGTTCTCAGAATTGATTAAGCTATTGATCAAAAGAAAAACGACAGGAACATCTCATTAATGCATATGGATGACAAATCCAAAGCAAAATAATGATGAATCAAGTCTAGGACTATATTGAAAGAATAATATACCATGATCAAATAGGGTTTACTCCAGGAATAAAAGTGAATCTAATATTAGGGTACTTATCAGTTGGGATCAGTGGATCAAAGGACAAAATACATTTTGTCATTGCAATAAATCTCCCAAATAAATTTATCTAATATTGACTTGAACAATGTCTATTTCTTATAAAACTTGGAATTAGCAAGATGGTGCCTTAAAATTAGAATATATATATATATATGTGTGTGTGTGTTTCATATATATAATAAATAGTGGCTTTAATGGCAGTACACTTTTGGAAGAATAAATAGGTTTTATCTCTCCTACTCACAGTTTTGGACTGGCTTCAAGACCCATCACTTCTCAGCAGGAACGCATGCTTGAACTAGGTAGCAATCTCCGCTCCATCAAGACTCCAACAGGATTTCTTTTTTCCACAGGACAAAGGGATTCTAACATTCATCTGGAAGAATAAACAGACAAGAATCATTAGAACGTTTTGAACAACAGAGTCAGAATTTACTTTGATGTACATGAAAATATACCATAATGTGATAACTGGGCCAATGGAAAGAGGAACCAAGATATTCAGACTACTGGAAGGATGGCATTTGAAATTATTAGATAAAAGATGGATTATTTCATGTCTTGTTTGTTACAGGAAAATTCAGGAATTATAAAGAGAAGTATTTTGTGTACTATGCAATGGTATCACGTTGACTGTGATTGCTTTGTTTGTTAGAAAACTACAGAAAGGGCTCAGGGTATTCTAACACCATCCCACAGTCACACAATTGTGTTTATTACACTATCCTAATTCACCTAAAGAATTAGATCAAGGTTATTTTCTTACAGCCTTGTGGGTTGATAATTATTTTTTAAAAATTACACAGCGCTTATCCTATGGCAGGCACTCTTCTAAGCTGCGGAGGTATATTAATACGTTGAATCACCACAACAACCGTAGGAGATCGGTAGTGTTATTATTTCCCATTAAGTACGTCCACGAGGAACCGGGGGTGCACAGCCTTGCGTCTGTGAGACTTCTCCGCGATCACGGTCACACATCTAGTAAGCGGAGAATTGGTACCTCAACTCAGGCTCCGGGTCTGTAAGACCCTCCCTCTGCTGGGAAGGAGCTCAGTTTTCAGGCCCTAACGTGCCTTTCTGCTCCGCGCAGGGACCTGATGCCGAGGACCCTGGAGGGGCAGATCACCATGGAGAAGACGCCCAGCTACTTCGTGACGCGCGAGGCGCCCGCGCGCATCTCGGCCATGTCCAAGGACACCAAGCTCCTAGTGGTGGTGCGGGACCCGGTGACCAGGGCCGTCTCGGACTACACGCAGACGCTGTCCAAGCGGCCCGACATCCCCAGCTTCGAGAGCCTGGCCTTCAGGAACCGGACGGCGGGCCTCGTGGACCGGGCGTGGAGCGCCATCCAGATCGGCCTGTACGCCGAGCACCTGGAGCGCTGGCTGCGCCACTTCCCCGCCCGCCAGCTGCTCTTCGTGAGCGGCGAGCGGCTGGTGCGCGACCCGGCTGGCGAGCTGGGCCGCGTGCAGGACTTCCTGGGCCTCAAGCGCATCATCTCCGACAAGCACTTCTACTTCAACCAGACCAAGGGCTTCCCCTGCCTCAAGAAGGCCGAGGGCAGCGGCCGCCCTCACTGCCTGGGCAAGACCAAGGGCAGACCCCACCCCGAGATCGACGGCCAGGTCCTGCGGCGGCTGCGCGACTTCTACCGGCCCTTCAACCGCAAGTTCTACCAGATGACGGGCCACGACTTCGGCTGGGACGGATAACCTTATAATTTAAAAAGAAAAAAAAATATCAGAAGATAATATATTTTTTTACCAACCGGTAGAGAAGAGGCAGTTTAATATTTGCACTGCTGATATTTCAGTATTTTTTTCCCATGAATGTTGTTAAAGAGATTGTTCTCGAGATTGTTCTCGCCTCCGCCCTCACCGTCATGTACAACTGCGCGCGCAAGCATTGGAGAAACAAAAAAGGAAACCTGCACGCATCTAACTAACTTCTCTCCATTTTCCATTTTCCCTTCATGTTTTACATGCACAGTTATGAGGTATGAGCATCAGCTGCCATGAAAACTTCTGAGAAAATCCTGAGGGTGTAGCTCGAGCGCTCTCTCCTTTTTTAACAAAGCCCGGATAAGATTGATGTCTACCCTTATGTTTTTCTCCCTTTAGTTTTTCTCCTGTGCCACTTTTTCTTAACCCCTTTCCCAGTTAGTGATTCTGTACGTTTGCACATCACTTCCCAGTTACCACAGTGCTTTCAAATACAGTATCTTTCTTGATCCTTATACTCAGATGTGATACAACAACATAATACATGGAGATTATTACCCCCGTTTTACAGATAAGGAAACTGAGTCTCAGGGAGCTTAAGTGATGTGTCCTAAGGCCAGATGGCGGACTATGGACAAAACCTCATCTTCCACTTGTTCCCTATTTTGTGCCACTTTTTCTGGTGAGAATGGGAAAGGCACAGACAGCCTTTAGAAATGGTTAGCTAGTTTGGGGACCAACAGAGAGAGTTTCCTGTTGCTTTCTAAGTTCTAGGCTAGCCTCTATGGCACTCAGACACCATACACAGTTGTACTCAAGGAAACCACTCTGTCTTGGACACAACATCTTTTAAGAGCCAATCTTGGGTTGTTAAAGCACCCTGAGACGTGGATATCTCGACTCAACTGAAGTTGAGAGAAATTATTGGATCCTTGTATGGAGCACAAGATGGCCAGTCACACTAGGAGTACAAGGTGTGGTAGGAGAAGAATTTACCTATTCTTGTTTTGACTGTATTTTCCTTTTTTTCTTAAAGAAAAACCCACTTCAGTAAGAGCTTACAAATATCTCATTTTATAAACCTCTTTTTTAACAAAGAAAATCTGCCTCTCTTTGTAATATCTTATTTCTAAACTTGCCGCTAGTACTAAAAAAAGGTCAGTCAACATCTCATTCACAAGGCCCCAATTTTTCATGGGTGGAGGGAGGGCTGTCACTTTGTCACTTTATTTTTCCCCATTTCCTCTTTGTACCAGTTATAACCTCATATTCGTTAATATTTGGAAAATAAGAAATGCAGATATGGGTAAAGTGGTGATTTTTCCTCTTCTCCCATCTGTTTCTGCCTGTTCCCCATTTAGATAGCTCAAATAAATCAATAGTTTATTAAGAGTATTCCTTTCCTCTCTGAGTGGGCATTAACGAGATTAGCATTAATGGGAACTAAATTGGTTTAGAGAAGAGCACATATGCACAAACTATATAAAACATTCATAATTAGTCTGTCAGCAACATTTTTATCACAGGTTTTAAACCCAAGAGGAAAATGTCTCCAATCTCATGGAAATTTTCCATATCTGCTAAAATGTAAAGGACCAGACACTCCAGTATTCTAAAAGAATATTCTTCTCCAGTGCTGTCAATCAAAAGAAACTAAAGTTGTTTTACAATATGCAGTTTCACTGTGCATTTGACATAGATGCTGCATCGGGTGAAGTAAATACTTCTTGAGAAGTCTAACACGGGATTAAAATGAAGGAAAACAATTTAAGTTTCTAGATATTCTATCATTGCTCTAAATCTCTGGATTTATTAATTCTCTTTCACGGGGGTTAAGTAAACCCCCAATCCAGGTCCCCTTTCCCAGCCGACAGCCTTCCCTTCGAGGCCCTCAATTTCCCGATGCTACAGCCTGCTTTTTTGTTCTACTTGAATCATCACTACCAGCAACAAGAAACGCATTTTAAACTCTTTTCGTCTTTTCTCTTAACTCATGTTTGTGCTTCTGACTCCCTAGTAAGCGTGTGCCAGACCTTCTGCGAAGGCGGCTTGCACAAGGACACAAGTGCATCTAACAACTGAATCCAGCAACCTTCATCTTGTTGTGTTAAGAAATAATAAAAGAACAGAATTGAGTGCAAAGAACCTCTTCTTGCATGTAGATTTTTTGTTTGGTCATATGATTTTTAAAATGAATGACTACAGAGCATTCCCGGAAAGCCTTCTAACTTCTAAGATTTCATAAGAGTGGTAGAGGTTTTAGATCCCAGCCCAAGTGTACAAAGATCTTGGGTCAGTGTTACCTCAGAACAGGAATTTTCCATTTCTGCCTTTATGTGGTACTTCCTCTTGTTGTACACGGACTTGGCCTCAGATTTCTTTCGTCCATTTGGCTCCATCAGATCATAGGCTGTGCTCTTGATTTGAACATTGTAATCATCCTTCCTCCAAGCTCACCCCTCTTAGAGAACAACCAGAGGTCTACAGCTTCATTCTGAATCGTTTGCTTTTGAGGCCACGCCTATAGTGTAAAAATTCTTCCGGTAACTAAGAAATTTTAAGGGAAATTAATTTTGTCCTATTAACTATAGATTAATAAGCTTCTAGAGAACAGATATTTATTATTCCAGAAGTATTAATCCCACTCTAATTTCCTTATTTTCAAAAATCCTCAAAGTTAGAATAAACCTGAATGGTAATGCGGATTAAATCCCCACTTGGCACTTGAGTCCTTTCTTTAGCTGGTTATGCAGGGGTTTAAAACATTGATGTGTCTCTAAATTAACTCTGATTTTACAGTTGTAAAGAGGATACGTTTCTTCTAAACACCTGCATCCTGCATGAGACCTGCCAAATCTGTTACCCATGAAGATAACCAACATTTAATATGTGAGTACATGTGTCCATAAAGCGATAATAGCTTATATTAATGTAGCAGATTACCCGAAGTACATCTTCTCCCCTTAAACCAACACCTACTCTCCACTTACATTCCACCGTACAGATGAAAAAACTAATACTTAAGACAGTGGCTCTCAACGAAAAGCAATTTTTCATTCCAAGTGATGTCTGGAGGTATTCTGGGGTCCCAAGCATGGTGGATTATAGATGCCATCTAATAATGTACATGAGAGCCTTCATAACAAAGTATTATCGCACCCAAAATGTGTGATAATTCTTTGTTATCACACATAGATATCAGCACCTCAGTGGTGCTGAGGTTTCCAGTTGACGAAGTACACCAGTTACAGCTAGTCTGTGTCCAAACCAGGTCTAAAAACCAGACTTTAATTAAGGTTTGGCTAGTAATTCTTTCACTCACCACTCTAGGTTTTCTCTTGAAAACCTTTCCTTCTCTAACTCTGTAAGTGACTCCACTACAGTAACTAGATCAGTGTTTGAGGGTGTGCTTTGTCAAGAGAAGTACTAAAGAGAAGCATCGCTGAGCTGGGTGTTTTACAACTGAGATACGGGAGCAGCTTGTAACAAATGGATCACTGCATTTCTGGGAAGTGGAATCAGTCAGCTTCGGGTGGAATAATGTCATTCTGATAAAACATTTCTGAAGTCTTTTTCAAGTTCAAGTCCTGCAGCTTCAGTTTGCCTCCATGAGAGTGCCATGACAGCATTTCTTGTCACCTGACACAACCAAGTGTCGAGAAATAGAAGTAAATGGCTCGACTTCTGTAAACCAGCTAAATCCAGACAGTTGTGCTATGGTTGACAATTGGCCCTGAGTGGCTGAATAATAGCAAAGGAAGATGAATTCTTACTGCCACATTTTCTAGAAACCCCAGGTCTTTGTATGGGCCCACCATAGAATCAAGGAAGAGACAATTGTATGGTTCCCCAAATTAAGAAAATATGGCTCACCGTCCAGTGAAAGTCTTAGTGTAGAAATAAAACACCCACCTGTTCTCCTATTGCATCCTGTAATCACTGAGGAAGAAGGGGACTTTAAAAACCCAAACATCAAGAAACATCAGCGCTACTGTAGAATTTATGGTCTTTGAAATATCTTCATCGACGTGAAGACAGATTTGCATTCAGAGCCTCAATCATATGGTGAAAACCATGGACAGGGAAAGTACAGACCTGTTTGTCACATCATGAAATTGTGGAATGGCAGGTCTTTCGTTTAAAGCTTAAAGAAATGAATTTTGGAAAATTACAAGGCAGTGCAACCTCAAATACAGAGTAATAAAATAATGGATTTTCGTTATGTCAGGAGGAAATAAAACTGAAAATAGAAATTGCTTCTAATATATGAATCCATTGTGGGACATTTAGGATATTTAGTTAGTATGTTTCAGGCTATAACCCTAATTATCTAGTTAAATTTCCAACAGTTGGTTGTGTTCTTTTAATAGCTATAGGCTCAACATCTTAATTCTCCTCTAATTTTACTGTCAAAATAAAAAGTAACAATAAAGAGGGATCATACATTCTGTTGTGAGTCCTTTTCATCCCCCAATTCCTGGGTCTGATATTTTAGGTATATTCGAAGGATCACATATGATGAGAAACGGCATCCTTTGTTAGCTCCTCCTGGCTGGTACACGATGAGGCCAGATTCCTAGGTTGGCGCTAACTGATAACTCCTCAGGGGCATTCAGGTTACTGTCTGGTCTAGACATTGTCCAACTATGGTCCACGTACCCAAAGTCACTTTATAGTAATCATAAAGTGCTTACCATCCTTGGGGGCTTGTTTGCATCACAAAGAGAAGTGATGTGCCTTTTCCCCTCCTACCTCCTAGATCCCTGCTTCCTTCACTTTTCAAGTAACTTCTCCCCCCTCATCCTGCCTGTGTCCACTGCTCCCTTGTGTCCTTATGGGCTTAACCCTACTGGTCTAAGTTCTACCCTCTCATCAGAAGCACCATACTTGATGGTGTCCACTTCACGCTTCAGATTCCTGGGGAAAACCCTGTGGTCCACCTGGGGCAACTGCTCTGATCTTTAGCTCTACGGAAAGTAGTTTGTTTATCTGATGTAGACACCCAGACAGATGCAGGTCAGATGAGTTTCATTTTCCCAGAGAATACTTACATTAGGAAAACAGGGCCCAAAGGAAGATGGATGAAACAGAGGTGAAAGTTGTGGGCACATTTTTGACTGGAGCTGGAGGTGTTCTTGGAACCTCCCAGGTTCCCAGGGCCCTGCCCTTCATCCCTGACCTGAAGAACCAGGGTCAGCAACTTGGCATTCCACTCCTGAAAGGTTGTCTGCCTCTGGTCTGGGCAATGGCATTTTTCTCCCACCTGTTTTCCCACAAAGCCTTATCTAGGCTCAGATTTCTTTATTTCAAGCCTGCAACAGCTGGTCAAGTAGGGAACACTAGGCAGCAAGGAAATTCTGCAGTCATCTCACTGCAGCTTTTCAGAGGGAACAGAGTTCCTGATGAGTTACTATCAACTGATACCTTTAGAGCAAAGCATAGTGCTTGCTTCAGACCACTTGATCTTACCCCTTAAACCCCAGATCAGTTGTTCTTTGTCATGAAAAGTCCAAGTAAATAGTCTAGAATAATTATAACTTACCTTTATATAGAATGAGTCAAAGCACTTTTATACCGTATTTAGGCCTGAACAGTTTTTTTCTTTCTAAATTAAAAAAAAAAAAAGTTTAGGCTATTACAGCTCTTCAGCATTTCCAGCGAACCCCACATTTCCCCTCAACTGAATAACTTACAAATATCTTTTCACCCCTTTTTTCCCACCCTTCTTAAGAACTTCCATATCATCTTTCTTCTAGGTGACCTTTTACCCTGCAATACTTTCTTGTATCAAAATCTTTATGCCAAACATCATCTTGCATCTTTATTTTTTGGATTCCTGCCTTTCTTTTCAATGAGACTCTTAGTTGTCACTTTTCCCTTTTTGTAACCATCTGGCCCCAGAACGATACCTTGTTTTCATTTCCAAACTTGGCCTTGATTCTACCTTCTTTGATCTACTTTACCTTTTCTTAGAGTGTGCCTTTTCATTTTAGGAAAAGTCCTCTTTAGAGAAAAATCTCCTTCCCACTAGCGTCTGAGCATCTGGAATTGAGAACTTTCTTGGGGATGTAGCTTTCTGATCCCTTCTTACCCACTGAGATGCAAAAGCACCAAATGGCATTGGCTCCCAACTGTGAAATGATTGTGTTGAACACGTTTAACTCTTCCTCCATCTGGCTGTAAATAATGAGCTCTTTTTTAGACTCTTTGGCCTCTGCTATTTGATGAGGCCATGAGTAAAAAGTTCTGTATGAGCTGAACGATAAACTCCGCTAGCCTGAGCCATACATAATGAATACACGGAAAAACTGGAAGCAGATCTCTTCTGACCAGCATCATCCCGTGTCCTAAGTTAAGCTGCACATCTCCCGTGTGGTGACAATGCCCGGAGTCTGCTTCCCTCATCAGTCCTTCGACGTGTGTCTCTAGCTCTCTCGCCAGTCTGTTCCCTGCTTGTTCAGGCCCATTTATTCCTACGACATTTTCATTATTTAATTGACTTTGGCTCCAGTTTCTCTAGCCTGATCGTCATCCTTTTTACTGTCCTCTCCTTTATTTCTACTCTGGCCACTGTGATGTCTGCTATGTGTCTGCCTTTGCCTGACCCTTCCTAAGCAGCCCTTCTCATTTCCTACATTACTTAAATTTTTTTTCTCCACTCACTGTTTGAGGCCAGGGATAGAGCCGTACTGATAAATAATACGATTATATAGTCATTAGATTTATCTCACACTTCAAAGTTAAATATGCCTTGAAAAGAATCCATGACCTGCCCAATCCATCCATTTTCTTAACCCTAGCTTCCTTTAAAAAAGAAAGGAAAAAAAAAAAAAGATGTTTCATTTCATCAGCTTTTTCTGTGCCTTAATGATGAAACCCTATGTCCTGTGGATTATTTTGTGAACAGTCTTGATTTGACCAGAAATGATGAACTCTTGCATGAATCATTCAGTACCACTAAACCTCAATTTTCTCATTTATTTTAAAAAATGCACAGGATAAACTGTACTATCAAGCTCAGTCCAACTGAAATGTCTGGAAACATTTTATGGTTGGAGCTGTCACAATTATTTTTCTTCTGTCTCTTAAAATGCTTATCATTAAATCAGTTGCTTTACCTATTTCCCATAGGCCACTAAAAACTGTGACCAAAATTTGCTTTTATTAATAAGAATCAGTGCTAGCTGGCCACCAAACCTTTCCTTCCTCTATCACTTAGCTGCATTTGTCAATGTCGGAGGAGTGATGACTGCCCTTGAATTGTGTGTTTCTTCCTATTTTCTCTGCAATCCTGGCATTCTCACTCCTTGACTGTAAGGCCGTTATCTTTTCTGGATTCTGAAAAAAAAATTCTGTTTTAAAAAAAGGTCCTAAATTACCAATGGCATTTTTTATGGAACTAGAGCAAAAAATCTTAAAATTTGTATGGAGACACAAAAGACCCCAAATAGCCAAAACAGTCTTGAGGGAAAAAAACGGAGCTGGAGGAATCAGACTCCCTGACTTCAGTCTATCCTACAAAGCTACAGTAATCAAGACAATATGGTACTGGCACAAAAACAGAAACATAGATCCATGGAACAAGATAGAAAGCCCAGAGATAAACCCACGCACCTATGGTCAACTAATCTATGACAAAGGAGGCAAGGATATACAATGCAGAAAAGACAGTCTCTTCGATACATGGTGATGGGAAAACTGGACAGCTACATGTAAAAGAATGAAATTAGAACACTCTCTAACACCATACACAAAAGTAAACTCAAAATCGATTAGAGACCTAAATGTAAGACCAGACACTATAAAACTCTTAGAGGAA
Organism: Phocoena sinus; assembly: GCF_008692025.1. NCBI lineage: Eukaryota > Metazoa > Chordata > Mammalia > Artiodactyla > Phocoenidae > Phocoena > Phocoena sinus. The sequence goes on from NC_045782.1 coordinate 4,207,283, forward strand.
AACATGGGAAGAATACTCCTTGACATAAATCACAGCAAGATCTTTTTTGATCCACCTCCTAGAATAAGGGAAATAAAAACAAAAATAAACAAATGGGACCTAATGAAACTTAAAAGCTTTTGCATCGCAAAGGAAACCATAAACAAGATGAAAAGACAACCCTCAGAAAGGGAGAAAATATTTGCAAACGAATCAACGGACAAAGGATTAATCTCCAAAATATATAAACAGCTCATGCAGCTCAATATTAAAAAAACAAACAACCCAATCCAAAAATGGGCAGAAGACCTAAATAGACATTTCTCCAAAGAAGACATACAGATGGCCAAGAGGCACATGAAAAGATGCTCAACATCACTAATTATCAGAGAAATGCAAATCAAAACTACAATAAGGTATCACCTCACACCAGTTAGAATGGGCATCATCAGAAAATCTACAAACAACAAATGCTGGAGAGGGTGTGGAGAAAAGGGAACCCTCCTACACTGTTGGTGGGAATGTAAATTGATAACAGCCACTATGGAGAACAGTATGGAGGTTCCTTAAAAAACTAAAAATAGAATTACCATATGACCCAGCAATCCCACTCCTGGGCATATACCCAGAGAAAACCATAATTCAAAAAGACACATGCACCCCAATGTTCACTGCAGCACTATTTACAATAGCCAGGTCATGGAAGCAACCTAAATGTCCATTGACAGACGAATGGATAAAGAAGATGTGGTACGTATATACAATGGAATATTACTCAGCCATAAAAAGGAACGATATTGGGTCATTTGTTGAGACGAGGATGGATCTAGAGACTGTCATACAGAGTGAAGTAAGTCAGAAAAACAAATACCATATATTAATGCATATATGTGGAACCTAGAAAAATGTTACAGATGAACCAGTTTGCAGGGCAGAAATTGAGACACAGATGTAGAGAACAAACGTATGGACACCAAGCAGGGAAAGCTGCGGGGGGAAGGAGGGGTGGGATGAATTGGGCGATTGGGACTGACATGTATACACTGATGTGTATTAAATTGATGACTAATAAGAACCTGCTGTATAAAAAAGTAAATAAAATAAAATTTAAAAAAATTTTTTAAAAAAAGGTCCTTAATAACAGTTTCTACTTTGGGACTATCTTCATCCATCCATTTTGGGTCTTTAATTTACAGACTACCTCCCACCTTGAACAATAAAATGTAGCCATAAAGAAACTCATCCATGCTTGTGTTAACCATATCCTTCATCATCACTTTGATCTGGTCCAAACAGACCATGCTTTTCCTTTGACATATGCTATTTTCCGTGGATTTTTTATACTCTGGCTTTTCCCACCTCCTGCACCATTCATTCCCTGCTTGCAAAGGAAGAAGATAGAACCTCACTCTGTGAATCCTTTACTACTGAGAAAATGCACCATTTGATAACCATTTGGAAATGGGGACCATACTTCTTGCCTCTTGATCAACAATACAAATGCCTTCTGAGTCTAGGGTTTGCCCAAAGATTATCCTCAAGGGACCAGGAAAGGCACTATCCATTGTGCCTAAGGGCCTCATAATTAAATCCAGTTGGCATCGATTTGTGGGAATTTAGTTTCCAAGGATCTTTTGAACTCTCTTTTTTTAAAAGGGTCCTTAAAAAAATTTTTTTTTTGGTAAAGTACACATAAAATCTACCATCTTAACCATGAAGTATATAATCCGGTGGCATTAAATACATTCACAATGTTGTCCTGTAACAATCACCACCAACCATCTCCAAAACTTCATCCTCCCAAACAGAAACTCTGTACCCATTAGACAATAACTCCCCATCCCCTTCCCCCAGCCCAGGCTGTGTCTATCCTGTTTTCTGTCTCCGTAAATTTGACTCCCCTATACGTACCTCATGGTAGAATCATATAATATTTGTCCTTTTGTGTCTGGGCTGTTTCACTTACAAATGTCTCTAAGGATCCTTCCACATAGTGATGATCCTTTATTTTTAAGGATAAATAATATTCCATTGCATATATATATATATATATATATAATTTCATTTATTCATCCATCTTTTGAAGGACCCTTGGGCTGTTTCCACCTTTTGTGAATGACGCTGCTATGAATGTGGGTGTACAAATATCTGCGGAAGTCTCTGCTTTCAATTCTGTTAAGCATATACCTCAGAGTGGATTCCTGAATCACAGGGTAGTTTTGTGCTTAACTCTTTGAGGACCTGCCAGACATTTCCATAGCCGCTGCACCATCTTACATTCCCACCAGCAAAGCATGAAATTTCGAATTTGTCCACATCCTCTCCAACACGTGTTATTTTCTGTTTGATTTTTATTTTATTTGAATTGTTTTGATAATAGCCATCCTAATAGATGTGGGGGGAAAAGGATGCCTTTTTTCTATTCTTATTCCTTAGCTCAAAATCTTTGTTTCTGGCCCTTTCCTTCTTCTTGTCATTCTTCTTGGGGCTTTTAAATTTTTTTATTTTTTAAATACATAGACTTGTTTCTCATTTTCCTTGCCCTTTCCTGACCTTTTCACCCCTCTCCATCCCTCAGATGAAATCAGCTCCCCGCTTTTCTTTCCACAACAAGAATCAACTCATCCTCTGTTTTCTTCCACGGCTTCCTCTGCTTCTTTCCAACATTCCACATCCCAGAGACCCTCCTGATCATCTATCCTGCAAGCACATGGCGGCTTCATCTGGATGGATCCTGATTCCCCCAGCTTGTCTGGCTTTTCCGTTCTGGGCTCTGGAAGGCGACCAACCGGTACCTCCTTCTTGTCATCCCAGTAGCATGTGGCCAGGGCACACACTCAGCCACAGGCACACGGCCTTCCCCGAAACCACGTTCAAATTCACCTTGATCTGAAGTGCTGCAAGGCTCTTGCTTTATTCTCCAGCTCCCCTTCCTCATTCTCATCATCTGCTCCCGACTGGCAGCTGTAACTTACAGGAGAGGCTGATGGAGCCGTGTGAGAGACAGGGACAGCCCAGTGCAATGGAGACCATCCTCTCAGCTCCATTTGAAAGGAATGATGACGATGTATTTTAATTTTAACTGGCAGTGCCAGATCACCTCACATCCTTCTTAAGCCCATCTGAGCTTATTTTCTAAGTCTTTAATCCTGAGGGTCTGTGTAAATTATTAGTTAAGAGCATGGATATTTGATTTGAATTCTAGATTTATTACTTTCTAAATGTATTAATTTATGAAGACCCTGGGAAACGTACTTACGCTCTCTGTGCCCCAGTTTTCTAACCTGTGAAGAAAGGATGACAATAAGCACTTAAAGCACTGACTTGACATGAGGGTTGAATTGTTGTGTGAGGCGCTGATATCCATGCCTGGCGCCCAGCAAACAGGATGTAAGTTTCAGCCTTTCTGTTTGCTACTGTTTAGAGTATTACAGACCCCCTCTCTTGCTTTTAGGAACTGACTGCATGAACACGTTTACATACAGGTGCATCCCTATCTTCCTATGCATTTCCAGGTCTTTTTGCACAGAGATTATGCAGTTTGGGATAACTGCACTCCATTTTAAGGTTATTTTACCCTGAAATTAGAAGACTGCTCAAACACGCTGGAAGTTTCCAAATCCCAGAGATGGAAGGAGCGGGGAGTAGCGTAAACCCACTGATGGAGTCTGTGTTTGTGACCCCTCAGTCACCTCCCCCGCCTCTATTTTGCAGAAACAAGTCATGGGCAGGAGGGAGACCACTTAGGCTTGCCCACTGTAAGTCACCCTACAGAGAGCAAACCCGTGCGGTTACTTGGTGGAGTGACCTGTGGGTCTCCCCAGGGCAGGGCCGGAGCAGCCCCCACAGCCTCATGTCCCACTCCCTTGTGACTTTACAGAAATTCCTAGGGCTCCTAGAGTCTCACTTTGCTCCTCAGGAAGTAGAATAGATGGTTTTGAAGGTTCCCACCAGCTCTAAACAAGGATAAATGCACGTTTTGTCAAACCTGAAAACATGATCGCTTGGCTAACCCTGATGATGGCACATTTTAATTGTGGCCACTTTCAAGTTTGCCCAAGACTTTTGACGCCAAAGGCTAGCTTTTTTCATGGGAGTCAGAGCCCCTGAAGGTGGATATTTTCATGTTCATCACCGAGTATCCCTCATAGCCCCTAAGTTCAATGGCTCTTCTTCAGTAATACCTTTGCAACTACAATGGCAGAGTATCTTCTTTAAGAATCATCACCACTGGCCCAGTGATCCGGCAGATTTCGTACTAGTCTACGCCACACCCCACTTCTGCAATCATCTGGTATGGAGACAACGTAAATTCACATTTTCTGTTTTTATTAGAAGAGGAAGAAAGATGATGGTTCGGAAGTTTAAAGTAGTGATAAGTTTAGGGAAAAAAGCCTAATGAGAGATGACTCATATACTGGCAAGGGTGTTGTTCAACCTCTTCGACTATAAACTAGGTGAATGAAACTGGGATGCTGTGTCTATCAGACTGTTTTGAGGTCGTGGAATTAATTCACGATTACAGTTGCAAAACCTCAATATGACACAAATGCTCTTTAGCAGCACTTCTATAAGATGAAGATATTTACCAGGAAATAGGACTTAGATGCTATGAAATAAAACTTTACAAGTCTCCCGGCCTTAGAGACTAGGGCTGTTAGCATTTTATATATCTATCAAATTGGTTAAACAGTTTTAGCTTCCCTGACTTTCTGAAATTAAAAGTTGGAATTTTTCAAGGGTACATCTGGGTTTCCTATGGATTTCTGCAAACATATTAAGGTTCATAAAAAACAAGCAAATTCATAGTTTCCCTTCATGGTTTGGTTCCGTTAAGCCAATTGTACATGTTTGTTTATTTTCTTCCCGCTGGAGAGCAAAGGCAACTGAAAGGAGACCACTGGTGGTCGTGGATGTTGATTTGATGCAATTTATGTTCTCATGTTTGTGGAAGTAGAAATTAGATTTACATATGTGCTGTATTAAGGGGGCACTCTATTTGAAGTTCCAAGTTGTTTGGTCATATTTGATGACAATTAACTTAAAAAAAAAAAAAAAAGGCCTTTCAAAGCTCCTTTAAAGTATTTTTCTCTGACAGTTATCAAAAAGGTAGCTTTTATGTGCTTTAAGTCTTTAAATTTCTTTTTTAGTACTGCAAATTTTACCCCATCTGAGACAACTGACCATTTTCTGTCTCTGAGGAAATATAATTTCTTCTTCTGTTTTCAGTCCATCATTCTTAATCAGTTCTTACAAAAGCTGCTACGGTCTTTTATTCAAAATGCTTCTCTGCGAATTTTCTTAATTCTTTAACTTTTCTACTCTAGTAATTTAAACTAGACACTGTTTAATGTATTAATTACATTTAATGTATTAAGACTCGCTGTGACAAAATTACAAAAAGGAAAGTTAGAGGCAATAGTAACAAATTTAAAATTTAAGCTTAAGGGAATTCCCTGGCAGTCCCCTGCTTCCACTGCGGGGGGGCACGGGTTCGATCCCTGGTCAGGGAACTAAGATCCCGCATGCCATGGGGTGAGGCCAAAAAAGAGAAAAAATTTCAGTTTAAAATTGGAAAATCCCATTTTAAATGTATTTATTAAATTTGCACCACTGCGCCAGGTTTTCTGTCTCTTTCTATGTAACATAAAATATGTATGTTTTCTGTGATAAAGGTTTAAGGAGTTTAAAACATCTGTCTTCATATATTTTGCTGGACACTTTGTGTTCCGTGTTATTTCTGTTTTTAAAAACAATTGTGTTTGTGTTTTATATTGTATGTAATAAACGGCACCCATTTCATGCGATACAGCGTCTGTTGCTGTCATTCACTGGTGCTTCTTTATAGGACATTCCTTATTATTTTACACGGAGATTCAAGTAAAGTAATTCTGATTGGGGGCCAGTAGCTGGTGAAACTCTTCTTTGAATCTCCAGCCTCACCACCGTGGACCGTCCCTCAGGCTATAATGGTATTTGACCCAAACCTCCCAGGATGGATGGGATTGTTGCTGGTGGTGTGAAGGCATGAGAAAACACGGTGCCACCACAGAGAAGCGTCTCAGGATACATAAATTAATGAATTGATTTACTGTTTCAGGTCCCTATGGAAGGGCCAACGGAGATACAATGGCACCACTGTGGGGATGGTCTTAACCCCTCATCCACTCCCGCCTGTACCCACAGAAGATGCCATTCTTTCATCTTAGTGCTCTGATGTACTGAACCCCGATTCCCCTGAGAATCCTCCCCAGCCACATGCTTCGGGAACCTCCTACCAAGTGACTGAAGCCCCTGCATGTGATAACCCTATTTGCCATCCCTGCTCTAGAATTCAGGGAATGAACTCTAGGAATAAAATGGAAAAGTGAGGCTTGGAAGGGAAGATGGACAAGATCCCCAGGGTCTCAAATGATAACTTACCCTTTTATAGTATGTTCAACTTAATCACATTTCAGCTTCCGAGACCTACAGCTGAAATACAGGCGCCCAGAAGACAGCTGGGTTCCCAGAGATCGCAGAGTCAGACGATAGTGTTTTCAATTTGCTTCACTTTCCTTTGTTAATAGGGGTATTAATGACATCAGACCTGTAGAACTGTTTTAAAGATTCAATAAAGTTGCGTGCATCAGGTTCTGAGAGCAGGGCTTGGCCAGTGACAGGTACTTGATAAACGTGAGCTGTCACTGACATTAACATCACTCAGGACCAAGCAGCTCCCCTCCTAGTGAGGTCTGGGAGGCACCTCTGACCACCAACACGGCCTCTCTTGTGTGGGCTGGGAGGAACCCCACCCCTGCTCTAGGGACAAGCCATGTGAAGGAAGTGGCAAACTTGCTTCCCGCTAAGTTCACCACGTCACGTCAGAGTGGATACGTCTGCAGGGTCTACAGCATTGTGTGAATCGTAATAAACTTCCCCAAGGCAACCCGATCCCGGCCCCTCACTGTGCTTCCCGTTAACTTTTACTTCACCTCCGAAAGACCTTCACAGGAAATGTGGTTTTAAAGTGTTGGAGGAATTTGTCAGCAGGGAGCTCTGTAGTTACAGAACTCAGGTGAAGTAACCAGGGCAGGAAGTACATCTGTTCCGCAGCACCAGGCTGGCCCGGTGGGTACGCACCTCTCCAACTCAGGGGAACTCTCTGCACACCCGCATCCCGTATAACTGCCATCTGCCCCAATAAATCCCGCACCTACTGCTAGTTAAAACCAGCGGTATCCTGGGATGGAGTGCTTGATTCATTAGCCACTGATGAGGCTAGGAATCCAAAGACCTGTCTTCTCTTTCCTGCTTCATTACATTCAAGAGCAATTAAGAAAAGCTATGTTGTCATCACACGCTTGGCAGTAAACGCCGTGTCAGTGGGTGAAGCTGTAGCCTTGAAGCAAAAAAGGGTCAGCCATACTACACATTTTCAGGATGAAGCTAACGAAGGTCATTGTCACAGGCTTTCTTGCCTATCTGTGTCTCTCTTTTACTGTCTAAAAATAAGAAAGGATGGATGGACACACTGACCTCTTTTCAACAGAGCAATGGAAGTCGGACCCAGCTGGCCCTCAGGGACCTTCTTCTTGCACAATGGATCATGCTTTATAGTTGAGATTCTTAAAGGAAAGTTGCTCTTCAACCTGACGTATGGCTCAGGGGCCAGGAGTTTGCCAACAGGCATGAGAGGCCTCCCAGATTTATGAAGTGCTCTGAGATTTCAACTTCCATTCCAGGCCTGGTGGGCACATAAATTCCTTCTCCCTGTGCGTTTTGGTGGCACACTGTAGCATTCTGAAGGGCTGTAATGGGGACGGTGGGATGACACTAAAGAATTCGGCGAATCACAGGGTCTTTTTTTGCCTGTGCTCCAAGCAAAAAACGTTTGAAAAGGAATGAAAAAAGAAATACCTCAATGAAATCAGTGATTCCAATGATTGCCACTGAAAAACGTTCTGCTTCAATCCTAATTATATCCACAACCCACACGACCTTTTTCATGGTAAATAGAAGATACATGAAATTTTAAAGCTTTCTAACAGCTTAGGATTTCAAAGACAGCCATGCAATTCAATCATTTCCCACCCCCCTGGACCCAAATCCAGGAATTCAATATGACCGGCCAGAGGCATAAACAAACGCACAGTACTGTCAATTAAATGTTAAATGCCATGCAGAAAATCTCAGTTAATTTTCAATTTCATTTAATCGTGGAATTCAACAAGATCTTTGGAGTTAACCATGGTAGCTTCCTGAAGACCTAGACAAAGCCCCCAAGTGGTCAACCTCGTCCTTCTCTCTAGTGGTCACATCCTGATTTCCTTGACCTTCTAAGGGAACAGAGGAGAAGACCCCTTCGACCCCTCTTATTCTATTAACTATTTGGAGGTAAAGAGAAATCCTAGATGGACTGACTCTCCATGAGGAAACAAGGGTTCCTGACTTTATTCTTGTGACTTCAAACTCTATCCATTGGCACATTAATGAAATTTTATTTTCTTTGTAAGGAGTGGAAAGAAGAGAGCCTAGTACTTCTAGAAGTTGTTGGATGCCAGTAACAATTCCATACTTGATTCAGTCCTGGCTTTGACTTCCGGATGTCAATTCAGGCCTGGCTTTGTGGACTCTGTAATTTGCCTAATGCCACTGGAATGACTTTCAAACTCATCTCACCTTCCCCACCTTCCCCATTTCCTAGCATACTATGCCCCCAGCCACGACCTCTTCAACCCACCGGCCACTGAAGCTGCATGTTCTTCTCTTGTTCCTTGTGACTTACCTGGGAACCCAGTACAGAGAGCATGAGGCATTCACATTCAAGAACTGGGGCTCCAGATGTGGGGGGGAAGGAATGAATACCGTTGTGTTGTGTAGCATAACTGGGCTCAGCTCAAGGGTCGGAATGAGACACTCTTCCCGATGTTACTGCAAACCACCTGTGATGAGAGGGCAGACGGGTTTAATCCAACTCATAGAGCCAGAATGTAGAACAAAGAAAGCCCTAGCTCTGGCAAGAGGAAGGGTGAAAGTGTGCAGGGATTTAATGCATGCCAAACTCACTGTGATGGGGGAATGACGAGGGTCAGGTGAGAGAAAGCAAAGAACCAAAGGAGATAAGACACTGTGAAAAGAGCATCACCCAATGGGGCTTGGGAAGAGATGAGGGCATCAAGGTTGTGAGACATGAGCTGACTTGGTCAGTAAGGCTCTACTCCTTAACTCCTGGTTTATTTCAGAAGGATGTTCTCCCCAGCCGGACATCGCTCAAACAATCCCCGAAGTTCCTGGTGGATGGAATGACTAATCCACAATCCATGGGCAGGACTGCGCATATCCTGCCCAAATGAGTAAATCAGGAAGTTGCATTTTTTCTCACTCTGTCTACACAATTGTAAATTCTTCAGAAATTCTCTCCGTGGGGCAGGGGTGGGAGCGAGAGGAGGACCCCTAAGCTCATTGTTGTTGCTCCCTTCCCATCTTGTATCCATACACACGCACACCTGCCTCCCGACCTCTTGTAAATTAACTATGCACATCTATGGATTTGGTTTTTAAAAAAATACTTAGGAGATTATGTGAAGAATAGGGATTAGTTACTGTTTCCTTCAAAATACTAACTTTGGACCAAGGGGAATTTCAGGAAGAAGATACTCCTATTCTCATTCTCCCTATTACTGGAGAACGATGTTTTTAAAAAAACCAAACCAAAACAAAACATTTTTCCCGTTTTATCAATATGTGACATATAACTCTATTAGTTTAAGGTATATAACTCAATGACTTGATAAATGTATATAATGCGAAATGACTGCCACAATAAGTCTAGTTAACATCCATCACCTCGAATTGTTACACATTTTTTTCTTGTGATGAGAACTTTTAAGATCTACTCTTAGCAACTTTCAAATAGACGATGCAGTATTGTTAGCCAGAGTCACCGTGCCATACATTACATCCCCAGGACTTATTTATCTTAAAACTGGGAGAACGGCAGGTATTTTTGAAGAAAGCTGGACTGAGATGGTAGGTCTGTAGGAGAGAGAGCAAATTCTGAATGGGGAAGAAGGAAAATGTAGATCAAGTGAAGTCCTCTCATGAGCTGTATACGTGCATTGGTTTAAAAAAGGGGTGGGGGAGGGTAGATAGATTATCTTGGAATAAAATCAGCCTCAGAATAGAACATGTGCTGGGCTGGTGAGCAGCAGTGGAGTCTGGGGCCCAGATCTCACTCTCCTAACTCGACACCAGCACAAAATGAAGCATTCTTTAAAGTTTTGTTGCAAAACCTGTTATAGATGTTGGTGGTGACCTAAAAGTGTTTAAAAAAAAAAAAAGATCGGGCTGCTTTAAAAGGAAATGTGTTCTCCCAGGAAAGAGGTAAAGACGGGGAATTCTTTATGTTCCCGTTATAGGACACCTGGCGGGCGGATGCGCTCCCCTTCCATCTCCCCCTGACCCCCGGGGGCGCGGCCCAGCGTGGGGAGGGAAGGAAGGGCGAGCAGGGAGGTCTAGAGCAATTCAGGAGACCTCGTGGGAGTACAGAGGCTCCAGAAAGCCCTCCAGGGGTGACTTGGATAGAAAACATCTAAAAGCCCTTATTGTCCACAGCCTAAAAGGGGCTGCATTAAGACAATTTCTCTTCTAAGCAGCAGGGAAGGCACCGCTACAGCTCGATCCCAGAGGCACAAGCGTGTCCGGCTCCGTTCTGGGTGTTCGAGGGGTGAGCAAACTTCCATCTGAGAGCAATGAAGGTCAAAAGTCAAGAGAAGTTGATAGGAATCCCTGGCTGATACTTAACTGCTTGCTTATCATGGGTCAGGTGTTATTCTAAGTTCACGTGCGGGTTCACTTAGTGTTGTCAGTAAGCTCCACGTTCGTTTATGGAAGAGGAAACCGAGGCCTGGGGTAGCTAAGGGCTAGTTGAAGTTTTCGAAGGAGGCAGGCGATGGAGGGCGCGACACACTAGACAGTCTGGCTCCAGAGCCTCTGACCCCACTGCTCCGCCACCTCTGCCTTCTGACAGGTCCACCATCGCAGAGGGCTTTGTACTTGAGCGTTTCAAAGTGAAATGAGTCATGCTGGGAAAGCATTTCTAAGCTGCTCCTATAGACGCGGTGTCGGATGGTTTTACGTCACTTTTGGCAGCCACCCCGTGATGAATCTATTCCATTTCTTTCATAAGAAAAATTTTCATAAGGAAAAACAGAAAGAAAAATTTAATGAGCGAATCCTATCATCTCCTCCTTCTTCAGGGATTCATCCCGGCTTCACATGGTCGTAGGGACCATCTTTCCCCATGGCAGATACCCAGGCCCTGGCAGGCTGTCCGGGCAGAGCTAACTTACCTCCAGAGCTAGTGTCATACGGCTCCCGTATCCTTTTCATTGATGCCAGATGTCACATTCGTTGTCATCTTTTAATGAGTATGGCATCCTGATCAGGAGAAGTTTCAATGTCAGATTGTTTCTGGATGGATCAGCAAAAAGGATCCTGTTTCTCTCAGGTTCCTGGCTTCACCCTATCACCACAGTCATCTTCCAGAAACTCCCTCCTGGTCAAAAAATTTCATTAATTCACTATTTGCCTTGCCATAGTCTGTCTGTATTTTTTTTCCTGATGTTATTTTCTGTGATTCCTTCCTTCATTTCCTGCTCCCCAGTTTACAGTCCGTGCCTGCCTGACTCTGATACACTGGCTCATGCTTTCTGGAGTGTTCTCCTGTTGTCCTTCCCTCCTAATTTCTCTGTAGGTCTTCATACTGTGACCCTTTCAAGGCCCAGCTGCAGCGCTGTGTCTTTAATAATCCCTTCTGCAATCACTCTAAGCTACCGCACCCTTCTCCAAGCCCTTCGTGACCCCTGACAATTTCTTTGTTGTTCTTTGTATACTAGCTATTTATATACTAAACTTATATTCCCAGATTGCAGGTTCCTTAAGCGCAGGACTGCTTTCACTCCAGGATAGAAATCGAGGCAGACCCGGGCACTGTGATAAGGACACAAGGGAAGGCGAGCCAGGGTCCAGCTGTTATGGCACCAGATAGGCCCCTCATTTCACTGGAAGAACAGCTTCTCCCCCTCCACAGAGAAAGACTGAGGGCGAAGGACTCACCTTGTCTGTGTTTACATTTATATGTTTTTCCCGATCGGACCATTTTGCCGCCACGCTGTACAAGTGCCCCTACAGGAGGTGTTCATCAGAGATCACCCTAGACACTCCACACACAGTTGCTCTGAACCAAGCACTAACCCTTAAGTGAACCAGTGGTGATCAGGGAAGTCCAGTTGGCTTTGTGAAAGTTTACTTTAGCCATAGCGGCTTATACAGAAAATTCCTAGCGAGGGTCATTTTTCTTCAAAGGTGTTACATTCCTTCTCTTGCCCAGCACAATAGAATCTGCTTTCCATCAAGGCTGCATGAACAAGTCCTGGTTCCCAGTTTTGCATTTCTCTATATTGTGGCCAAACATAAGCAGGATGTCAACGATCAAAACACGAGGGTTTGGCCTGTCCCCACTGCCTGTTCAACATCTTGAATGGCTAATGAATGACTCTTCTGACCTGTTTAGTCTTAGGCTGGAGCGTAAAGTACATTATGTCTGCTAGCTTGAGCTACAGCCAGTCATTCCTGCCCCCTCCATAGCTCGGATCGAGAGCTCTTTTAACGCCTGGGCTGGCTTGAAGAATCCAGGTCAATCAGAAGTTCCTGGGCCTGTACCCATCACACAGCTTTGTACAACCAACCAACAGGCCCACGCACCAGTGGTGTGCTGGAACTGACCCCTACTGGCTCACTAGAGCCAACAGCTTGCATCTCTTCCCAGCTGCATGGACACCACATTCAGTGACGTCATGCTGGTACCTTGAACTCAACCATGGTGAGAGTATTTATACTGTGGAAATTGGCAAACGCTACAAATATGGTCTTTCTTTCCCCCTTCCTTCCTTCCTTCTTTCTTTCTTTCTTTCTCTCTCTCTCTCTCTCCTTCTTTCTTTTCTTCTTTCCTTCCTTCTTTTTTTTTTTTCCTGAGGGAGCTGGTTTACCAAATGCCCCTGAAGCAAGCCCATCACTACTCCTAACGACAAATATAAGACAGAATACCTGCCCACAGGGACATTATCCCATTTCTCCTAACACAGAAAACATATCCTGTCTCTTTGAGGCCAAGTCCATATGAGGAAGCTGAGGCACACAGCTGATTGCCCCAAGGGAAAGAGCACTAAATGGAACCCCCGAATCACCTAGATTGGCATCCTTAGTTCCACCCAGGTCTGGCCTTAAGGTACCAAATTTTTCTGCCCCCAAAAGTCAGATGAACCTAAGCCAGATGGGGGGTGGGGGTGAAAGTCAAATGGACTGATTAACTTTTTTGAAAGGATAAATGAAGTCAATAAATGTTTAGAATAGAAAGAGCTCCTTCCACTCCAGCCTCTAGTACATTTCCACATCACGCTGGCCCTAATGGGGAGTGACAGCTGATGAAAGCTGCTATTCATGGTCATCTGAAACAGCTTTTCCTCCCAGATGAAATTCGGTGTGGCATGAGTCTAAACACGCAGACCGAAGGCTGGGCGAATGTATTCCCCAGGTCCCCGAGGGCTGGCAGAGGCCACTCTGTTTGCGAAGGGGGCTTCCTGACTGGGCATCAGACAGGCCCAGTGTAAACAATAGGGGCCTTTGTGCCCCCCTATGCTCAGGCCCGAGAGAGCGGTCCTGGCCCTAGACTCTGCCCATCTCAGGCCCTCCTCTTTGTTTATAATCAGCAGCAGGCACTCAGGGTGACTTGAAGTTTGGTGACTAGTATTTTCTACCACCATATGGGAACAAAGCCCGGATTTATCCTCACTGCCTTCCAGGTGAACTGTGTCCCTGCAGGGAGCAATGTCGGGGTGGGCAACACGATGCTTCAATTCTGAGATGGCTCTTCTGCCTTCTTGCCTGGGAGAACCAAGAGCACATGCACGTCTAGCAAAAGGGCTTTTTGTACGGAGTGCAGGGATGCTGGGTTATCCCGGCAAACTGTAGGACTCATCTTTACAAGCCTAAGGCAAGCAAAGACCCCTTGGAACAAGAAGCCATAGCTTCTACTCCATGTCTTGCCATCTGACACTGACGTGGAGTTACAAACATATGCTTTCCATCAAAACAGAGTTGGCAATACTCCATCAGCCTCAGGCAGCCAGGACTTAGAAACCAGGGCAGCAAGTAGCTTAGGAGCGAGAAGCTGGGCACTTGGAAGGCCTCTGGGCATCTGGGCCAGGAGGGAAGTCCTTCTGGAAGAACCAGTACACAAACCCCACGAGGGTGAGCACTGGGCAGAGTGACAAGATCAAGAGTCTAGGGTTGAGAGAAATCTTATTTAGTCCCATAACTTCTGCCTCTATCCTGAGTCACCTGTCAAGATGGTTCCCCTTCTTTCTTGCTCTGAGGTTAACTACCAGAAAGATGGCTGCAGGGCCCAGCAAGGAGAGATGGAGCATACTGTGCGTCATGCTGGCAAAAGCAGGCCCTCGAGCTAAATGAACCAGAGCAAAACACCAATGCTTCTCTCTTTGTGTTTCCTGACTCCTGCCCCAGCCCCGAGACCCCTGGGGAATGAATACCAATCTCAGGCCACAAACTCGCCTTTTCAAGACATTACCTTATTATCTCTAGCGGATCCTATTTTCTCTTTTAAGATCCTATGCCACTGGGTGGGACAATTTTTTCTATTCCTTTCTATCCCCAGGAACCTAAAACGATGTACAGAAACTCAAGAAACAAGTCATTGAATGTGTGAATTCTTCCAATTCCTACAGCATTCTGTATTTCAGTTTCTTGCCAAGTGCCAAGGCAGGTGTGTGTGTGTGTGTGTGTGTGTGTGTGTGTGTGTGTGTGTGTGTGTGTGTGTTGAGGATGGAGTGTCTGTCCCTCCGTTGCTGTTGGTCAGAGCTGGCATTCATTGGCTTATCTTTCCTTGGTCCCAACGTTTCTCTAGTTACCTGACCATTCAGCCTGCTGCTTCATCCTTCTTGCCCCAGACAAAAGGCCTCTTCATACACACCTGTTTAGCTCCCACTCAGCCTTTTCTGTGTTTCTCTGGCAGAGGGGAGAGGGGTGAGGGGTGCAAGGCAGACATTCAGCCATTCTCTGGTGCCATTCCTGAGACTACAGACTCTGAGTCCTTGAGACACACCTCACGGCCATTTCTACTCTACAGCTCCAGCGTTCTGCTGAGCACCAGAGAGCAGGGTTTTTATCTCCCCAGGCTCCACAGGGAAGAGACGCAGATGTCGCGGCCTTACTTCTCCAGCCTACCTGGCACGATTACCCTGCTGACCTGCCTGAGGACCAGGTGAGCCTCTAACTTCCTTTCTCTCTTCTAATGAACCTCTCTCCTCCCAGCCTTTGAAATCTGCCCAATACACAGGCAGGATAACTCAGCTGTTTATCTACCTCTCATTTCAGGGAGATATATGAAAACATCTGCTGGACCATGTATGCTCTTGAAACTCCTAATTTTGAGGTCCTTGTGACTTAAAATTCTTTTTCTTGTAGACAACTGTTCCTGCCAGGAGTTTCCAGAATCAATTTTGATCCAAAGCTGACTCAGTTCTTCTTCCTTTTGGCCTGGGGAGAGGAAGTCACACAGTAAAAGAGGAGAACCTTCGTCTGGTATTTCAAAATCTCATCCTGCGTTATCTGCTGCTTTCGATCAGATGGATGCAACAAGCTTCCTAAAGTTAATTGTCTGTCCTGAAGCTGCTACTCCTGTGACCCCAAGGGTCCCTCAGGTACATTTAGGGCAAGTGACATATATTAGCTATGTTGTGAGAATAAAGGAGACTGAAAAATTAGGATCCTGCCAAAAAGTTTGGACAAAAAGGAAACAGGCTGTTTATTTGCTATCTTTCTGATGGGAGCGTCTTACAACGTACAATGGCACGTTTTACTGAGGAACACCGGCAGGGTCTCCCGGCTGTCCGTCGTCTTTGTATATTATGGTACTTAAAACCAATAGGGAGGGGGCTTAGATCCAAGAGATATTTTGCATTTTCCCAAGGTGTGTGGATTTCAGGGTCTTGTCCCAGAGGTGGGGAAAGGAAATGCAGAGGTTTCTGCCAGATTTCCTTTCTCTTAGAGCTTCGGAGCGGTTCAGCATAAATAACCACGGTTTCGCCCTGTATTTCAAACCCCTTACGTGTCATTTATTACTGTTGCTGTTTTGCACTGTCAGGACATCCATCCTGTGCCTTGAGGGCCAAGAAGAGGACTTGAGAGTCTCACCAAGGAGTTGCCCAAGTGTGTCAGCAAGACTTTTTTGCCCTGATATTCCAGAGCAGGTGGGATATGGCTCTCAAGACACATGTAGGTGGGTGTGTGTGACTGAGTGTGAGTGTATGTGGTGATTATACCTCGATGGCAGGAAAATCACTCTTTCCAATCCTCCCAGAATCTCCCCAACACTACTTGACATTTTTCACTTCATCAACAGAAAGGCTGAATGCATCTGATTTATTTGATCTACCAGGAATATGCAATAAATAAATATATATACGCACACGCACGTATCAGAAAGTATAAAGTAAAATTGCAACCATTTGCACTGTTCTATGGATTCAGTTTTCAGAAAATTCCCTTAATGTACAATAGCCATTATACACTAGGTAGCACGGATGAGAAAGCTGAAGCCAAGGGAACGGAATTACTTATCCAAAATCTTCTGCTAGTTAAAGGCAGCAGACTGACTTCCATGGAAATTCTTTTCCCACTTTATGAGTTGAATCAGATTTCTGGTAGCCGGAAGAATGGGAGCTAATAGAATAAGGATTTTAATATGGCTTTTACATGAGAGCCAAGAATGAATCTGAGTGGTGCAAAGGTTAAGGTTGTAGCAAATGCCAGAAGGAAGCTTGAAGCCACTGGCTACCAGGAGGTGCTAGAGGGGTTATGTAAAGAGGAGTGTGGGTGGGGAAATAGCAGAGATCAATTTTTGTGGGTTTTCTATTCAACAGTTATTTCAGCTATGTTAGTTATACTCCAGGCATTTGTGAGGGGAATACAAAGATGAATAAAACATGACCAAGTAAAATTCAGAGGTAGCAGAATATGCATGTTTCACCCATCTTTTACAAAGTTCAACTTGATTTGCACTGTTTTCTTTGCTTCACTAGAAGGTTTCACCTGTCTTACTGGGGGATGGGGCTTAAGGAGGAGGATCAATTCCTGCCCCACAGAGAGCAGGGACTTGGAAAGTAAAGCAGTTGTGTGTGTGTGTGTTAATGGTTTAGGTAGGCTAAGACAGATGGAATATTTATCTATTTCTGATATGCCACCAAAAAAAGAAAAGAAAAGAAGGCTATTGTGTGGGCAGATGCAGATGTGTGGGCAGGAACCCAGAGGAGAGGGGAAGAGTGGGAAAAGGTGAGGAAGAAACCTAGGGTGAGGGTGAAGTTTTAGGGTTAGCGCTCTATGAGCAGACCCTACAATGGAATTTTAAGTAGGAGAGATTTGCTGGGGCAAATGCTGTTTCTCTTTCTAGAAAGGTGAGGTGAAGCAAAATTTATTGAGGATAATAGCCTTCAGATCCGAATGCAAGTGTGACATTTATGAAAGGAATTAGGAAGGGAAGGAAGAGCCTCAAACTGCAGTGCAGCCCTGAGAAGGTCCTCGGATGGGGAGTCCTAGAGCAGAGGCTGCCCATTACAGGGGCTCCACGTTGGTAAGAAATGGCTTTCTTTGAGCCCCTCTCCTGCCCCTAGCCACTACACTCCTTCCTCGGTCGGAAGCAGCCTGGGAAGAGGATGGCCTCGGCACACACGCCACAGTGGATCCAAGGTGTGGCAGCTGAAGGCCGTCAGTCCCCCGCTCTCCACTTAGCAGGCTCCCCCAAATCACCTGAGCCATGCACCTCAATGGAGACCACACCTGCTGGCCCTCGAGCCAGGAGAGGGGCCCAAGCATAGACTATCCCCTGGAGGGCCTGGGTGAGGGATCCAAGGGCTGCTCTTGCTTGTGGGCGCTGCTCAAGCGCTTCAAAGCTGTGTTGGATCAGAGGCTTTGCTAGGCAGCCACCCAAACCTCCCATGAGGGGAACTTCCCACCCTCTGCACCAAGAAAGCCCTTGACGAATCTAAAAAAGAGTGGAGATGTACATATATGTGTATATATACATATATAATGTATATATGTAGATGTATATATATATATATATATATATATGTATGTATAACTGATTCACTTTGCTGTATAGCAGAAAGGAACACAACATTGCAAATCAACTATATTCCAATAAATTTTTTTAAAAATAAAAGATAAAAATAAAGAAAGCCCTTGACAGGTGTCTGGAAGAGGAGTAATTCCTGGCCCACGTGGTGTACCTTCCCCTAGTCTCCTACTAAGTGAGCACAGCAGTGGGGCGGCCGCTGTATACGCACTGGGGGATGAATGAACTCCTTGGAGAGCTCACACAGCAGGCTGTGGACAACCCAATTTCAGCTCTTTACACTTTCCACATAGACCTTGGAAACCAGGTTCTCTGATCTGACAATGCGATGTGATGGATGTAGAGTTAAGCTGAAGGAAAGTCAGTTTAAAATACCTTTAAATACCTTTGAGAATCATGCCCTCACTAAGGTTAGGGTAAGTAGTGATGCCTGAGAAGATGTTTGCTCCCAGGGTTTAATTAATGGTGTAGTGACGCAGTAGTTCTGTCCTGGGGGTAGAGAGAGGGCGTGAGATTCCTGGTGAATGAATGCACTCCTGATATGCATCTGTCACAGCTCCTGGGTTTCTGAGTACAGGGCACCGTGGGGATCAGATGAAAAGGGTATATGGTCAACTAGAAATCCTTTATCAAATGCACAGGTTACCACAGCGCCACGTGCTCCATGAGAGTACATCCACCACCGTCAAAGAGAAGATTACATGTTTTAGAGTAATAACAGCAGTCATGCCTTGTGCACTCAAAAAGCTATACTTGGAGACAGAGAGTTCTGAATAAATAATTGATGATTCTTTCTGCCGAATGCACAGTGCATTTTTCTGCATCATAAATAAATGAGCAACCTTTTATTTATCCAGCGAGACCTTCCCGAGTGCATGCCGAACATCATTCTTGTATCATCGTGTTCATTTAAGGGCTAACCAGCTGTTTGCGCTCTGTGGGACGGTGAAATGGTTCATACAAATGAAAATAGCAAATAAGTGTCAGCCACAGGTACTGCGAGGGCCTTGACCTGATGATGTTTTATGGCATTTTCTTAAACATGGAAACATGGAAGAAACATCGAAGAAACATGGAACGGTGTTTCCTGGAAGATGGGTTTTGTGTATCTGTATTGGGAGTAGCAATGTTTTGTGAAGTTCTCACTTTGTGCGAGGACTGCAAAGGCAGGACTCAAGAAGTGCATTGTTTCCTCCTGGGCATTCTGCTTGCCACCACTGGGTGCACAGTTTTGCTTTGCTGCAGCTCTATGGGCCACACAACGAAGCTCATGCTTCAGTATCGGGGAATTAGATTTTCCAATCAATTAAATAAAATAGCATTCAAGGATTCGGTCAAGCAAATTGTGGCGGTTTGAAAACAGTCCTGTGAGTTTCTGATTCTCTTGTCCTGGAGAGATGGGGTCCACATCCCCTCCGTTGAATCTGGCCAACCTTCGTGATGGGTCAGTCCACAGGCTATGGTGGAAGTGATGCCACGTGACTCTGGAGGCTGTCATATGAGAGGTACAGCTTCACCTGGTACCCTGGGGCACTCAAGCTGGAGTTCTAAATAGCCGGACACAAAGTCCTTCCCCTGGGAGGACACCATGTCATGAGGAGGCTCAAGGCAGCCCATGTGGGAAAAACACATGGAGAAGCTCTTTAGACTAAACCAAGACAGAGAGATGCCTGGCCAGTTCCTGTCTGACTGAAATGAGAGACCTCAAGCCAAGACTGCCTATTTGAACCTTCTCCAAATTCCTAACCCACAGACACTGCCAGAGATAATAAAATGTTTACTCTTATTTTAAGCCACCAAGTTTTGGAGTGGCTTGTTAGGCAGCAATAGAGGACAGGAATACAAATGAGTCATAAACGCACAGGGAATTATAGACATAGAAATTACTCACCAACTTATTTTAACTTAATTATCATCTACTGCACAGACCTTGTTCACGATTATCCACGCCATGGTGCATGAATGACAGCACTCACCTGGGATTTTGTTTTGTTCTGTTTTCTTCCAGTTTTATTGATATATAATTGACAGAGAGCACTGTATAAGTTTAAGGTGTCCAGCATAACAATTTGCTTTACATACATCATGAAGTGACTATCACGGTAAATTTAATGATCATCCATCATCAAATACAGGTGCAAAATTAAAGAAGTAGAAAAAAAATGTTTTTCTTGTGATATAAACTCTTAGGATTTACTCTCCCTTAACAAATTTCATATATAATGCATAGCAGTGTTAATTATATTTATCATGTTGTACGTTATATCCCTAGTACTTATTTATCTTATAACTGGAAGTTTGTACCTTTTAAAAAAAATTTTTTTTATTGGAGTATAGTTGATATACCATTGTATATGTTGTGTTAGTTTCAGTTGTACAGCAAAGTGAATCAGTTATACATATACATCTATCCACTCTTTTTTAGATTCTTTTCCCATGTATTGCCTGGGATTTTGAAGCTTCACCATGTGTCAGGGCTTATAGCAGTCTTTTTTTTTTTTTTTTTTTTGCAGCATAAGGCCTTCACAGAGTCTTTTCAGAGATTTATTCAAGCCTATAAGAAGAAAGTCTGCATTTTCCTTTCTCATTTCCCTGCTTGCTATTCCTGTATCCATGTAAGACGTAGAAATTGCAATCTTTCCCCTCCAATCATGTGCCCTCCTTCACCAGTATTCTAACAGGTAACTATATTATGTACTAGATTAATTTAATTACTTAAAAAAGAATCCCTCCATATCCATCCAGCATTATATTCAAAGGGTTATACACCATGACCAAGTGGGACTTATCCCAGGAAAGCAACGGTGGTTCAGTATAGGAAAATCAACAAAAGTAATAAGCATATTAGTAGAAAGGAGGGGAAAAGAGCAAACGATCTTCTCAATTGATGCAGAAAAACCTTTGACAAAATCCAACATTTTTTTCATGATAAAAACACTCAAAGAATTAGGAATAGAGAAACCTTCCTCCACCTGGTAAAGGGCACTTACGAAAAAAACACATTTAACGTCATACTCAATGGTGAAAGACTGAAAGCTTTTCCTCCGAGATCGGGAGTAAGACAAGCAAGTCCATTGTGTCCACTTCTTTTCAACATAGTACTAGGAGTTCTAGTCAGAGCAATCACACAAGCAAAAGAAATAAAAGCATCCAAACTGGAAGGCAGAAGTACAGCTATTCACAGATGCCATGATGTTACAGACAGAAAATCCTAGAGAACCTATTTTTAAAAACCCATTACAGCTAATAAACTAATTGAGCAAAGTCATAGGATATAAGATTAACATGCAAAAATCAGTTGGATTTCTATATCCTAGCAATGAACAATCCAGAAAGGAAATTAAGAAAATGATTTCATTTACAATAGCATCAAAAGAATAAAATACTTGGAAATGAATTTAAGGAAGACATATATACTGAAATTGACAAGACACGCTGAAAGAAGTTAAAAAAGACCTAAATAATTGGAAAAACATCCCTGTTTATGGATTGCAAGACAATATTATTAAGATGGTAATAGATCCAAGGCAGTCTAGATTCAATGCAATTCCTATCAAAATCCCCATGGCTTTTTTTTTTTTTTTGAAGAAATGAAAAACCAATCCTAAAACTCATATGGAGTTGCAAAGGATCATAAATATCCAAAATAGTCTTGAAAAATAATAAAACTGGAGGACTCACACTTCCTTATTTAAAAATTTACACAATCCCCATCATTCTCCAAGGCCTCTAAGGTGATTACCATCCTAGAAGTGGTCTCCCCACCTATATCCTCAGGTACTCTGAACCTTTCCTAGAGCCTCTGTCAAGTTTTACCTACTTTTATGATCACTTGTGTACATGTCTTTTTATCTATCAGGCCAGGGTGTAGTGTAGTATGAAATTCAAGGTCCTAGCATGACTTGGCATTAAGCAGTATATATCCTTGTGAACAACACAACTTCTCTCTGAGCCCTAGTTCCCTCAACTTAATGCTGGTAAAATGGTGCTACATTACTGGTTCCAAGGCAGGAGGTATATCAGAATTACCTGTGTTGCCATGATTCTATGAAAACCGACCGAATCAGAATCTTCAAGGTGGCGTGAAGTCCTGGCATGGGCATCTTATAAGCTTTTCAGGTGATTCTAGAACATGCCCCTGGATCCCAGGAACCAGAGATCTTGCCTATCTTGGCTCATTGCCATCTCTTTAGTTTTCTAGAGGGAAGCAAAGCTTGGCACATAGTGGTGACCCAGTATTTATACGAATGAATTAATAATGATCCCTAAGGCCCTTTCCATCACAAGTATTCATGTCTCTCACCTTGTTCATGTATACATCCTCAAGGTGCTTAAACATAGTGTCTTGGCTGTATTAGGTGATGATTGAGTATCTGTTGAATTGAACTAAAGTCAGAGAGTTAATCTGAGGCACAGAAGCAGAATTCTGGGAATCCATCAGATGACAGCAGAAACTTTTCCACTCCATCTGTAAGAGAGACACTGTGGAGGCATAAAAATCCTCCACTGAATGTTTTTGGAGATGTTTTTTAAAGAAAGTGTTTTAGTACAATATGATTTCAACTCTTACTCTCACAAGTTTGATTTCTGCCATGTTTCAGTGGGTTTCATACGGAGTCCTTCTGTATCCACATTGTCATGAGGCCTCCTGGAGCTGCTCTGTCTGCACTTTATCTCTACACCAGTCCTTCAGGCTGAGGCACTGGAATAGATGTGGGATGCCTGAAAACCAGAGAACCATACAGTGGTGGGGAAGGCATGGGGGGGTATGTGGTCCAGCTTGGTCCATACTGGTTCCCTCCCCAAGATGAAGCAGACCCGCCCCAAGCACTGCTGCCCGCAAGAATGCCCAGCGAAAAGGACAACTTAGAATAGGCATCCTTTGATCCAGCTATTTATACCGCCTCATCTGCTAGACTACAACCGTTCCAGGGCTTTTCGTCCTATTTCCAACACGCCCTGTCTTTAGACTACAGCTTGAGGCTTTACCCTTTAATAACCCCAGCTTGTTATCTGTCTTTCAAAGGCCCTGGGAGAACCTACTTGATAAGACTCAGGTTTCACGGAGAGTCTTTTCAGTTCAGTCTCTGCATTTTAGGGAGGATACATTAGCAGGGAAAAAAAATTAATAACTTCCATTTGCTTCACTTTATCTGATTAACAGGCAAGAGAACCTGCATACATTAAGAAATATTAGACACGTGTCTAATTTTCATCATCAATTTGAGAGATCAGGGAGCTGTGAATTCAAACTGTAAATATAAGGAGTCTTAGCAGAGTTGAAGCAGGAATGTGCCCTGAGGGGATGGCTGGATGAAGCTCGGGTTTGTTTGTTGGGTTTATGGATGTTGTTCATTTGCTCTGTTTGGTTGCTGGCAGCTCTTTTATTACAAGCAGCTGCCTTTGTACGGAGCAGACCTTCCAGTGTGCATTTGCTGACTCCCTGACCTTAACTGCTGACCACGCTGCTGCCAATCGTTCGGCTCTACACACCTAGAAAGAGCCGCTGTGAATCGAGGAACCGAGGCTTGAAATTTCTGTCTCCCTCACAAGCCCCTGAACTCCAGGACTTAGGATTCTGCTAAGCCGCTGATAGTCAGCCACCCAAACTACACGCTTCTTCACTCACTCAACAGTTACTCACCGAATGTCAATCACATGCCAGGTACCACTACCCCGAGTATTGGGGATGTATGAACCGAAAGAAAAGACCTGGTCTCATGTCCTAAGTGGTTTTACCACATTCAAGGGAGACACATGACAGATACGCAAAATAAGAGTCTAAAATTAAGCATCAATTAACTATGAATTCAGACTCTACTGATTCAAAACTTTGAGGTTCTAGATGTGGGATAAACTAACATTTAACTGAGGACTATTTGAAGAATATATAACTTACTTATGGGAACTCATGTTTCGAATTCTGTCCCCAAAATCCAAACTAGTAATTCTTAAAAGTTTGTTTGCACTTAGATTACTTCTACACCTGTTGTCACCTTTCCATTTCTATGGATCTTTTTTTAAAATTAATTTTTACTGGAGTATAGTTGATTTACACTGTTGTGTTAATTTCTGCTGTACAGCTAAGTGAATCAGTTATACATATACATGTATCCACTCTTTTCTAGACTTCCTTCCCATTTAGGTCGCCACAGAGCATTGAGTAGAGCTTCCTGTGCTATACAGTAGGTTCTCATTAGTTATCTATTTTATATATAGTAGTGTATATATGTCATTCCTAATCTCCGAATTCATCCCACCTCCCCGCTTCCCTCTTGGTAACCATAAGTTTGTTCTCTACATCTGTGATTCTACTGCAAATAAGTTCATCTGTACCATTTTTCTAGATTCCACATATAAGTGGTATTATACATTTGTTTTTCTTTTTCTCACTTACTTCACTCTGTGTGACAATCTCTAGGTCCATCCACACCATGGCACTATTTCGTTCCTTTTTATGGCTGAGTAATATTCTGTGGGTCTTTTGAGGTTTGGGTGGAAGGGGAGGTGGGGCTTCTTGCACTTGTGTCTGTTGTTTCCTTAGTGAAAACAACTGTTCTAGGTCCCTTTTCCCTTCCGCAAAACTGACTGGCACCACAATGGAAAGGCTTGAAGACTTCAAGCTCTGTTTGGTGCTTCTGTATGATGACACCACAGGGTCTCATAGCCTGACCCAGGAATTTCCATTCAGAGCTGGAGACTAAAGGAGTTTTCGCCTAGCGGGTAATGGAAGTCCCTGTAAGCTGGCTAAGAAAATGAGGCCGAACATTCCATGTCTTTCCACCTTCTGGGCTGCGTTGGCTCTGAATGAGTGTGAAACAGCCTCAGAGAAAATGAGACCAGTGATCATAACAGTCATGGAGATTAGTGCGCTGCTTTCCTAGAACGAGACGGCAAGCTGAGAGAGTGGTGAATGGATGGGAATGTTCTTGAAGGCGGAACATTTCGTAAGGTCGTTATCATTAACACGGCATCATCCTTTCCGTGAGTCTCATGCTGAACAGTAACGTTCTCGTTCCCAAATGCAGCACCACAAAAATGTATCTTTGAAATTTATGCCATCATATATCACACTGATGATGAGACCCAAACAAAAATCACCCACAATCACAACACTTAATGCCTTTTAAATGCAGTTATGGAAACAGATGGAAAACAGCCACTGTCTGCTCAGCACAAGGATTTTCAAATGTGATACAATAATCATAAGTTTACGTTTCTCCAAGCACCAAGCACCCTTCCTAATGTATCAAAAGCCACACAGAATTTAAATAATAGAGTCAATCATCTAGCAAATTTGATTTGGAGGGAAAGGTTTTTCATTAGATTGTTTGGGGAGATGTCAGCCTGATAAAACTCCTATTCTCTAGATTCAAAACCCAGACAATGTTTTGTTGACAAAACATTCAAGCAGCAGGTTATTACAAACAACATCAAGGAACTCATAATCCGACACTGAAGAACTTCCTGGAAGCCGTAATAACAACAGAGGCAGGAGTTGCAAAGTGTAAAATCACTGGTTTTCGGAAGCAAAATCAAATGGCAAACACTCAGGAGGCTATTTCTATTTGGGTCTAATTAGGCAGTTTTCTGGGTGCCATCAGAATCTGGGGGAACAATTTGCTCCAGAGAGATTCAGAAGAGAAAGTTCACACCGATTGGGCAAAAGCCTTTAGTTGACCAGAATACTCAAGTGAGACATGCTCCAAACCCCTCCCATTCACAGACCCATCACAACCATACAACTGATTCCTGACTTGGTCTGCCAGAGGTCTTTGTGTTAGATAATATTGGAGATCATGGTCAAATTCTTATTCTCTGTTTCCTACTTCTGGACTTCTGGTAGATTGTCATTTTTAACAAGAATAGCAGGATCAGTAACAGTAATAATAATAGTGGTACCAGCAGTAGCAGACAGCAGCAACAACGGTGGCTCTTGAACAATACAACATATGACTACCATGAGCAAAATTAAAAATAAAAACCAAGGAACCAAAACAAAGATGGTGAGCCGGGAAAGTTTCACTGTCCTTCAGTGAACCCAACCCCACACAGTGTCTCAGCTTGCGGGGGTGAGGCTCTGGGGTAGAGAAATGGGACAGGTCTTTTGAACCCCAAAGGATGAGAACCGTATCTGTCCCATGTCCAGGGAGCAAGCCTGTGAGTGCCGCTCCGTGGCTGGGGCACTGGGCTGTAGGGCAGGTGACCTGCTCTGAACACAGGATGCACACCTTGGCATCCTGATAGCCAGCTGTCCAGCCTGTGTTGATAACATCCCAGAGTCAGGAGGATGGACCAGTGTTGGCAGCCGAGGAAGACAGGTAAGGGTTCACATTGCCTTGGGGGACCTGGGGTCACCTCCGTGTTTCACAGGTAGGATATAATTCCTCTGCCCATGGTTTACTTTACACTACTTGCTGTAGTAGATATCAGCGTTTGTTCACCACTCCATTTCAATTTCCTTTTGGAAGAGCACTTCATCCTACTCTCTACTCATGTAGTGTTGTCTCTACCCTCAGGAGAAGACCATGCCCTAGGCTAGGTCAGTCAGCACATCTTTGCCCCCATCCCTCTCTCCCCACATGTTGGTCAGTTCCAGGACGGGGATAACACAAGTCAGGTTAAACAGACCTGGTGATTCTCAATTGTGAGCCTTTCGTCAGATCTATGGGAGAATCGACTCTTCTCCACTTCGTCTGAGACTGAAGCTGTGGGGACTGCCACCTACAGCTGAGCCCAGAGCCCCAAAGATAAGCACTGTGATTCTGGCCATGTGACAACAACACTGAAATAAACAACACCTAAAGCTCGCTCAACCTTCCAAATTCCCCAGCCTCAGAGGAAGCCAGGCCCCTCCCAGCTTAAACCAAAGTTAGGTTGGGGTGGGGTCTTCATCCCTCATAATCTAAGGACTGTAACTCTGCCAAGGAAGATGTGGGGTTGTCTTTCTCAATTCATCACTAATAGAAATGTTAACGTAAACTAACACATAGAAGTTGTAGTATGTACTTCTTTTTGCCACACCACGTGGCATGTAGGATCTTAGTTTCCCGACCAGGGATTGAACTCGTGCCCCTTGTAGTGGAAGCGCAGAGCCTTAACCACTTTACCGCCAGGGAAGTCCCTGTACTTCTTTCTCCTTCATGTATCCTTAATCAATGGAAATCACTCTCCCTTACTAGAGTGTAAGCTTCTGGAGGGCGGAAAGCAGGTAGTCTTTGTTTCCCTCATAGAGTGTACTCTCCAATAGAAGTTAAAGGGTTTTGTTTGCTAAGCACCCTGTCAGGGAGACATGTGCAAATTTAAATGCAGAGGCCAGTTGAGCTGAGTTGTTTTGGATATTAACACACTACAATTTTCTCTTTTGGGAAGAGAGATGGTGAGAAACCCAGAGATGGAGAAGAACAGACAGAAGCCAGCAAAGGTGGAGACCCCTTTCTGTAATATCCCTTTGCAACCCCCCAAACCTTAGTAAGATTGAAAACAGTCTATGTTTCATGGGAACTGGAAGCCGTGTGGAATTAGAGGAATGAGAAGACAGCTCCACGTTGGGTTGTTATTTACCTGTAAGATTCTACAATACTGGATAATTTCTGGACTTAGATTATGAAGTACTTCTTCCTTTCGGGGGCTGGACCTCCATGATCTGTACAGCAATTACATTACCAGCTAAAGCTGCAGGGAAAGTGACTGGGGAGAGGCCCCATCCATCTACAAGAGTTTACTTTGGCAAATTACCCTCCAGGATGGAAAATAGCCACAGGCCAAGAGGCTGAGAGAGCCCTTAGTTATTGTTTCTGCTGTTGACCTCTGTGCTCCAGAAGACATCACAGAGGAAATCAGACTCCGGGGTCAGCTCAATTGCTTTTTTGAGCCTCACCCATTTAAGTGATTACTCCTGTTCCATGCCACAAATCACAGATGAAACAGAAACGAAGAGAAATTTTTGTCATCAACGTTTTTCTGAGAAGAGTGTGTTCTCATAGTTCGAGACAAGGAACAAATCAAGGCTTCACCTCAGTTAGTCAGGGTTGATCCTCTGCCCTAACAATGCCCTTTCGTGTCTACTACCTTTTAAAATATGCAAACCTTGATTTTTCTTTTTTTTTAACCAGAGCAATCTGATGGCTCATTAATAAACTACAAGCCCAGGGAAGGGCTGAGTACTTGGAAAAAGATAAATCTTAATTAAAAAAAAATACAAAGTCTGCCTGGCAAAGGGAAGTCAATGGGGCCAGAGGCAGACCTACATCCCGCCACACGGAGTTAGCATCTCTCTAAGGAGCCAGGTCGCACCGTTACAGCCAGCCAGGTTCAGGCAAGGAGCAGAGAGGTTCCTACCGGGGCAAAATAAACAGGTGCCACTGGGGCCGGACCCCTCAAAGAATGAAAGCTAGACGTTAGAAATCATCCCTTCCCAAGCTGAAAAAAAAAATAATGCGAAAGAGGACATTTGGGGGACCATTGGGAAAATGTGAGTATTGACTGCATGGATTAAAACAATGTAAACTTTCTTAAGAATGGTTTCTATTGTGATTATGTAGGAGATTATGAGCATTTTTAATAGATACATACTGAAGTGCTTAAAGTTTTAAGTTGTTTATAACTTACTCTCAATTCAAGTGCAAACAAATTCCTACATACGTAAATATAATATAAGGTAATATAATATAATATGATATAAATACACACACACATACAGTCATACATGTGTAGAGCGAGAACGAACCCAGGAGAACTCAAGAGCTTCCCTTCCAGAATTAAAATATATATGAAATGTTGGGGGAAGGCTCATGTGAGTGAAATTAGTATTGTTAAAGGAAAAAAATCAACTCCACTTATGTTCAAATCTACACAAAAGAATTCTCTTATTTGTGAGATTTATAGAATTAAAATTTTTCTCCATGTTGCTTTTAATCATATTATCCTACTCTTGGGCCAGTAGTAAACACCTTAAAAATAAAACTGTAATGGGATTTTTAGATACCTGTTTCAGGCAGTGAAGCTCACGGAGCAGTCTTAGGACCAGTTCTGATTTGCTATATAGTAGGAGATTGTGAACCAGTCAAAAACAACTGGTAAAAAAAAGCAATGAGATCATTTCCCAAAAAAAGCCAGGCAAAAACAAAGAGAAGGACAATCTCTGTGTATATGTGTGTGTGTGTTTAAAAGGAAGATGGAGCAGTATTTGTTAAAGTTCCTATTATGTGCAGAGGATTTTACCTCATCCATTCATTTTATCCTTAGAATATCCATGCAAAGCTGGCTTTACTATACTCAGCTTACGCATAGGAAACTTAGGCTCAGAGACGTTAGGTAGCAGATCATGTATTTAAGAGCCAGGATTCAAAGCAAGGATGTTGCTCATGTTCCTACACCAGCTCAATATTAAAGGCATTGTCCAAAGGCCTGTAATTCAGTCCCTCAAGTGGCACTTGAGAGTCACTCAAGGGAAGGGAGAACACAGGAGCAGAATGGAGCCTGCCTCTGTGCTTAGGCACCTCTGTTTGTATGGGAGGGGTCCTGGCCACCCAGGGGTGGGCTATTGGCTTTTCCTCTATCCCCCATCAGATTCTCTGTTCTTTCAACATAGACAGAAAACTTACATGCTAAACAAGCCTGATACAAAAAGGAAAGAGGACAGTTGATCTTCCTCCTTTAGGTCCTAAAACATATTCATCAGTTGTCTTTTAAACCAGGCCTCCGCAGACTTCGTTTTTGTAAATAAAGTTTTATTGGAACACAGACACAACCATGTTTGTGCTATTGCATGTGGTTGCTTTCATGCTACTATGGCAGAGCTGAGTATTTGTAACACAGACCGTAACACCCACTTTCCCTTTACAGAAAAATATTCACTATCTTTCCCTTCACATAAAAAGATCTAAACATAATGATCAGTCTTTCCACATCTAATGCAGAGACTCTGGTGGTTTCCATTTCTAAAAAAATACAAGTACCCTTGGATTACCAAAAAAAAAAAAAAAGGCAATACATTTTTAAAGGCTGATATACTACAGATACATTCCCTCATCGTTGTCCAATACAACTGAAAATTAATATTTAAAATGAAAGCAAAAAACCCCTCCAAATCCATCAAACACACATCCAACTACCTATAAATCTATCACTACTTTTTCTTTTAAACACTCCTGAGTCAAAGAAGAAATAAAACTATGTGAACAAGAGTTTCCTGAGACAAATGGTAACCAGATGAAAGAAAATGTCCCATTAAAATAAATGAAGAGGGACTTCCCTGGTAGCCAGTGGTTAAGAATCCACCTGCCAATGCAGGGGACACGGATTCAATCCCTTGTCCGAGAATATCCCACATGCGGCAGAGCAACTAAGCCCGTGTGCCACAACTACTGAGCCTGTGCACTAGAGCCTGCGAGCCACAACTACTGAAGCCCGTGTGCCTAGAGCCTGTGCTCTGCAACTAGAAAAGCCACTACAATGAGAAGCCCGCTCACCGCAACTAGAGAAAGCCCACAGGCAGCAAGGAAGACCCAACGCAGCCAAAAATAAAAAAATAAATGAAAATAAGTAAATAAAATAAATGAGGATAAGATAAAGATAAGCTACCAAGGAATGGTAGACCAAGATAAGCTAAAGATAAAATATTTTGGAATAAACATAACAAATATGCAGACAAAATTCTTATGAAGGATCTAAAAAATGCTTGAAAAAATGGAAGCATTTATTTGTTCTTCAATAAGAAGACTCAATATGATTGTAAAGAAGTCTATTTCACATACATAAATTTTGAAATTTAATGAATTTCTTTAATTTTGATACAATTATACAAAATTTCAACTGTAAACAAACCTGAGACTATTCAAGAAAATTTGAAAATAAAATGTAATGAAGGCTAATTACCTCCACCAAATAATAAAACATATTATACAGCTATAATCGTATCAGGGAGTGTCCAATCAGGAAAGAGAAACCAGTTATTTGAATGGAAAAAGTTTGTTATATGTCAAACCAATAGTCCTTTGCACACTGTGTACATACAAAGACATTTCTTCAGAATCATGTCTGTAGTTATTTAAGGAGCTTGTTTTGCTTTGCCTCTATCTTTGAAATTCTTGTTTGGTCTGAAACCCTTACTGATAAAAAGATAGTCCATTCTTTAAAGTCATACACCAGACTGATGATTCAGTGGTTCATTTATTTCTCAGCTGTATACTATTGTGCTTTGTTGCTCAGGAATTTTTTATGTTTTACAGTTGCCTGATGGAGCTTAAAAGAAATAAAAGGACAAGGAAAAAACCTTTGGAGACAAAAAAAAACAAAAAAGAATTAATAACTATTGCTGGGCAATGGCATAAGAAAGGATTGGCTAGTAAGAAGTAAAGATAAATGTAAAGAATATAAGCATAGCGCTTCCCTGGTGGTGCAGTGGTTGAGAGTCTGTCTGCCTGCCGATGCAGGGGACACGGGTTTGTGCCCCGGCCCGGGAAGATCCCACATGCCGCAGAGCAGCTAGGCCCGTGAGCCATGGCCGCTGAGCCTGTGTGTCCGGAGCCTGTGCTCCGCAACGGGAGAGGCCACAACAGTGAAAGGCCCGCGTACCGCAAAAAAAATAAAAAAGAATATAAGCATAGCAGATATAAGGAACGCCCACTACCCCTAGAGCTCAAGTAGACTGCCCAAGAAAGAAGTATCACCACTGTCTCCACCTTACACACACACAATCATACTGAGCTGAGATCCAAACCTTCTTGAAGAAAGCACTAGAAAAGGACAGATCAATATCACCCACAAAAGTCCATGCAAAAATCCTAAACATTACTTTAACAATATTTAAAATGTATAATACGTTGTGATCAGTGGGTTTATCCCCAGAATGCAAAGTTGGTTTAACTTTCAAAAATCAATTAATGTAATTCGCCATATCAACACTCTAAAAAAGAAAAAATATATGATGACGTCAATAGACACAGAAAAAGCATTTGACAAAATTCAACATCCATTTCTGGCAAAAATTTTCTAGAAACTAGGAATAACATGGCATCTATGAAAAACCAACAACTAACATCATACTCAGAAGTGAAAACTGAATGTTTTCCCCTAAGATGAGAAAGAAAGATTTCTGCTCTTATCATTTCTATTTCACATTGCACTGAAGGTTCTAACCAATGCAGTAAGGCAAGAAAAAGAAGT
Organism: Phocoena sinus; assembly: GCF_008692025.1. Classification (NCBI taxonomy): domain Eukaryota; kingdom Metazoa; phylum Chordata; class Mammalia; order Artiodactyla; family Phocoenidae; genus Phocoena; species Phocoena sinus. The sequence continues at coordinate 4,239,624 of NC_045782.1, forward strand.
AAGAGATATCAAGATTGTAAAGGAAGAAGTAAAACTATATTTACAGAAAACATAATTATCTATGTAGAAAAATCCAGTGAAATCTACAAAAAGTCTACTAGATCTAGTAAGTGAGGTTGGCAAGGTTGCAGAATGTAAGATCAATACATAAAATCAATTGCATTTTCGTATACCAGTAATAAACAACAGAACATTAAAATAAGTAGTACGTATTTATAACAACATAAAAATATGAAACACATAATGATAAATCTGAGAAAAGATATGAAAGAACTGCATCCTGAAAGCTACAAAATAAATCTGAGAGAAATTAAAGACCTAAATAAATGGAAATACATATATTGTTCATAGTTCAGAAGACACAATACTGTTAAGATATCACAATTTTCCATATAGTGATATGTAAATAGATTCAATGCAATTAAAGCAAAATCTCAACAGACATTTTCCTTAGAAATTGATAAATTTGTTTTAAAATATATATAGAAAGGCAAAGGATATAGAATAATCAAAACTCCCTGTAAAAAGAACAAAATGGGAAGAATAACACAACCTGATTTCAAGACTTATTAAAAGCTAAGTAATCAATACAGTGGAGGATTGTCATCAAGATGGGCAGATTATTGTAATGGAACAGAGAATCTAGAAATAATTCCACACATAGAGGGACAACTGATTTTTGACAGAAGTACAAAGGCAATTCACCAGAGAAAGAATAGTCCTTGCAAAAATGATAGATCAATTGGTGGGAGATCAATTGGATATCCAAATGAAAAATAAATGAACATGAACTCTAATCTGTACCATGCACCATATAGAAAGTTAACTAAAAATGTATTATATTCCTAGGTATAAAACCTAAATTTTAAAATGTCTAGAGGAAAGCATATGAGAAAATCTTTGTGTCCTTGGACTATGCAAAGATTTCTTAGATACAATAAAATCATAATCCATGAAAGAAAAAAAACGATATCAGACTTCATCAAAATCAAAAACTCCTTTTTGAAAGATATCATTAAAAGAATAAAAAGACAAGCCGCAGATGTGGAGAAAATATTTACAAAGCACAAGTCTAATACATCTAAATATAAAGAATATACAATATTATAATATAGTCTTGTATTCAGAATGTATAAATGACTCTCAAAACTTAATAATAAGAAATCAAACCAAAAGAAGGAGAAAAGAACAGAAATCAAACAATCCCACAAGTAAATGAGCAAAAGATCTTAGTAAACACTACCAATGAAGATATGTGAATAGCAAAGAAACACAAGAAAAGATACTCAAAGTGACTAGTCATTAGTGAAATGCAACTAAAAACCACAATGAGATAAATACCTATTAAAATGACTAGAATTAAAAAGACTGACCACACTAAGTGCTGACAAGGATGTGAGGAAACTGGAGCTCTCATACTCAGCTGCTGGTGATGTCACATGGGATAACCACCTTGGAAATCAATTTGAAATTTCTTAGAAAGTTAACCCTACACCTAAGAGAAAGGGAAGCATGTGGCCAGACAACAGTTTGTCACAAATGTTCATAAAAATGGAAACAACCTAACTGTCCATCAATAAAGGAACAGATAAACAAGTATCAGATAAGTATGATGAGTGAAGAAGCTAGACAATAAACACTACATTCTGTACTTTCATATTTATAAAATTCAAGACAATGCATAGTGATATATGATAGAAACCATCATAGTAGATAGGCGCTGAGGTGAGGGAGGGACAATTACCAAGGGGCACAAAGAATGTGATGGGCGTGTCCATTATCTTGACTGTGAGATGGTTAACAGTATAAACAGATGTCAAAAGCTATCACATTGTATACTTCAGACATTTGCTGTTTACTGCATGTCAATTAAAGCTATACTTCAGACATTTGCTGTTTACTGCATGTCAATTAAAGCTGTTAAAAATATCATAAACAGAGCCAGATACAAAAGATATAACCAGTGAAAAATTCTGCAATATATGTGATAGACTATGGGCTATTTTTTTTGTCATTTACAAAGGTCATAGGAATCACACTGGTAACATATTTCTAAGAAACTTAAAGATTGTCTGAAAAAAATAAACAGGAAGTTTTAAAATAATCATCAAAAATAACAGCTGATGAAAAGATGCTTATCTTCACCTAGAGTTAAAGAAATGCAAATTGGACAGGAGATAAAATATCACAGTTTACCTACTAATCTGGTAAAAGTTTGAAATTTTGATGGTCATGGGATTTTATCCCATGGTCTGGGATAAAACAACCTCTCATGCACTGTTAGAAGCAATCTATTGATAAAACATTATTTGAAGGACAATTAAGCCCTTATGTATTAAAATTAAAAGTGCATCAAGTGTAAACCCAACTATTTTGTGTGAATTTTCTCTATGCATATACTGACAAATATATGTTGAGTATAATGATATTTGAGACGTGAAAACAATCAGCCGTCAAATATAAAAACAGCCTGTGTGTTTGTCAGCAACGAGAAGGTGGTATAGGTTATAGCACTACATAGTTTTCAAAAGAAAGATGTTAAATATGCTGGTTTACACAAGGTGTGGGATGTATATTATTGAAATGAGTGAGGTGTAGAACACTGTATATCTAAATGACTCAGTTTGTGAAAAATTACAAAGTTTTCGTAGACACATACACGGTATGACCCTGTGCATAGGAATCTTCACAAAGGATGACAGAAGAACAGTAACAACTAAAAAGCAGTTTAAAGTGAGTAACTTTGGTTCAAGGTTAACTCTGTAATTCTACGTATGGTTTCAAGTTTCTTTCAATTTTTTTAAACCAAGTTCTACTACTACTAAAATAGTAATAATAATTTTATAACAAAATTAGAAAAATGAATACTTGAATCTTCAGGTTAATTCATACCAAACTTCAGATAGTTGAATTAAAAATTGTCATTCTTGATATTTAAGATTATAAAAAGAAAATATCTGGATAATATGCAGAATGGTTCCCAAACTTGATTGACGTCAGTATCATTATTTCGAGACTACAGCCGTAACATGGTCTCTTTAGGGATGTTATGACTGTTTGGCTACTTCCCTGTTGTAGTGGGAAGAGGGTGATGGCCTTTGGTCTGAGCACAAGTCCCAGCCCTGCCCTCACGGGCCATGAGACCTTGGACAATACCTCTCAAACCACAGGTGCCTCACCTGTAAAGTGGGAACAGTAATCTCTGTCACAGGAGCGTGTGAAGATTGCACAGAAAGGATGAAACCTATTTTTACTCAATCAATGGGTCAGATAAGAGATGTTCCTGGTTGCCTGAGTGTAGTGTCTTGGGAGGATGGCCCTGGACGAACTGTCCTATTTTTTGTTCTCTGAGTTGTCTTTTGGAAGAGTGAATGTAGCTGTTTGGTCAGTGTTTGTGTGCATGCTTTTTTTTCTGGGCAAATATTGATTTTTCCTGCTGGATCACTGAACTCCCAAGAAAAACTCTCCATTTCATAAGAGACCATTTGTAAGAGAGTAAATAGTAGTCATATTCATAAATACCCGATGAAATAAATTTTATGCATGCTTGGGCTTCAGTGATGGAACAACTGGTGTTACGACGTGGAAAGGAAATCAGAACAGGATCACGGAAACTGAAAGGGAAATGCCATTAGAAGTTTCCCAACAAAGTCTCCAAGAGAGGGATGCTGGCGACCCATTTTTCAAGGTTGCCTTTTCCTTGGGGACCATTCAGCATGTCACCCAATCTTTTGGTCTGATGCACGAATGGGACTAGCTAGATACACCTCTTCTTGCAAGATATTGGGGATATCTGTATCAACAGTAACACAGTGCATTTATAAACATCATCAGGATGTATTATTCACTAGGCATTTATCGCCTGGATGTTTTCTTAAGACAGAGGAGGAGAAAGATGCTTCCCATGGGTTACGGGAGGAAAAGGAGTGGAGAAGCAGCAGAAGGCTCTCCTGAGTCCTGACCTTGGGGAGAATTTCTTCCAAAACATACGGGCCTTCGGAACGCAGCAAAGCACTGGGTTCTTTAATTTGCCGGGAGAGAATTTTCGTATTTTGAGAACAAAGAAAACCAAGTGTAGGCTACAAATCTGAGAACAAATCAAGAAATATATCTCAAGGAAAATCCCCTGGGGGTGATTACGATCGGGTCGCTTCAGCTTCACCCACCAGGCGGAAAATCTGAGCAATTCACTGATAAGAGTCCCTCAAGTGGCAGCACAGGTTAATCCATTCCTGATGCTATTCCGTGGAATAGGAGATGATTATCCAACATGTCCTGCCAAAGGCATGATTCCTGCAGACCCGGATGCTCACCTCACCACCCCGGCCAGGCGAGAGGCCCTGGTTGGGACCCAAGATCTTTCCCACCAAGTGCAGAATTCCCCCTGGGTTGGCTCGGCTGTCTTAATTCCTGCTAACTGATGGTAATTTTGACTAATTTTGTGAGTTAACAGGACCGGCCCTTCGAATTTCTTCTGGCCTTCATGCAATCTATTACGGCACTTAAGCTTCTGCCTTCTACATAAAGCACTCCAATTTTTAAAAACAAACTTTTAAGTAAAAAATGACAGGGTTAATTATTCTGAAATATGCTGTTTACAGCACAAACTCCATAAAAGAGAATACATGATTTAGTACCCCATCCAAGACAGCACTGGTTTTCATTTCTGCACAATCAGGGCCTAAATCTGTCACTCACTCCCCTATGTGCGCTGGAAATGGTTTTATGTTCCATCTTACTTTAAATTATACACATCAAGCTCATAATGGGACACAGTCTACTTTGTTGCCAAAACCTGCTAGGTTAGATCATCTATTAAACTCTATTTATTTTTCATGACAAACAAGAAAAATGACAAAGCAGCTACTGAATGCCCACTAATGAACACCAAATGCCTCCAGAGGTCTCCTCCCTATATCACACTCATTTGTCCGGGAGTCCAGTTAACTTCCTCTTTGATGCTTTACCTCCCCAAAATAATCCTAAGAAGAAGCAGGTTTTCATAAGCTACCAGGGACTGAGCTGGTTACCATCTGCCCTCACGTTCCGACTCTGGGGTCAAAAGTTGGATTCCGCTTTGACGTACATCATTTTGTTAAAAGGAGAAAAGTCTCATGTCCCATTGAAGCTCTTAGGGGCCAAATGAATGAAATGAAATATCAATCCTAAATTAGAATCACCTTTGGATCCACAAGCAGTTCTAGAAAGGGTTGTAGATGAAAATATCATAGGAAATAGCCAAGATAAGGACACAGTTTCCTAAGAATCATACTCAGAAGATGCAAAGGGGCATCTGGAGTTAATCTGATCAACAACTGAGATTTTGACAGCACTGCAGATTTTTATGTGTTGTGTATTTTTGTATATCTGTTTGGAAATCTTTCTAAGTTCTTTTTTTAAAATTAATTTTTATTGGAGTATAGTTGATTTACAATGTTGTGTTAGTTTCTGCTGTACAGCAAAGTGATTCAGTTATACATATATATATTCACTTTTTTTAGATTATTTTCCCATATAAGCCATTAGAGAGTATTGAGTAGAGTTCCCTGTGCTATGCAGTAGGTTCTTAAGAGTTATCTATTTTACATATAGTAGTGTGTATATGTCAATCCCAATCTCCCTATTTATCCCTCCCAGCCTTCCCCCTTGGTAACCATATGTTTATTTTCTACATCTGTGACTCTATTTCTGTTTTGTAAATAGGTTCATTTGTACCATATTTTTACATTCCACATATGGTATTTGTCTTTCTCTGTCTGACTTACTTCACTCAGTATGACAATCTCTAGGTCCATCCATGTTGCTGCAAATGGCACTATTTCATTCTTTTTTATGGCTGAGTAATATTCCATTGTATATATGTACCACATCTTCTTTATCCATCCATCTGTGGATGGACACTTAGGTTGCTTCCATGTCCTGGCTATTGTAAATAGAGCTGCAGTGAACATTGGGGTACATGTATCTTTTCAAATTGTGGTTTTCTCTGGATACATGCCCAGGAGTGAGATTGCTGGATCATATGGTAGCTCTGTTTTTAGTTTTTTAAGGAACTTCTTTACCTTTTTGGCACCAGGGACCAGTTTTGTGGAAGACAATTTTTCCACGGATGGGGGTGATGGTTCAGGCGGTAATGTGACTGATGGGGAGCGATGGGCAGTGGCAGATGAAGCTTCGCTGGCTCTCTCGCCCGTTGCTCACCTCCTGCTGTGTGGCCCAGGTCCTAACAGGCCTCGGACCTGTACTGGTCTGCAGCCTGGGGGGTGGGGACCCCTGCTCTATACTGTTCTCCACAGTGGCTGCACCAACTTACATCCCCACCAACAGTGTAGGAGGGTTCCCTTTTCTCCACACCCTCTCCAGGATTTGCTGTTTGTAGATTTTTTGATGATGGCCACTCTGACTGGTGTGAGGTGATACCTCATTGTAGTTTTGATTTGCATTTCTCTAATAATTAGTGATGTTGAGCATCTTTTCATGTGCCTCTTGGCCATCTGCATGTCTTCCTTGGAGAAATGTCTATTTAGACCTTCCACCCATTTTTGGATTGGGTTGTTTTCTAAGATCTATTTAAAACCATCCCTATTGTGCCATGCCAAGCACAGCCCAGTCAAGGTCAAATCCCAGAAAGCACCGGTGGTACCCGCTTCCCAGCTGCCTTCTAGAATTAGATCTCTGGATGTAGAAAGATGTCCATGGGACACTGAGATTTTAAAAAGCAGTGTCCTACCTTTTCCATAGCATAGCACAGAAGAGATGGAGAAGAATGGCTGTCTAATCCCCTGGTCCCTGTTAATACAGACCCTAGTCAATGTGGCAAACAGAGAGGGAAACACAGACTGATTTTCTTGCAAGAAGATGTCGGGGGGACACAATGATAGAAAAGTTGAGTAAGTTTTTAAAAATCAGCTCTTTTGCCTCATTCCCCAGATGCTAGTTCGTTTGTCTCTCGGTCTTAGGCTGTTGGTAGTGGTGAATGTTTTATTCTTTTTCTGTCTTCATGGGTCTTTAAACAAGAAGTTATGGGTGTGACAGCCAGTTGCCATTTTGAACTGGAAATTCAGAATGCTCTTTTAGCAATAGCACACTGATTTCATTTCGAAGTATGGGTTTAATAGATCCTTTGGTGCTGGAACGATCTAGGCAAAAACACAGTGCAATTTATCTTTTGATGGTATCGAGTGAATCATGAGACAGAAGTAATGGAAAAGGCAAAAATTCATAGTGCCTAGCCAGACAACAGGCATTTTCTTAACCCTAATTGAAAATACGAAAAAATGTTTTCGCGGGCACTAGATGGGCTTGGGGTGTTTGTGTGTTTGCAGCGTGAGGATGGCAGACAGTATGAAGCAAATAAAGCGCTTCTATAGGCTTGGAATATTCTGGCCTCGAGAGAACATTCAGGAAGCAAGCTTTCCCCACTGGCTTTATCATGCAGCATAAGTCTGTTAAAATAATTCCTGCACTGAACTCTTTCATGCATTGCTGACTGGGCCTCCTGCTTTCCTGTCCATTCCTCACACAAGGTGAGCCGAATGATAATAGCCCAGATGAGGCTATGGTCATGGCTTACTTCATGAGACTCCACACGGAAGATGGTTTAATTGAGCCACATCCTGCTCTTAATTTGAATTCACAATGTTCAGGACCATTAGGGAATTTTTTTCTATTTTAAATCTTTGTCAGCCAGGTACGTTTGCCAGATAAATTATAGGACACCCAGTTAAACTTGAATTTCAGAAAAACAACAAATCATTTCTTTTAGTGTATATCTCAAATATTGCATGGGACATACTTATACCCAAACTAGTTATTCATTGTTTACCTGAAATTTAAGTTTAATTGGGTATCCTGTATTTTTTGCTGTTGTTGCTAAATCTGGCATCTCCACCTACAGGGCTCTGCATTTGTCAGTTGCTTTTAAATATCAGTAAGGAATAAACCAGGAAACTGTGTTTACCTTCTCCATACCTAGCAAAAGAACCCTTCATATTTTCTGTAAAAAAAAAAAAAAAAAGGTGTACGACCAAATGGCAAACATGAATTTAATGGGCCTTTAGCCACAGTATAGATTCTGCATATGACATCTATTTTAGTGCCAGTTAAATATTACTAATGAAACCCTATTGACAATTTCTATTTTTATTAGAAAATAAGATTATAGAGGTTTAGGCTACATTAAAAATCAGAATTTATTACCTTAAAAGTATTTCTAGTCACACCTCAATTTAGTAAAGTGAAAGCATATTGGAAATATGTCTCATATTAATCTCTTAAGTTGAGGAAAGTCTAACTTTAATGGGAAAATCAACTGGTCACTGCCCTGAGACAAAGCTATCATAGTAATTCTCTGTAGGTCATCATCATATCCTGTGAAAAGACAGGAAAACCATGCTCTGGCCTCTTGCACTGACAAGACTGACAAGAGCTTAATGGTTATGTGGGGTTTTTTCCTATGCAAAAGCTAAATTGGGATCACAATGATTTGTAAAGTTCTCCCTAAGAGTAACTGCATAGTCATAGTTCAATATATTATATCAGGAAATTACCTATTGCAGCATTTTCACACGTATGCTTCAATTTAATCCAAAAGTCATCAGGGTTCAAGAAAGTTCCTTGTGGATTTCAGTTCCTTCACAAGGAAAGAATAAGTGGGTCCAAGTCTTCCCAATTTAAAAATGAAAACCTGAGTGGCCGTTTTACAAAGAGCTGACCAGGAAAGAGGCCTGAAGTTGCAATCTGCCATGTTTTCCTGGGCAAACAACGCACAGCCCTCTGCCAGCTAGAACCACAGTGACAGGACTGGCTGAGTGCCCGTAGGACAAGCAGTCAGAGCCATGCTCCGTTCAGGCTTGAGGCCCCTCCCAGGGTGAGTGTGGTGTCCAGATGCTGCCCAACAGGCAGTGGTTAGGAGGGGGATGCAGAACACGGACCAAGTTGTCCTTCAATTGGGGGAGATCTATGAAATCTGTGGTCAGAGATATCAAATCCCTCTTCCTGAAGGAAAATGTACCTGAGTGCTTAAGGCTCCTAGTTCTTTTTTAGTTTCTCCTGTGCTCATGCTTTGTGTATGCATGTGTGTGTGTACAGTAAAAAATACATAACATGAGATCTAGCCTCTTAATAAACGCTTCCGTGTACAGTGCAGTATTTTAGCTCTACCACAATGCTGTACAGAAGATCTCTAGAATGTTTTTCATCTTGCGTAACTGAAACTTTATACCTATTGAAGGGTAACTCCCCATTTCACTCTTCCCCTAGCCTCTGGCCACCACCGTTCTACTTTCTTCAATGAGTTTGACTGCTATAGATACCTCTTATAACTGAAATCATGCAGTATTTGTCCTTCTGTGACTGGGTTATTTCACTTACCAATATGTCCTCTAGGTTCATCCAGGCTGTAACATGACAGAATTTCCTTCCTTTTTTATGGCTGCATAATATTCCATTGCATGTATATACCACATTTTCTTTAACCAATCATTTGATAATATACACTTCAGGCTGTTTCCAGCTCTTGGTCGTTGTGAATAATATTGCAATTAACATGGGAGTGTAGATCTCTTAAAGATCCTGATTTTAATGCTTTTGGATAAATACACAAAAGTGGAATTGCTGGATCATATAGTTTTGTTTTTAATTTTTTTTATCAGATACACCATTTTACGTTTTCCACCAAAAGTACATAAGGGCTTCAATTTCTCCCCATCCTCACCAGTGCTTCTTGTTTTCTGATTTTTTTGATAATGACCATTCTTACAGATGTGAGGTAATATGTCACTGTGGTTTTGGTTTGCATTTTCCTGATGGTTAATGATGTTGAACGTCTTGGCATATACCTGTTGACCATCTGTATGTCTTCTTTGGAGAAATTCCTATAGAAGTCCTTTGCCTATTTTTTTAATCAAAGCAATTTGGGTTGTTGTTGTTGCATTATAGGAATTCCTATTTTAGATATTAATTCCTTTTCAGATAAATGATTTCATATATTTTCTTCCATTTCATAGGTTTCCTTTTCACTCTGTTAATGGTTCCACTGCTGTGCAGAATCTTTTTAGTTTGTTGTACTCCCCCTCACCCTTTTTTTTCTTCTGTTGCTTGTGCTTTTGGTGTCATATCCAGGAAATCACTGCCAAGACCAATGCCATAAAGACTTTCCTGTTTTCTTCTAGGAGTTTTACAGTTTCAGGTCTTAAATTTAAGTCTTTAGTCCATTTTGAGTTGATTTTTGTATATGGTGTAAGATAAAGGTCCAACTTCATTCTTTTGCATGTGGATATCCAGTTTTCCCAACATCATTTATTAAGAAACGTTTTCCTCATTTCGTATTCTTGGCATATTTATCAATGACTAGTTGACTGTATAATCATGGGTTTACTTCTGAGCTCTCTATTCTGTTTCATTGATCTATATGCCTATCTTTATGCCAGTACCATACTGTTTTGATTCCTGTAGCTTTGTTATGTGTTTTGAAATCAGGACATGTGAGGTCTCTAGCTTTGTTGTTCTTTTTTCAAGATAGTGTTGGCTATTCTGTCTTTTGTGATTCTGTATAAATTTTAGGAATTTTTTTATTCCTATAAAAAATGCCACTGGAATTCTGATAGGGATTGCATTGACTCTGTATATTGCTTTGCATACTACAGACATTTAATCAGTATTAACTCTTCTAATCCATAAACACAGGTTATGTTCCCATTTACTTGTGTCATTTTAAATTTCTTTTAGCAATATTTTGTAGTTTTAGTGTACAAGTCTTTTGACTCTTTGGTAATATTTATTCCCAAGTATTATATTCTTTTCTATGCCACTGTAAATAGGATTGTTTTCTTAACTTCCCTTTTGGACTATTTGTTGCTAATATATAGAAATGCAACCGATTTTTGTGTATTGATTTTATATCCTGAAACGTCACTGAATTTATTTATTAGTTCTAACAGTGTGTGAAAGCTTTTAGGGTTTTCTACAATACTTATAAGATTATGTCATCTGCAAATGGAGATAATTTTACATTTTCCTTTCCAGTTTGAAAGCCGTTTATTTCTTTTTTTACCTAATTGCTCAAGCAAGAACTCCTAGTACTATGTTGAATAGAAGTGGTGAGAGTGGGCATTTTTTGTCTTGTTCCTGACCTTAGAGGAAAAGCTTTCAGTTTTTCACCACTGAGTGTGATGTTATCTGTGGATGTTTCAAATATGACCTTTATTATAATGAAATAATTTCCTTTTAGTCCTAGTTTGCTGAGTGTTTTTATCATTAAATGGCCTTGAATTTTGTCAAGTGTTTTCTCTGCAACTATCGAGATGACTGTGTGATTTTTATCCTTTGTTCTGTTAATATGGGATACCACATTGATTGATTATACATTGATTGATTGCAGTCCCCATAAAACTAAGGCCAAGTACACAAAAGAGAGACTATTACTGGCATGAAGGGCAACTGTTCAACAGTTCATTCCTGGGATCTGTCTCCTTTGCTTTATTTATTTTCTAGATTCCTAACTCACAATTCCTGATTCTAAAGTTTAACGACGTATGAACTTTGGCCAAAGGTTTACATGGTGAAGCTAGGAGTCAAGGCTGCCTGGCTCCAAAAAGCTCACATGAAAATTCACACTTTATGTGAATTTGAATTAGGCAAATTTGAAACAGTACAGTACAAAATATTATTTAATATTCATGGTTTATACCCCCAAAATGTACAGATCTCAATTTTTTAAAAACTGCTAAGAATTGCAAAATTTTAAATCTGACTGACAGACTCAATTATAACTTTTTCTGTCATTGCCACAAGACAACAAAACTTTGCCTGATTAAAAAAACATCATTTTTGTCAGTATTTTATGAAGTGCGTGACAATTAACATGCATCAGTATTCCTCAGCAATTTTGGTAACCATCCTATTGCTCTTAGTATGTATTAGTACTATTACAATTTATCATTTAATATGCATTATTATTATTAATGGAATCCCCCAAAAAAGATCTCCTTCAGCAATATTATCCAAACATTTACTATGTTGTGGTACTAGAGCTGCTGCTGAAATTTGTACCTGGAAATCACTAACTTCTAGAAACATGTAAGTTGTGATAAAACACTATGAAGTAGGTCAGACTATTAACATGTCCTCTGCTGTTAGTTTTGAGAGAGTATGAAGAGAAGCACTGGAGAGATTGCTGAGGAAATAAAAAGCAGTCTTAAAGCAAAAATCTGTAATAACGGTTGAAAGAGTATATGGTCCACAAATTAACTTTGCTCCTCCAGTCCACTTGTGCATGTGTTCCTAAGGGAAAATTAGTCTTGAATTCTGCTAGGTTTTCAGGAATGCAGCTCTTACACAAAGTGCAACCACCCCACATTTTTCATTAAAAGCATCTGACAGTATTTTGCCATCTTGTCCAGTTTTACGAAAGAGTCCTGTGGTTTAACAGCAAGAATGGAATTTCCATGAGGATGAAGATTAATGTAGTCCCAGAACCTAATACCACATTTGCCTGGAAAACAATAGTATCTAATAAAACTTTGGTGGATGAATAAACGAATACATACACAACCTCAGATAATTTAGCACCATCACCAATCCCAAAGAGTTCACTGTACACATTTCCCTCCAGATCATTTATAAGGGTTTTCATTCCCAGGAAAGATAGTTTTTCATTTGAAGAACTAACAGTTTATCCCTAATCTTGCCTGCCAAGTAACAATTAAACCATTTAACAATCCTTTAATAACCTGAATAAATAAATCTCTGGCACAAAACTGTTTCAAAGGTATCAGAGTCTACCCCCTCTGGGAATTTTTTATACAATGCTTTGCTCTGATGCTTTCCATCTATATTGAGAGTAAATGTAAGAAATAGGTTTTTGAAACTCGGTCCTATGTTCACCATAATAGATGATGAGAATTTGCTAGTTACATTACACAGGGTCCTCTTTACAAGAACTCCCAGAATAAATTCCTTCCTGCTAGTATCAAAAACAAATCAATTCTCCTGAGCAATTGATTTGCTTCAATCTCTTTGAAACTGTAAACAGTACAATTGACAATGTTGTTTTTGTTCGTGTGTTTGTGTGTGTGTGTGTGTGTGTGTGTGTGTGTGTGTGTGTGTGTGTGTTGGACCAAGGTGATGAGGGTTTAGACCAATTTCTGGCCATAGTTTTTGTTCCTATCTTTGCATTTTTATTGCTTTCGCTTTTAATTTAACTTGTGTTTTATTCATCTCTCCTAAGCCTCTTTGGAACAAGGCAAGATCTCAAATAACATCAAAATAAATAATGTCAAAATCTATCAGAGCCATCAGCTTTTTTTTAACCCTTTGGGGTGAATTAAAACATGCAGCTCAGGACTTCCTTGGTGGCTCAGTGTTTGAGAGCCCACCTGCTAATGCAGGGGACAAGGGTTCGAGCTCTGGTCCTGGAATATCCCACACGTCACGGAGCAACTAAGCCCGAGCGCCACAGCTACTGAGCCTGCAGTCCAGAGCCCATGTGCCACAACTACTGAAGCCCGCATGCCACAACTGCTGAGGCCTGCGCGCCTAGAGCCTGTGCTCCACAGCAAGAGAAGCCACCACAATGAGAGGCTGGCGCACTGCAGCGAGGAGTGGCCCCCGCTCGCCACAACTAGAGAAAGCCCGCAGGCAGCAGAGCAGACCCAGCATAGCCAATAAAAACCCCCAAAAAACATGCATCTTGCACTGGCTGATGAGACAGGCAGGTATTGCTTTTTTTTACTAACCACAGGGTGGCTTTTTCTAGGCTGGATGACATTTTGTTAAGTACCCAGTAACTAACTTTGGTTATAGGTGGCCCTAACTTATCTAGTATGAAATCTAAGCTCACTGCTCTGTAGTTTCCTCTGGGTTTACGTATTCAGTATTTTGGAGGTGGGGGATGGGTTGGGGCTGAGGCATAGATCACATTACCCATCACTCTAGCTTGGAGGCTGTGTGTCAAAACCACCACAATCTTTCAATGACCCCCTCAGATAGTTGCCATCTAGTCTTTATCTGCTGTATTTATATCTGGGGCTTGCCAGTTTACCCTGTGTATTTTCTAGGAATTGACCCAATAACTGATCTGTCTGGTAATTCCCTAGCAAATTCTAAGGCACAGAATATACACAATCTAGACTCAAATCTGCATTCATATCTCAAATCTGTTACTTACCACCTGTGTGATTTTGGGCAAATACTCAACATCTCTGTGCCTCAGTTTCCTCATTTGTAAAATGAGATGAATATCAGGAAGTCCTGGGGATTAAATGAAGCCATGTATATAAAATACTGGTAACGGTGCCTGGCATATGACTAGCAGTTACTGAAATGGTTTTCTTGTGTTATTGTTTATATTGTTTCTATGAGTTCTAACTTTGCACAACACCCATTTAACCAGCTCCCAGAGATTCTAGCTGACCTCGCCCTTTCTGTGAATATAAAGAGTCTATTATATTTATCCTTGGAGTCTTTTACCAATACTCTCTTAAATTCTTTTTTTTTAAGCATGTCTAATTTCTAGTGTATGCCTTCCTGTTTTCCTCAGTTAGCCTGCCTTTCCAGTTTTGAAAAATGGCAGGAGAAAAACCTATTTTATTTTGCCAGTTGACCATGAAGAGCTGTGTGTGTGCTTTTGTTGTTTTCTTTAAAGTGCCAGGTCTTTTGCTTCCTTGGCATGCCTTTATCCTGGACTTCTAGCAAGCTATTCGAAAAGAGTCACCAGGCTGTCTTAGCTTTTAGACTCTTCCTTTCAATTTTTCCCCTAACAAATGTTCCCACTTGGCCATTAAGCTCTTTTCATGAATAATAACATGAGGCATTTCTTTGGTTTTCCTTCTCCCTCTGGAAAGTAGAAATTGCCCTGACAACTGCTAACTGATGTTTCACCATCAATTCCTTCCTATAAGGCTCCTAAGTCTCGTCTTGGGGCCAAGTTCCACCTATTTCTTTCCATCCGGATTATTCTACAAAGCTGCCTTCTCAAAAACTTTACCTCTACCTGTCTATTGATCAGGTTTTCTACCAACCTAGCTGGATCCTCTTACTGCCAGTTTTTTCATCCACTCAATGAGTATTTGTATTTGACTGTTGTAAATAATGCTGCAATAAACATGGGCAAGCATACGTATCTTGGGTGACCCGTTTTCATTTCCTTTGCATATCTACCCAGAAGTGGGCTTGCTGGATCGTAAGCTAGTTCTATGTTTAATTTTTTGAGGAACCTCCATACTGTTCTTCATTGCAGCATTACTCACAATAGCAATAATATTCACAATACGATATGGAAACAACTTGACTCCATCAACAGATGAACAAAGAAATATATATATATATGAGATATATTTATATATCTCTAATTAATCCATTGTACAACTTAAACTCACGCAATATCTTATGTCAAAAGTAACTCAAGAAAAAAAAAAAAAAGAAACCAACCACGTATTTGAGGAGCCCCTATGGTTTGTCAAATTCTCTAAGTGAAGGAAACTTGGTACACAAAATACCATTCCTGCCCTCGAGGAATTTACATTCTGGTAAGGACTAAAGTTTGTGGTGGGTGAGTACAGGGGTTACAGATGCATTCAGCAGAGAAGAACTCCACTCGGTTATATTGATTTAGGCGAGGCTTCCCTAAGGAGATGATATACCAGCTGAGATAAAAAAGAGAAAATAGCAATTGCTACACATGGTATCCCACAGTAGTGCCTATTGGGAGCAAAGAGACAAAGAAAACTGAGTCATGTTTCTATAGACTGAGTGCTAATGAAGTAGAGACAGCACATTAGCTAACTCTCGCCAGAAGATTGGCCACGCAGGATGGGAAAGAAATAAGGGGCGGGGGGGGGAAGGAAAGCCTAGGAGGGAACGGATAGAGACAAAGTCACTAGATGCATCAAGGGACTGGTGGTCTGGATACTATTCCCTGAGAAGTATCTGTGACAGCTGAGGGAGGGAGCAGTAAGGAGAGGACGTGGTAGCCACGGGTATGAGTGGTCCTGAAGAGCTGAGGTTGGGTCGTGAGAACTGAGGAGACATATGGCCATTGCGTAGATTTTCCACGAAAGCTGAAGCTGCTCAGGCGGCCTTGGGGGTGGGGAGAAGTCAGCAAGCCCTGTCTGTACCAAAAATTTCAGTCATTGAAGACGAGCCCTGGAGAGTCAGCACATTCGAGAAGCAATAGAGAACAACAGCATCATCAAAGCCTAGGCTTCAAGTCCAAGGAACTTAAAGTCCAGCTTTGTCCCTTCCTGTGTGACCTAGGACAGTTTACCTTTCTACCCTCTGTGAGTGGGGAATCATCACAATGCCAACGTCCTAGGGTGGTAGAACCAGGATCTGAGAATAGTGTCACATGCTAAATGCTAAGAGGTCAAGACCTTTAGACAATAGATACCAGATTCCAAAGTGAGGAGTCTGAGGGCGTGTAACATCTCAGACAGACACAAACACTCACAAGTTAGACTCAATTTAGGGGTTTTAAACCCTTTACCGACATGGAGGGAATAAAATGAAAGGATCAGTTGTTGGCTAGAAGGAGAGATGGTTGTTAAAGAGCTTTCTCTGGAGAAAATGTTGCTTGAAGGCCTCCCCAGCCCCCTCCCCATGAACAAGAGGAGGGTGGCTTCAATGAAGCTTCAAGAGTCTGTGGTAGGAGGGCTGGAATGTGCTCGGTTCTCACTTCCTTCTGAGAAACCCACAGGGCTAACTGCTGATGGGCTGGTCAGAGGAGAGATGTCTTCCTCGGGCTCAGTTTGCACTCCTGGAGTTGGTCAGGGCAAAAGCTGCGCCGGTATTTCTCACGGAGCACGTGTGGTCCCACCAAAGGAAGAGCTGCTGTGTGGTTGTTTTAGGTTCCGTCCAATCGTATGGGCCATGGCACCGGGGCAGACAGGAGCTGGAGGAGGGGCCCCAGATTCCCGGGAGCAGCCCAAGTCACTGGTGGGAGAACCACCTCCAAGAGCCTGCCCTCCTACAGCAAGCGGGGCAGGAGTCGAGTAAGGAGAGTCCCTGTGATAAAGACGGGAGCTCTGTACATTATGCAGACTGGGGAGTCCAATTTCTGCATTGAGGCCACATCTGGTAATTTACTGTGGCTCCTCAGGGTAAGATGCTACCGAGACCTCCCCCCTTTCCTAGCACCTCCTGGGCTCCAGCACAAATGGCTATGTGGAAACGTGTGCCAGGATTTGGCATTTCCCGGAATTAAGCCAAGTCACAGGCAAGGTGTGCTTCTGAGGTGTTCTGTTTGCTTTAGGGAATTACATCTTACATGGACTTTACTAATGTGTGCTTGCTTTGTATTTCACTTGGCAATTTCCCAAACACTTTCATGCCCAGTGACTTAGGCATAGTGGTAAAAATGTCTTCAGCAGAGACAGACTTGAGTTGGGGTCTGGCTTCTCAACTTGATAGCTCTGTGACCTCAGACCACTGAGGAAATCTTTATGCCTCCTTTTCCTTTGTCTGAAAGAGGTATTAGTAAAATAATCTCCCTCACAGGATTGTCTTAGGGACCAAGTGAGATACTCTATATAAAATTCTTAACTCAATGACTGATATTCAGGAGAACGTTAGTTATTCATAATCATGGTACTATCACTAAAAACTCCACAAGGGTTACATGCTGATCTCTAGTTTATAGATAAGGCAAAGTAGGCTCAGGAAGTTAAGGGGCTGGTTCTAGGTCACACAATGAAGCACTGATCCCAAGAAACCAAACTCAGAGCTTTTTTCACTGTGTTATGATTGACTCACATTTCAGTATTCAGTGCCAGGTAATGCTGGCCATGAGCTATCTGTATCTCTCTCTCTCTCTCTCTCTCTCTCTCTCTCTCTCTCTCTCACATCCACCCATCCACCAATCCATGTATCTGTTATCTATCAATTATCTATTCATTCATCTATCTATCTACGCATCCATCCAACTATGTACCTATTATCTATCATCTATCCACTCATCACCCATCCATCCATCCATCCGTCCATCCACTCATCACCCATCCATCCATCCATCCATCTGTCCATCCACTCACCCATCCATCCATCCATCCATCTGTCCATCCACTCACCCATCCATCCATCCTTCCATCTGTCCATCCACTCACCCATCCATCCATCTGTGGTTTTTTTAATCATACAATGATTAATTTTTTAATAGCATTAACCACCTGCTTGTTTGTCAGGCAAACCTGATCCAAGTCTAACTGGTCTTTACCTTATTGTTTCTTAAAAACAGAATTTCTGTTTTGTTTTGGTTTGTTTTTCCTAAACTCGCAACATTATGAAGAATCAGTGGAGACTTCTCCCTTCAGAGATTAACTTAGAAGGACTCGGCATTCGATTCACTTCTTTGTGCTTTAGACACTTTATCTGTCAAATGCAGTAGCACAGGGAACTCTACTTAGTGCTCTGTGGTGACCTAAATGAAGGATATCCAAAAAAGAGGGGATATATGTATACGTATGGCTGAATCACTTTGCTGTACAGCAGAAACTAACACAACATTGTAAAGCAACTACACTCCAGTAAAAATTTTTTAAAAGCACTACTTGCCTCCTCCAAAAGGAATACGGGGGGTTTGAGCATGTATTTGCTTGTGGTTCCTGTAGGACGTGATGTCGTGTTGACTTCCTAAATGGAGGGCTGCTCAGAAAGGGAGAGACCTCATCACAAGAACGCAATCTAAACACTCTTTAGTCAAATGTCAGGCGACAGCTTGGATTTCTGTATTTTCTGAGTGTGATCTGAGTAATGGAGTCTGGCCTGCCACCCACGTTTTTTGGCAAGTGATGAGGTTTACAACCAACTGTCCTTCTTCATAGACTCCTGTGTATTTTGCAGGGCTTCTGCAAGGAGCCAAAAGTGACCTCAGCTCTGCTGGTATCAGATGGAATGAGATCCTTACTCAGGGACCCTGGGTTTGGGCTGCTTGGGTTTGAATGGAGGAAGGGAAGGAATCTCAAGTGCACCCTTTGTACTAGGTAGGTGCTCAGTTAATATGTGTGGGTGTGACCCACCGACTTTGGAAATCAGCTGAGTGTCGGAACTTTCCGTTCATTCTATACACAGCTCTTTTATTCTCTTGGTGACGAATGAGTCTGGCTCCCTCTTTGCAACACCCCCTGCGATATCCGCCCCTCGTGGAAGTCTGAGTGCTCCTCTGCCAGGCACACCTCATTTGGGAAAACGTATCTGATGAGCTCATAATGTCAATTCAGGAAATGAAAGACGCATTTATCTAAGATGGCTTTTGCTCAGACAGGATGCCAAGGATGCTTATCCCACCTTGAGATACATGTATTTCACTTTATTTATTTGAGGATCTTGTTGTCAGTCTCAGTTTTTACTAAATTCTGCACACTTTCCCTGGGTATGGTCATCATTCTATTTCTATCTACCATCTCCATGATGAAGACTGTCACATCTATAACTCTAGGCCTGGTTCGATTTTTGCTCTCATTTCCTGTAACAGACATTTCAAACTTTCACTCTCCTCCCGCCGTGTCACCTCTGCTCTTGTTCTTAGCCGTCTAAATCTCCTCTTGTTTCCCAGAGACATTAAAGTCATCAGAAAGAATAACCTTCCTCTGCTGGGATGGGCTGCATTTAAGCCCAGACGTCATCACTGCTGTCACATGCAGTGGTACCTGACGAGTGGACCTCTCTCTACCCAAATATTGGATCAATTCCATCCTGCCTTCTCTCTGCCTGCCCCTTCTCAGTTTTCTTTATGGTCCATACGTTATGTGATCATCCCCAAAAGTCTGAAGTCCTCTTTTCTTTTCCTTCTAAACACTCCCTCTAGTTTTCCTCAATGACTCACATGACTTTAATTAGCCCCTGAAATATGGAGAGATTCAAGATGCTTTCCTCCTGATCACCTCTTTGCAGAGCTTCAAATCCATATACCCAATGGGCATCTCCATTTGGAAGACTTTTCCAAATCAGTACGTCTGAGCTGAACCCACCCGACCCCTGCCCTCATGTCACCAGTCTCAATGAATTGTATCACCAGCCTTAGAGTTGCCCAAAAGCCTGATTCTTAAACCACATCTTTGACTCTTGATTCTTTCTCCTTCTTGTAATCTCCAAGAACTTTTGGTCCAGCTTCCAAACACATCTCAGTTTCGTCTACCTCTCTAATCTTTAAAGTAGATACCTTAGTTCAAGACAACAGCACCTTTCACCAGGAGTACTGTGAAGCGGTACTTGCAATTCTGTCCTACATGTCAGGAAACACAACAGGAAGGACTGGAGGTTATAGCCAGCTTGGGGATGCCCACCTCTTCTCTTGTAGAAGAGCAGACTTGGGGATTGTGAGAACACAATCCAAGCCACAGAAGGGACAAGACCACCACATATATCACAGGAGACTCAGAGCTGCTAGGTGCCCCTGCGTTTTTCTCCCTATTGTCTTTATCAGGCCACTTTAAGACCTGTGAAGAGAGATGCAAACAGATGATGCAGTGAGAGACAGCTCAGTGAGAAACTTCCCTGTGAGGTTCGGAGAGAAATCGGGATGGTGACTAGAGATGATGACGGTGACTGGGCAGCAGTGGGACACAGAAAGAGAGTTATTCAAAGGAACAGTGACCAGAAGGCTGGCTAACACCTGCCAGCAGCCACTCATAGCCTAGATGAGGACCAGAGCAGGGTAGTCCCCGAGGATGTGAGGTTGTATTAACGTGGCCTCAATCTTCCTCCTCCTGTGAGCCTTCCTAAGGGCATGGAGGCATCTAGCCCCTGCTGGCCCACCTGTACAGATAAACAACAGGGACCACCTCTTGCCATTGGCTGGTTCTGTTCAAATTCCAGAAGCTCCATGAAGCAAGGCTTGAACCAGTTGGCACCAATGACACTGAACATGGTCTTGGACTCCTCACAAGCTGTGTGCAAAGACAGCATCGTCACCAATACTGGTCTTTTACTTCTCTGGAGATTGAGTATCAGTTTTGCCGATCAGATCAGAAAGACTCAAAGGGAGAGAAAAGAAGCATCTAGAAGCCTGCATCCCTCTGGGTTGGAGTCTTTCCATCTCACAGCAAAGCAGTTAATGCAAGGGCAGGGAAGGGGCTTGGGAGAGCCCGGGCCATTACAGAAGGGTTCAGATCACAGTCTTCCCTTGCTTTCCAGTGAAGCTGGAGAGAAAGCAGCTGTTGTCCTTGTGGTTGAACCCCATTTCCACAGCCCTATCATTCAGTTTCTAAGAACCACCATCCTCACCCTCTCAGCTGGAACTGATCAGAAAATCAGGGACAGAATCAAGTCCAGACACTAGAGGTATAGATTATTCTATCTGTGCTGTTTTATCTCCTCCCTAAGAATGCAATGAGGACGTGGTCATGTCCAATTATTGCCTAAATAGGAACTCAAAGATGTGTTCCCTTTCCATTAATTATCTCCTTTTAGAGTTTTCCTAGTCATATCTGTGTAGACATTTACACAACTATCTAGAGGTCTCACCTCTGGACACCCACATTTTCTGGAGTGATCATACCCGGTCACTGCAGAGTGTGGGGCAACGGCACTTAAGATGCATGGATATAGTCAAGAGCCGTGATTCAGAATCTTCTCCCTAAGGGTCGTGTGGATTATGGAGAGTTAATCTTCAAATCTAAATTTCATTCGTTTATGGGGAAAATGATGCATGTGTTTTCAAATACCCAATGCAAATAATTATCCTCTTTGAATACTGCCCCTTTTCTAAACTAGAGAAGTAGGCTTATAACTGTTTTTTATTTTTTTTAGCCCTCCTCTTTCCTTGAGTTCACCTCTGTACTTTTTCCATATATATAAATATATACATATATACATATTTAATGTAAAACATGTTCATCCTCTGCTTAATGGCATTTGTCACCCACAGGGTAGAATTAAATATTCTGAGCTTAGAACACAAAATTCACCAGGAGTTAGCAAAATGTGCACATAAAAGGGCCAGACAATAAATACTTTAGGCTTTGTGGGCCAGGGAGCAAAATCGAGTAACTGTTCTCACGGAAAGGCTAATAGTCATCTTTGTTTTTTACACTTAAAAATGTGGAAACCTGGCCACGCTCCCTTTTGATCCTCTGCCCTCCCGATGGTCCCCCAATTTCTCCCTTCAGGCAGGTCTTTTGTCTCTTTAGGTAGGTTTATTCCTAGGTATTTTATTCTTTTTGTTGCAATGGTAAATGGGATTGTTTTCTTAATTTCTCTTTCTGATCTTTTGTTAGTGTATAGGAATGCAAGAGATTTCTGTGCATTAATTTTGTATCCTGCAACCTTACCAAATTCATTGATTA
Source organism: Phocoena sinus (assembly GCF_008692025.1). Lineage (NCBI taxonomy): Eukaryota > Metazoa > Chordata > Mammalia > Artiodactyla > Phocoenidae > Phocoena > Phocoena sinus. Next base: position 4,261,901 of record NC_045782.1, read on the forward strand.
GTTCTAGTAGTTTTCTGGTGGCATCTTTAGAATTTTCAACACTGATGAAAGAAATCAAAGATAATATAAACAGATAGAGAGATATACTATACTCCTAGATTAGAAGAATCAATATTGTGAAAATGACTATACTACCCAAAGCAATCTACAGGTTCAATGCAATCTCTATCAAATTACCAATAGCATTTTTCGCAGAACTAGACCAAGAAATTTTGCAATTTGTATGGAGACACAAAAGACCCCGAATAGCCAAAGCAATCTTGAGAAAGAAAAACGGAGCTGGAGGAATCAGGCTCCCTGACTTCAGACTATACTGCAAAGCTACAGTGATCAAGACAGTATGGTAGGACTTCCAGGAAGATGGTGGAATAGTAAGACGCAGAGATCACCTTCCTCCCCACAGATACACCAGAAATACAACTACACATGGAACAACTCCTACAGAACATTTAGTGAACCCTGGCAGAAGACCTTAGACCTCCCAAAAGGCAAGAAACCCCCCACGTACCTGGGTAGGGCAAAAAAAAAAAAGAATAAACAGAGACAAAAGGATAGGGATGGGACCTGCACCAGTGGGAGGGAGGTGTGAAGGAGGAAACGTGTCCACACACTAGGAAGCCCCTTCGCGGGCGGAGACTGCGGGTGGGGGTGGGGAGCAGCGGAGGAGAGCACAGCAACAGGGGTGCGGGGGGCAAAGCAGAGAGATTCCCGCACAGAGGATTGGTGCCGACCGGTACTCACCAGCCCAAGAGGCTTGTCTGCTCACCCGCCGCAGTGGGCGGGGCTGGGAGCTGAGGCTCGGGCTTCGGTCGGAGCACCGGGAGAGGACTGGGGTTGGCAGCATGAACACAGCCTGAAGGGGGTTAGTGTGCCACAGCTGGCCGGGAGGGAGTCCGGGGAAAAGTCTGGACCTGCCAAAGAGGCAAGAGACTTTTTCTTCCCTCTTTATTTCCTGGTGCGCGAGGAGAGGGGATTAAGAACGATGCTTAAAGGAGCTCCAGAGATGGGCGCGAGCCGCGGCTAAAAGTGCGGACCCCAGAGACAGACATGAGATGCTAAGGCTGCTGCTGCCGCCACCAAGAAGCCTGTGTGCGAGCACAGGTCACTATCCACACCCCCCCTTCCGGGGAGCCTGTGCAGCTGCCACTGCCAGGGTCCCGTGATCCAGGGACAACTCCCCCGAGAGAACGCACGGCGCGCCTCAGGCTGATGCAATGTCACGCCAGCCTCTGCCGCCGCAGGCTCACCCCGCACTCCGTGCCCCTCCCTCCCCGCGGCCTGAGTGAGCCAGAGCCCCTGAATCAGCGGCTCCTTTAACCCTGTCCTGTCTGAGCGAAGAACAGACGACCTCAGAGACCTACACGCAGAGGCAGGGCCAAATCCAAAGCTGAGCCCCTGGGAGCTGTGAGAACAAAGAAGAGAAAGGGAAATCCCTCCTAGCAGCCTAAGAAGCAGCAGATTAAAGCTCCACAATCAACTTGATGTACCCTGCATCTATGGAATACCTGAATTGATAACGAATCATCCCAAATTAAGGAGGTGGACTTTGAGAGCAAGATTATTTTTTGCCCTTTTCCTTTTTTTGTGAGTGTGTATGTGTATGCTTCTGTGTGAGATTTTGTCTGTATAGCTTTGCTTCCACCATTTGTCCGAGGGTTCTATCCGTCCGTATTTTTTTTAACTTTTTTCTTAATAATTACTTTTTATTTTAATAACTTTTATTTTACTTTATCTTCGTTCTTTCTTTCCTTCCTTCCCTCCTTCAGAAAACGAATCATCCCAAATTGAGGAAGTGGACTTTGAGAGCAAGATTTATGATTTTTTCCCCTTTTCCTCTTTTTGTCAGTGTGTATGTGTATGATTCTGTGGGAGATTATGTCTCTATAGCTTTGCTTCCACCATTTGTGCCAGGGTTCTATCCAACCGTTTTATTGTTTTTTGGGTTTTTTCCCCTTAATAATTATTTTTTTACTTTAATAACTATTATATTTTATCTTTATTTTATTTTACTTTATCGTCTTTCTTTCTTTTGTTCCTTCCTTCCCTCCTTCCTTAGTTCCTCCCTCCCTCCTTTCTTTCTTTCTACTTCTACTAATTCTTTCTTTCTTTCTACTTTTTCTCCCTTTTCTTCTGAGCCGTGTGGATGAAGGGCTCTTGGTGCTGCACCCAGGAGTTAGTGCTGTGCCTCTGAGGTGGGAGAGCCAACTTCAGGACACTGGTCCACAAGAGACCTCCCAGTTGCACATAATATCAAACGGCGAAAATCTCCCAGAGATCTCCATCTCAACACCAGCACCCAGCTTCACTCAACGACCAGCAAGCTACAGTGTTGGACATCCTATGCCAAACTAGCAAGCCAGGAACACAACCCCACCCATTAGCAGAGAGGCTGCCCAAAATCATAAGTCCACAGACACCCCAAAACACACCATCAGACGTGGACCTGCCCAGCAGACAGACAAGATCCAGCCTCATCGACCAGAACACAGGCACTAGTCCCCTCTACCAGGAAGCCTACACAACCCACTGAACCAACCTTAGCCACTGGGGACAGACACCAAAAATAACAGGTATGAAATAACAGGAACTACGAACCTGCAACCTGCAAAAAGGAGACCCCAAACACAGTAAGATAAGCAAAATGAGAAGACAGAGAAACACACAGCAGATGAAGGAGCAAGATAAAAACCCACCAGACCTAACAAATGAAGAGAAAATAGGCAGTCTACTGAAAAAGAATTCAGAGTAATAATCGTAAAGATGATCCAAAATCTTGGAAACAGAATAGACAGAATGCAAGAAACATTTAACAAGGACCTATAAGAACTAAAGATGAAACAAACAATGATGAACAACACAATAAATGAAATGAAAAAGACTCTAGATGGGATCAATAGCAGAAAAACTGAGGCAGAAGAACGGATAAGTGACCTGGCAGATAAAATAGTGGAAATAACTACTGCAGAGCAGAATAAAGAAAAAAGAATGAAAAGAATTGAGGACAGTCTCAGAGACCTCTGGGACAACATTAAACGCACCAACATTCGAATTATAGGGGTTCCAGAAGAAGAAGAGAAAAAGAAAGGGACTGAGAAAATATCTGAAGACATTATAGCTGAGAACATCCCTAATATGGGAAAGGAAACAGTTAATCAAGTCCAGGAAGCACAGAGAGTCCCATACAGGATAAATCCAAGGAGAAATACGCCAAGACACATATTAATCAAACTGTCAAAAATTAAATACAAAGAAAACATATTAAAAGCAGCAAGGGAAAAACAACAAATAACACACAAGGGAATCCCCATAAGGTTAACAGCTGATCTTTCAGCAGAAACTCTGCAAGCCAGAAGGGAGTGGCAGGACATATTGAAAGTGATGAAGGAGAAAAACCTGCAACCAAGATTACTCTACCCAGCAAGGATCTCATTCAGATTTGATGGAGAAATTAAAACCTTTACAGACAAGCAAAAGCTGAGAGAGTTCAACACCACCAAACAAGCTTTACAACAAATGCTAAATGAACTTCTCTAGGCAAGAAACACAAGAGAAGGAAAAGACCTACAATAACGAACCCAAAACAATTTAGAAAATGGGAATAGGAACATAAATATCGATAATTATCTTAAATGTAAATGGACTAAATGCTCCCACCAAAAAACACAGATTGGCTGAATGGACACAAAAACAAGACGCATATATTTGCTGTCTACAAGAGGCCCACTTCAGACCTAGAGACACATACAGACTGAAAGTAAGGGGATGGAAAAAGATATTTCATACAAACGGAAACCAAAAGAAAGCTGGAGTAGCAATTCTCATATCAGACAAAATAGACTTTAAAGACTATTAGAAGAGACAAAGAAGGACACTACATAATGATCAAGGGATCAATCCAAGAAGAAGATATAACAATTGTAAATATTTAGGCACCCAACATAGGAGCACCTCAATACATAAGGCAAATACTAACAGCCATAAAAGATGAAATCGACAGTAACACACTCATAGTAGGGGACTTTAACACCCCACTTTCACCAATGGACAGATCATCCAAAATGAAAATAAATAAGGAAACCCAAGCTTTAAATGATACTTTAAACAAGATGGACCTAATTGATATTTATAGGACATTCCATCCAAAAACAGAATACACATTTTTCTCTAGCACTCATGCAACATTCTCCAGGATAGATCACATCTTGGGTCACAAGTCAAGCCTTGGTAAATTTAAGAAAATTGAAATTGTATCAGTTATCTTTTCTGACCACAATGCTATGAGACTACATATCAATTACAGGAAAAGATCTGTAAAAAATACAAACACATGGAGGCGAAACAATACACTACTTAATAACGAAGTGATCACTTAAGAAATCAAAGAGGAAATCAAAAAATACCTAGAAACAAATGACAATGGAGACAGAACGACCCAAAATCTATGGGATGCAGCAAAAGCAGTTCTAAGAGGGAAGTTTATAGCAATACAATCCTACCTTAAGAAACAGGAAACATCTCGAATAAACAACCTAACCTTGCACCTAAAGCAATTAGAGAAAGAACAAAAAAACCCCAAAGTTAGCAGAAGGAAAGAAATCATAAAAATCAGATCAGAAATAAATGAAAAAGAAATGAAGGAAATGACAGCAAAGATCAATAAAACTAAAAGCTGGTTCTTTGAGAAGATAAACAAAATTGATAAACCATTAGCCAGACTCATCAAGAAAAAAAGGAAGAAGACTGAAATCAACAGAATTAGAAATGAAAAAGGAGAAGTAACAACTGACACTGCAGAAATAAAAAAGATCATGAGAGATTACTACAAGCAACTCTATGCCAATAAAATGGACAACCTGGAAGAAATGGACAAATTCTTAGAAAGGCACAACCTGCCAAGACTGAATCAGGAAGAAATAGAAAATATGAACAGACCAATCACAAGCAAAGAAATTGAAACTGTGATTAAAAATCTTCCAACAAACAAAAGCCCAGGACCAGATGGCTTCACAGGCAAATTCTATCAAACATTTAGAGAAGAACTAATACCTATCCTTCTCGAACTCTTCCAAAATATAGCAGAGGGAGGAACACTCCCAAACTCATTCTACGAGGCCACCATCACCCTGATACCAAAACCAGACAAGGATGTCACAAAGAAAGAAAACGACAGGCCAATATCACTGATGAACGTAGATGCAAAAATCCTCAACAAAATACTAGCAAACAGATTCCAACAGCACATTAAACGGATCATACAGCATGATCAAGTGGGGTTTATTCCAGGAATGCAAGGATTCTTCAATATATGCAAATCAACCAACGTGTTACACCATATTAACAAATTGAAGGAGAAAAACCATATGATCATCTCAATAGATGCAGAGAAAGCTTTTGACAAAATTCAACACCCATTTATAATAAAAACCCTGCAGAAAGTAGGCATAGAGGGAACTCTCCTCAACATAACAAAGGCCATATATGACAAGCCCACAGCCAACATCATCCTCAATGGTGAAAAACTGAAAGCATTTCCACTAAGATCAGGAACAAGACAAGGCTGCCCACTCTCACCACTCTTATTCAACACAGTTTTGGAAGTTTTAGCCACAGCAATCAAGGAAGAAAAGGAAATAAAAGGAATCCAAATCGGAATAGAAGAAGTAAAGCTGTCACTATTTGCAGATGACATGATACTATACATAGAGAATCCTAAAGATGCTATCAGAAAACTACTAGAGCTAATCAATGAATATGGTAAAGTAGCAGGATACAAAATTAATGCACAGAAATCTCTGGCATTCCTATACACTAATGATGAAAAATCTGAAAGTGAAATCAAGAAAACACTCCCGGGTTTCCCATGGTGGCGCAGTGGTTGAGAGTCCGCCTGCCGATGCAGGGGACATGGGTTCGTGCCCCGGTCCGGGAGGATCCCACATGCCGCGGAGCGGCTGGGCCCGTGGGCCGTGGCCGCTGAGCCTGCGCGTCCGGAGCCTGTGCTCCGCAACGGGAGAGGCCACAACGGTGAGAGGCCCGCGTACCGAAAAAAATAAAAAAAAGAAAAAAAAGAAAACACTCCCATTTACCATTACAACAAAAAGAATAAAATATCTAGGAATAAACCTACCTAAGGAGACAAAAGACCTGTATGCAGAAAATTATAAGACACTGATGAAAGAAATTAAAGATGATACAAATAGATGGAGAGATATACCATGTTCTTGGATTGGAAGAATCAACATTGTGAAAATGAATCTACTACCCAAAGCAATCTGCAGATTCAGTGCAATCCCTATCAAACTACCACTGGCATTTTTCATAGAACTAGAACAAAAAATTTCACAATTTGTATGGAAACACAAAAGACCCCGAATAGCCAAAGCAATCTTGAGAACGAAAAATGGAGCTGGAGGAATCAGACTCCCTGACTTCAGACTATACTATAAAGCTACAGTAATCAAGACAGTATGGTACTGGCACAAAAACAGAAATATAGATCAATGGAACAGGATAGAAAACCCAGAGATAAACCCACGCACATATGGTCACCTTATCTTTGATAAAGGAGTCAGGAATGTACAGTGGAGAAAGGACAGCCTCTTCAATAAGTGGTGCTGGGAAAACTGGACAGGTACACGTAGAAGTATGACATTAGATCACTCCCTAACACCATACACAAAAATAAGCTCAAAATGGATTAAAGACCTAAATGTAAGGCCAGAAACTATCAAATTCTTAGAGGAAAACATAGGCAGGACACTCTATGACATAAATCACAGCAAAGTCCTGTTTGACCCACCTCCTAGAGAAATGGAAATAAAAACAAAAATAAACAAATGGGACCTAATGAAACTTCAAAGCTTTTGCACAGCAAAGGAAACTATAAACAAGACCAAAAGACAACCCTCAGAATGGGAGAAAATATTTGCAAATGAAGCAACTGACAAAGGATTAATCTCCAAAATTTATAAGCAGCTCATGCAGCTTAATAACAAAAAAACAAACAACCCAATCCAAAAATGGGCAGAAAACCTAAATAGACATTTCTCCAAAGAAGATATACAGACTGGCAACAAACACATGAAAGAATGCTCAACATCACTAATCATTAGAGAAATGCAAATTAAAACTACAATGAGATATCACCTCATACCAGTCAGAACTGCCATCATCAAAAAATCTAGAAACAATAAATGCTGGAGAGGGTGTGGAGAAAAGGGAACCCTCTTACACTGTTGGTGGGAATGTAAATTGATACAGCCACTGTGGAGAATAGTATGGAGGTTCCTTAAAAAACTGCAAATAGAACTACCATATTACCCAGCAATCCCACTACTGGGCATATACCCTGAGAAAACCAAAATTCAAAAAGAGTCATGTACCAAAACGTTCAATGCAGCTCTATTTACGAGAGCCTGGAGATGGAAACAACCTAAGTGTCCATCATTTGATGAATGGATAGGGAAGATGTGGCACATATATACAATGGAATATTACTCAGCCATAAAAAGAAACAAAATTGAGCTATTTGTAATGAGGTGGATAGACCTAGAGTCTGTCATACAGAGTGAAGTAAGTCAGAAGGAGAGAGACAAATACCGTAGGCTAACACATATATATGGAATTTAAGGAAAAAAATGTCATGAAGAACCTAGGGGTAAAACAGGAATAAAGACACACACTTACTAGAGAATGGACTTGAGGATATGGGGAGGGGGAAGGGTAAACTGTGACAAAGCGAGAGAGAGGCATGGACATATATACACTACCAAACGTAATGTAGATAGCTAGTGGGAAGCAGCCGCATAGCACAGCGAGATCAGCTCGTGCTTTGTGACTGCCTGGAGGGGTGGGATAGGGAGGGTGGGAGGGAGGGAGATGCAAGCAGGAAGAGATATGGGAACATATGTATATATATAACTGATTCATTTTGTTGTGAAGCAGAACCTAACACACCATTGTAAAGCAATTATACTCCAATAAAGATGTTTAAAAAAAGTTCTTTCTAGATCTAGTAACTTAATATTCCAATGCATTATCCTTTTATTTCCAAAAAAATCTCATTTAAATTGAAAAAAAACAAAAAAACAAAAAACAAGAGATGTTCATGTTTAAGTGCAGTTCAAGTATCAGGTATAAAGAACACCCAGTAAGAAAAAGAATCCTATATCTCTTGCCAGAATGTGGTCAGCTCTGGGGTGCTCTGCTAGCTGAAAGACACATTCATTATTAAGAGGATAGAGGCTGTTTAAGAGGGATGAGAGCCAAAAAATTTTAACTACATGTATGTGTTAAGAAAAGTGCTAGGTTATCTCATATTCTATATCAGTCAAGGCTCACCATTTTACATACGTGAAAAGCGAAGTTAAAAGTGTATTAGTAGGGCTTCCCTGGTGGCGCAGTGGTTAAGGATCCACCTGCCAGTGCAGGGGACACGCGTTTGAGCCCTGGTCCGGGAAGATCCCACATGCCACGGAGCAACTAAGACCATGCACCACAACTACTGAGCCTGCGCGCTAGAGCCCGTGAACCACAACTACTGAAGCCCACGCACCTAGACCCCATGCTCAGCAACAACGAGAAGCCCCCACAATGAGAAGCCCATGTGCTGCAACAAAGAGTAGCCCCCGCTCACCGCAGCTAGAGAAAGCCTGCGCACAGCAATGAAGAGCCTATGCAGCCAAAAATAAATAAGTCTATTTTTTTTTAAAAAAAGGTGTCTTAGTAACTTACTAAAAGGCACACAATCAGTAAACGTGAGCAAGAATTCAATCCCAAATCTGTCACACTGAAGTTTAAGCTAATACTTGAGATTAATAAAAACAGCACTAAATTAAAAGTTCAGAGATATGTTTTATTTCATACTTTCACTAATGCTCTTTGGAGATAAATCATTTCATTTATATGGGCCTTAGTTTTCACAACTATAATAGTTGGAAGCTTGACTAAATGATCTGTATGTAGTCTTCCAATTCTAAAATGTTCCACTAATTTGGATTCCTACAATAATTGCCCTTGCAATACATGCATGCTGCCACCAAGTAGCAGTAGAGACTACTAGTTCCTTTTTTATCCCTAGTGGGGAGTGCATTTTGACATCAGACCTATCCGTCAATAGTACAACCTGTTAGTATAACTACAAAATAACAAAATAATCTGGTATTCTTTCCTGTAAAGCAGAAGCTTTACATTGTGTCTGTGAATCGTATCAGAATCACCTGTAGGTTTTTAAATATAGAGGAAATCCAGAACCCATTGAATGAGAATCTTCAGAGACAGGACTTGGGCATCTGGAATTTTGGGCTCCCATCATTTGTATATTTTATTTCATTTTATTTTTTGCCTATGTACAATATTTGTCACATCCTTTTGAATCTTTAAAAGTTTATTTTTGTTTTAAATTTTAGAATATTCCATAATCTTCACCTACTTTTCATAAAAAAAAAAAGACAGTATGGTACTGGCACAAAAACAGAAATATAGATCAATGGAACAGGATAGAAAGCCTAGAGATAAACCCATGCACATATGGTCACCTTATCTTTGACAAAGGAGGCAAGAATATACAATGGAGATAAGACAGCCTCTTCAATAAGTGGTGCTGGGAAAACTGGACAGCTACATGTAAAAGAATGAAATTAGAACACTCCCTAACACTGTATACAAAAATAAGCTCAAAATGGATTAAAGACCTAAATGTAAGGCCAGACACTATAAAACTCTTAGAGGAAAACTCTATGACATAAATCACAGCAAGATCCTTTTTGACCAACCTCCTAGAGTAAGGGAAATAAAAACAAATGAAACTTAAAAGCTTTTGCACAGCAAAGGAAACCATAAACAAGATGGAAAAACACCCCCTCAGAATGGGAGAAAATATTTGCACATGAAGCAACTGACAAAGGATTGATCTCCAAAATATACAAGCAGCTCATGCAGCTCAATATCACAAAAACAAACAACCCAATCCAAAAATGGGTAGAAGACCTAAACAGACATTTCTCCAAAGAAGACATACAGATGGCCAAAAAATACATGAAAAGATGCTCACCATCACTAATCATTAGAGAAATGCAAATCAAAACCACAATGAGGTATCGCCTCACACCAGTCAGAATGGCCATCATCAACAAATCTAATCTACGAACAATAAATGCTGGAGAGGGTGCAGAGAAAAGGGAACCTTCCTGCACTGTTGGTGGGAGTGTAAATTGATAACAGCCACTATGGAGAACAGTATGGAAATTCCTTAAAAAACTAAAAATAGAACTACCATATGACCCAGAAATCCCACTACTGGGCATGTACCCTGAGAAAACCGTAATTCAAAAAGAGACACGTACTACAATGTTCATTGCAGCTCTATTTACAACAGCCAGGACAGGGAAGCAACCTAAATGTCCATCGACAGATGAATGGATAAAGAAGATGTGGCACATATATACCATGGAATATTATTCAGCCATAAAAAGGAACAGAAATGAGTTATTTGTAGTGAGGTGGATGGACCTAGAGTCTGTCATACAGCGTGAAGTAAGTCAGAAAGAGAAAAACAAATACCGTATGCTAACACATATATATGGAATTTTAAAAAGCAGTACTGATGAACCTAGTGGCAGGGCAGGAATAAAGACGCAGACGTAGAGAACGGACTTGAGGACGTGAGGGTAAAGGGGAAGCTGGGACGAAGTGAGAGAGTGTCATGGACATATATACACTACCAAATGTAAAATAGATAGCTGGTGGGAAGCAGCCGCATAGCACAGGGAGATTAGCTCAGTGGTCTGTAACCACCTAGAGGGGTGGGATAGGGAGGGTGGGAGGGAGGCTCAAGGGGGAGGGGATATGTGGATATAGGTATGCATATAGCTGATTCACTTTGTTGTACAGCAGAAACTAACACAGCATTGTAAAGCATTTATACTCCAATAAAGATGTGAAAAAAAAAAAAATGTGGAAACCCTTCCTAGCTGGCAGGCTGGACCAGAAGAGGCAGGGGCCGGTACTGGCCCCGGGCACAATGTACAACCCTGGCTCTTCGTGGCCCTGCTCCTCCCATCATTGTGGCCTCAGCTCTGGCTCTTCTCTCCAGTCGTCCTCACTCCAGGCTGTTTCATGCCCCTCCTCCTAATGTCAGCTCAGAGCTGTATCCACTCTGTAACACTTGCCTCCCTATCATGTTCTCTGTGGGGAGGGCTGCTTTCCATCGTCTTTTTGTGACTCTTCTGTACTACGTGCAACTTTCTAATTTTGCTCTATCACAAAAATTGCAACTTTGCTCACTTATTTGTCTCCTGTGTGAAATTCGGAAATTCTTGAGGGTGTGGATGATTTTGAATTATCTTTGAATTCCCCAGGGACAGCAATGGGCCTGGGATATTGTAAGTGGTCAGGCAATGTTGCACTGGACTGGCTTTCGTTGTAAGGAGAATAGAAACACAAGTTTGATAGAAAAAAAAATGAGGAGATTAAGTAAAATCTGGGACAACTGGGTTTTGGGGGGTTTTGGCTCTTTATTTCCTATTTTTCCCCCTGAATTTTCCCCCTAAAATAAACACATTCCTGTGGAAGCCTTATAGCATAAACAGATCCATTCACAAGGATGCTGTCTCGAGGACCGTATCCAGTCTAAGGTCAGGTCTTGGCGCCAGTTTCAGCAAGTTTTGGTACTCAGAGGTTCTGATTTGACCTGAATTTAGTTTTGTACCTCTTATTATTTTTTTAATGCAAAATATGCCTGAAAAAATAAGGCAAAAGAAAACACCTCAATTAAAAAAATACAAATTAAGTAGTACAAGGATTTTTTTAATTAATAGACTTTTAAGATTTATGTTTTCATTAAAAATTAGGATATTATACCTATGAAAGTTGGGAAAGATTTTATTTTTTAAAATTTGATAATTTTCTGCATTGGCAAGAGTTAGCAAAAGTGTGAGTAAATAAGAACTCGCAGAGTATAATTTAGCAAAGCAGAGCAAACATTTTAAAAATTTTATCTGTAAACCAGAACTTCCATCTCTGAGAATTTTTCCTTGGAAAATATTAAATATACTCACCAAGTTTTGTCTTTAAGACTGCTCACTGCAGTACTATGATATTGAAATTTATGATAAGAAATGCATATTTGGTCCTAAAACCCTTGGAATTTCCTAAGAGAGGAAAGTAAGCAAGGTGTCTTTTGTTGTTACTGCGGTGACTTTTGGGAAGTCCCTGGGTAAGCAAAGGATGAAGGCTGGTTGCCAGGGGAACCAACCAGGTGATTAAAGGGTTGGAACTTTCAGTCCCACCCCCTGACCTTGGGGAGGAGAAGGGGCTGGAGGTTGAGTTCAATCACCAATGGCCAAGGACTTAATCAATCATGCCTGTGTAATGAACCCTCCATAAAACCCCAAAAGGACAGGGTTCAGAGAACTTCCAGGTTGGTGAACACTTGGAAGTGCTGGGAGAGGGATGGACCCAGAAAGCATGGAAGCTCCATGCTCTTTCCCACATACCTTGCCCTGTGCATGTCTCCCATCTGGCTGTTCCTGAGTTATATCCTATTGTAATAAACCAGTAATCTAGTGAGTAAAATGTTTCTCTGAGTTCTGTGAGCCACTATAGCAAATTCATCAAACCTAAGGAGGGGGTCGTGGGAACCTCTGATCTAGAGCCAGTCAGTCAGAAGCACAGGTGACAACCTGGACTTGTTAATTGTCATCTGAAGTGGAGGGGGGTGATCTTGTGGGACTGAGCCCTTAACCTGTGGGATGTGACACTCTCTCCAGGTAGGCAGTGTCAGAATTAAGTTAAATTTGGGGCACACCTGGTCAGTGTCTGCTGAGAGTTTGAGAGTTGGCTGGTGGTACTGGAAAAACTATATATTGGAAGGACTATTTATAATAGTGAAAGTTTATATTGCCAAAAAAAAGTCAATATGTTAAAATATTATACAACCATCAAAAATTATGTGGTAAAATATTTAATAAGACATGATCATATTATTGTTTTAAAAAGCAGAATATTTATATTTTGTAAAAATAATTAGCATTACTATCACGAGACAGGAAAGATATTTAAGAACCAGTGGCTATCTCGAAAAGGCAAAACACTGTGAGATTCGAAATGTGATTGCTACACTTCTCAGGTTATTCTAAGGGATTTCCTTTTTCTGTAAGTGAATATGATTTTTATGTCTTACTCTGCCTCCCAGCTTGCTTCCCAACAGCCAGAGGCGTCTTTCTAAAGGTGTGAATCAGATCATGTCATTTTCCTGCTTCTAATTAGAACAAAATCCAGACTCCTTCACGTGACCTAAAACGCACTCCAGCTCTGGTCCCAGCCTTCCTCTTGCTTCAAACCACATCTCAACCACCCACTGACTCTAGGACATCAGTTTCTTCCTGTCCCTTCCACATGCCTCCACCTGTTAAGGTTTTGTGGGCTGTTGGTTCCTTGAGCTGAATGTCTTCTCTGTTTGCAGGACTGGTGGCCTTTAGTCCGTCAGGATTCATCTGTCACCAAGTCAGAGAGGCCTCCTTCCCTCTCCCCATTTTTCTCTAACTCATTTCCTACTTCCTGCTTTCACAGTACAATCAGTGATCTTATTTAATCATTGCTTATGTGTCTGCTGTCTGTCTCTAGAATGTAATTTGCATAGGGCAAGAACCATGTGTGTCTTACTCTCTGCTGGAACCCAGGGTCTGGCCTGTGGAAGCCGGTCAATCAATATCTGTTGGATACAGATATTGGTGGAATCCTGGCCTGTGCTCTTCAGAGCTCTGTAAAAAGGGAGCAAAAGCCCAAAGGATTCTCTTGGAATCCACAGTTTCAAGCTCACAGAGGCAGAGTTTCTGAATGGAAGCTTTGTCTGGGTCGATGTTCCTGCTGGTCTCTAACCCTCTCTGGTGTCAGGGACCAAGCTCCTTCTCCTCTTGTAGCCTTGATGACCTCTCTGCTTTCCTTCTTGTCTGAATCCCAGCTCAAAAGGCCTGCCTCCTGGTCTGCCATACAGCGTCACACACATAGTAGTTCCACATATGCATTTTTATTTCATTGGATCAACCCCTATTATATGTCATTGCAGATGAAAAAAAATTTAGTGTGAATAGGAAAGGAAGAGAAGAAACCTCTTCCTAAGGGAAGAAGCCTGGCTTTGCATCACACAGCTTTGCCACTTTCTGAATGAACTTGACCAAATCATTTAATTTTCTGGGCTCATGGGCATCGATGAACATTGCTTATTATGAGATTAAAGACCATGGCAGGCAAAATTGCCCCCAAAACATGCCTGACACATCACAGATACTCAACAGTGAGTGCCTGTTCATTCACCTTAGTCTTTCCACAATTAGTGGAAAGGAACAGAATCTGTATAGAGGATTTTGCTAATTTCAGTGTATCCTGCTTCCAGGGAAAGGCCTATTTGAGTGTCTGGCCAAAGAGGAACAGCTTATAACTCACTATTACCATTAACTGCTGGGGTCCCAGGACGAAGGCTGGTCAAGAAAGAAGACTGTGTTTCCAGAGCGGTGAGGAATCTGGGATTCTGTAAGTTAAGTAACCACTACACCACTGCACTATGGGAAAGCGAGGCTCAAAATGGCAATGAACATAATAGACTTAGACTTTTTATAAACAGTTTACCAGTTCATGTTGTTAATAGCTTGGTTTCCACTGACCTTGACGGTATTTCTGCAGGAGTCAGAGGAAGCCAGGAAAGAGGGATGCATTTTGGACTTTTATTCATTGGCAGATCCTTTTGCTTTTGGCCTCTTTCCCTCATCAAAACTTTCAGTCCTGAAATATGGGAAGGAGGTTGATATAGTAGGAAAAGTTAAGAATTTAGAGGCAGAAGGATTTATGTCCAAATCAGGTTACAGGCTATATTACCAAGGGCCAGTTTTCCAGCTGCTCTATTCTCCCCCATGCCATGCTGCCGTGTTGGATGTCCGTACTAACCTTACATCTCACGGCTGGGGGGAGGGGGGGACGCGAAACACTAAGAATGAGGTATCTTGAACGTGAGGCCGCCCTTGCCTCCCTGGAATCTTACATGACTCCTTTAGGGAACAGGAGTCAATAAGGACTTGAGGGTAGGAGGTTGGGTGTGGTGTTGAGAGATTCATGTCAGAGGTCAGTCTTCCTGAGTGAGGAGTCCGTGGTTAGAATTAAGTGCAGGGAAAGACAGTAGGGGAGTTCACATCTCTGTTCTTATTAACATCAGCTTCATAGTCTGCTGACTTGAAGGATTCCTCTCAGGGGTAGAAATGCCTCTATTTCTAAAACAAATGGCCATGGAGTCATTTAGCTTTGGTTTTTAGCCTGACACTAAATGGAGGACACACATACATGGTCTCATGCAGTTCACATGCAAATGGAAAAGCTCTCCTTGGGACCATTCTGGGAGACACAGTACATCTGAGATGTTTAAAAGTCATCCTCATCTGAATTTTGCTAGCACCTCTTATGTAAAGAGGTGCTGTTCGAGAAGGAATCATCATGACACATAACAGCTAACCTGTGGTGTGTTGCAAACGAGAAATAAAATAGGCTCCGGTTGCTTACTATTCTCATCAAGATGAAAATGTGGTCAGAGGTGTGGGTGATTTTGATCGGCATGTGATTGGGTGGTGGCATTATTATTTTATTATTATTTTTATATTCTCCAGCAGCAGTTTAGTGAAGACACCCCATAACTCCTCTTCTTTGGGAGGAAGAAAGTCACCTTGGTTGGGGGACGGTTAAAAACACCACCTGCTTTTAAAAGGTCCACAGGGATTTCTCAACCATATAAATCCAATGAACAAATAGAGTGGAGACCATTTGTGCCGTGGGTATAATTCCCACTGTGATTCTTTGAGGTTCTTTATTGCTGGTGTATGTCTATCCTCTATTTGCATAATTAACCTCACTGGGGAAAGTAGGAAGGAATCAAGGTAATCCAACAATTTCCTCCCATCCCAGCATGGCCTTCACTATTTTTTGCTTCCTCAGGCACCCTCTTCCCTGTGCACCCTCCCAAGCACCACATCTCTTCCTTCCCAGTTTTGTTTTGGGCTTTGCTTTCCCATGTAGGTAGACAAGGTAAGTCCAGATCCAAGAGTGAATCACCATCAGTCTAAGCTACCCATGGCAATTCCATCCTCCTTGACAGTAACTGGTTTAGGCATGGCCATGGGCATAAAGCCCAAGAAGAAGTCTTCAAAGAAGCTTTTGGTAAAAGTTTTCCTCTCTGCTAGATAGAGAGGCATGGGAGAAATACTCCATTTCTTTAGTGGACATCTTTAGTTTGTGTGTGATGCCTGGAGGTGCTGCAGCCATCTTGTGAGCTGAGGGGCGACTGCCCCATATGCTGAGCTGGCATAGTGGAAACAGGACACAGCTGTGCTAGGGAATTAAAATTCCCCAGGCCGCCCTGTCTCTAGACATGTTATACAAGAGAATAAAGCCCTTATTGCTTATGGTACTTTTGTTCAGTGTTGATAACTCATAGTCCAAAGCAGCCTGATATCTCTTCCTTTACTCCTTAGAAAGAAAAAAGGTTTAAGCAGAAATGAATTTTTTCAGGTAGACAAGGTTAAGCTGCAAAACACAGAGTGAAAGTTTCCAAGATAAGCAGGGTTGAAGCATCATTCTGTTCCTTTCTTCCTGCCACTCCTCTGGATCTCGGTTGGGAGAGCCTGCACTGATGTGTTTAAGGGCCTGAGGTCTGGCATCGAAGAGCTCGAGCGTGACTCTCACTTCTGCCACTTACTGCCTGTGTGTGTGTGTACGTGTGTGTGTACCTGTGGTCAAGTTACTTAGCTAGGAACCATAGTTTTCTTATCTCTAAAATGGTGATAATAATACCCTTTGGAGCTGTTTTGAGGATTACACAAGATGATGCATGACAAGCACTTAGCACAGCGCCCGATACATGGTGAGATTTCAGTAAATCCAGTATCATTTTCATCAGCCCTAAGTGCTTTGACTCATTTCCAGTCATCAGCATCTCTGTCACTCCCACGCTTTGCATCCACGCCCTGGCATCCATTTTTGCTTATCCCTCTGGCCTGACATATCTTACAATAGCCATTGCCCGTGACGGAGGCTCTGTCTTGCTTCTTAAGTAGCACGTCCCGCCCTAGACTGGATGCTCCTAACTCCACAGCTGCACCTCTCTTCCCTGTGGCTGATGCTTGTGGCCTCTCACACAGGGCTTGTATGTTTTTCAGTGTGGGTTCTAATGACAGTTGGCATGAGGAAGGCAGGAGGTACTCTCTATGAACAAGGGGACACCAGTTAGTGACCCTGGACAAATCACAAGGCTGAGGAGAACAGACTCTTAAGATAATAGAAAGCTTAATGCTGCTGACTGTGACCTTTTGTGGCAGGGATGCAAACGGGCTGGTACTAGTGACATCCATGAGAAAATCAGAGATGGTTACCTTAATGGTAATCTGCAGCACAGGAGAACGTGGCACATCTGCAGGAATGTGGTCAAGTTTTCAGGGAGAATGAACTGGGGATAGAGAAAGAACACAGATGATAGATTTCTTACTTTTCTAGAACCTTCCAAACTAGGGAGGCAGGAATGAATAGATGGGTAAATAGATGAATCCCCATTTTACAGAAACGGAAACTGAGATTGAGAATTTAAGTAACCTTGCTAGTCAAAGACCCCACAGGCAGTATGCGTTGGGTGGACTGATTTGTAGATCACAGCATGTTCTACGGCGTAATGAAAAAAAACTGTATTTGTTTGGTGTTCTTAAGCTTTTTTCAGGAGAATCATTTGTTAGAAAAATATGAGTGCATAGACCTTATCAGCAGCCTGCAGAGATGTGAATTCGTAAAATAAAGGAGCTGCCTTCCACCTCCAACTTCGAGAGTGGCTTGCTGTCTCTGCCACATAGTTTGATTGGGGGCCATTGTGTGCTCTACCCAGGGCAGCATTTCAGCTCCATCAATCACTGGGCATCTGTATGCAAATGTAGATTAACAAGCAGCCTCGGCAAGGTGATACTGTAGCTATTCATAAACTCATCAGCATTTGCCGGAGAGATGCGTGACCCATGTAGCACCAATGTTTACTAATATGATTGTCAGAGCAGATGACAGTATAATGACATCTTCAGTTGGAGAAATACCTTGGGACTAGATAATATGACATTCATCTGAGTACAGAACAAAACACAAAACACAGACTTCAGCTCGAAATCTACCCTGCGTGTTCCCTCACTTTTTTCCCCATGCTCAGACTGAGACGATCCCATCTTCCTTCCTTGTGTATAAGTATGTTCATTCAGGTCATTCCAAGTAAATGGGGCTGCAAAATGAAGTGTTGGAAGCGAAGATGATTATGTTCGTTTCTTGGAAATGTATTTGTATGTAATACTTAATAAACCGTAACTTAAAAATCACCTTGTATGCAAATTTCTAAAATGGTACTATTATCCAATATACTTTGTTTCTTGTTTTCTAGGCCAGCCCACCCCCTAGGAAAGTAAATGGATGAACACATGTAGTTCTAAAGGTTGACTGATTCCACTGCAGAGAACAGACATGTATCAAAAGGAATTTTATTTCCCTTCTTCAAGAAGAGGCTGGCATTCAATCTGCCTCTTCCATTCATTTTTTAAGGGGGCAGTGAACATTGAGAGAGGTAGGTTTATATCTTGAAAACAAAGTGCAAAACCACACCTGAAAGAGGAATGGCCGTCATCTGGGGCACACCATGTCTTTCTCAGAGTGGGTGTGATTTCCAAAGTAATTTTATATATTGGCGTTGAAAGGGAAAACTTCTATACACCAACTACAGGAAAACTTTTTTTCCCCTCTTACTATCCACACCACTTCCGGTTGTCGTGGTCCAAACGCGGGTTGGAAAAGAATTTCCAGACACAAGGCAGAATGTAAAGAGGACAGAACTTATTAGAGGGAAGGGTCGCTGCCAGAACAGCAGGCCAGCAGACTTCCTAGTAGTCTGGGAGAGTCGAGCCCAAACACGTGCTATTGATCAGTTTTTATAGCCAGAAAACAAAAGCAATGGTCAGAGGTGAAAACTTCGTTTACTAATGCGTCAAGGCACATATACCTTCCTTCTGTAGGGTGGGAGTGGGACAGGGCAGATGCCTTTCCTTATTTGGGACAGTCCCATTGCCCAGGTGGGTGTCGCCCAGGTGTGCTCAGGAATTTCGTAACGAGGGGGAGGGGGAGGAGGAGGAGGGGGAGGGGAAGGGGGAGGGGGAGGGGAGGAGGGGGAGGAGGAGGGGGAGGGGGAGGGGAGGAGGGGGAGGGGAGGAGGGGGAGGGAGAGGGGAGGGGGAGGAGGGGAGGAGGGGGAGGAGGGGAGGGAGAGGAGGGGAGGAGGGGGAGGAGGGGAGGAGGGGGAGGAGGGGAGGAGGGGGAGGAGGGGAGGGAGAGGAGGGGAGGGGGAGGAGGGGGAGGAGGGGAGGAGGGGGAGGAGGGGAGGAGGGGAGGAGGGGGAGGAGGGGAGGAGGGAGGAGGAGGGGAGGGGAGGAGGGGGAGAAGGGGAGGAGGAGGGGGAAGAGGGGGAGGAGTGGGAAGGGAGGGGAGGGGGAGGGGAGGGGAAGGGGAGGGGAGGGGAGGGGAGAAGGGGAGGAGGAGGGGGAGGAGGGGGAGGAGTGGGAGGGGAGGGGAGGGGGAGGGGAGGGGAAGGGGAGGGGAGGGGAGGGGAGGGGGAGGGGAGGGGAGGGGGTGGGGGAGGGGCGGGGAGGGGGAGGGGGGGAGGGGAGGGGAGGGGAGGGGGAGGGGAGGGGGAGGGAGGGGGAGGGGAGGGGGAGGGGAGGGGGAGGAGGAGGAGGGGGGCGAGTAAAAGTCCAGTAGCAGGTGGAACACTGAAATTTTTCAGTCAGGGTCGTCCTTTGTCCTTGGAGCCCCACACCGGTCACCAAACCTGTGGGTTTCTCCCACACTGACTAATTCTGCTGGTGTCCTAGAATTCAATTCGATCTGATACCAATAGTGGAGATACCATCAGACCCCACAGGGTAAGGGGAACAGAATATGCCAACCCAAAATATGCCTCCTGGTAAGGATTCTTTTGAGATGATTATTTTTGAGAGGCTGCAAACACAGGAGAATCTCTGAAAACAGAGTAAAAGTTGCCCTTTCAGTGAGGGAAATTTACATGTATAAGGGAAATCTCCATTTGTAACCTTACCCTTGCTTACTGTGTTTTATCTGGTCACTTCCCATAACTGACTTCCCACTCCCAACATCTTCTCTTGTCTTTAAGGTGATGGCTTGGGCCACTTTGGGGAGTTTGTTTTTCTGAGTATCTCCTCTATATACAGGAGGCATACATGTTATTAAACTTCTGCTTGTTTTTCTCCTGTTAGTCTGTCTTCCATTACAGGGGAGTTCTCAGCCAAGAACCCAAAGGGTAGAAGGAACTTTATTTTTCCTCCCCTGCAGCTCAGTCCCACCAGACCGGCTCCACTTCAGACACCAGTCACAAGTCCCAGGCCTCCTGTACTTCTGACCAACCAGCTATAAACCAAGGGTTCCCACCACCCCCTCCTCAGGTTTGATCATTTGCGAGGATGGCTCATAGAACTCAGGAAAGCAGTTTCATTTCCTAGATGACCAGTTTCTTATCAAAGAATACAGCTCAGGAACAGCCTGATGGGAGGGATGCACAGGGAGAGGTGTGTGGGGAAGGGCGGGAGCTTCCACGCCCTCTCCAGGTGCACTACCCTCCCAGCACCTCCACCTGTTCCCAAACCCGGAAGCTCCCCAAATCCCTTACATTAGCTTTTTATGGAGGTTTCATTAGGTAGGCATGACCGATGGAATCACTGGCCATCAGTGATTAGCTCAACCTCCAGCCCTGCTCCCTCCCTGAAATCTGGGGGTGGGGTGATGGGTGGAGGCTAATCATGTGGTTGGTTTCCCTAGCAACCAGCCCCCATCCTTACAGGCTTTTCAAAGGTCACCTCATTAATATAAACTCAGGTGCGTCAGAAAGAGAAAGACAAATACCATATGCTAACACATATATATGGAATCTAAGGAAAAAAAAATTCATGAAGAACCTAGGGGAATAAAGACACAGACCTACTAGAGAATGGACTTGAGGATATGGGGAGGGGGAAGGGTAAGCTGGGACAAAGTGAGAGAGTGGCATGGACATATATACACTACCAAATGTAAAATAGATAGCTAGTGAGAAGCAGCCGCATAGCACAGGGAGATCAGCCTGGTGCTTTGTGACCACCTAGAGGGGTGGGATAGGGAGGGTGGGAGGGAGGCACAAGAGGGAGGGGATATGGGGATATATGTATATGTATAGCTCATTCACTTTGTTATAAAGCAGAGACCAACACACCATTGTAAAGCAATTATACTCCAATAAAGATGTTAAAAAAAAAAAAACTCAGGTGGGTTGAAAGGGTCTTATTCTATGAATAACAAAAGTCACTCCTCTCAGCTTTATCACTCTTTTATCACTTAGGAAATTCCAAAAGTCTATGCCAAGAATGAGGACAAAGACCAAGATATTTTCCTTATTATACACCATAACAATCACAGGTGCCATACAACTGCCAGGTTCAAACAATTTTATAGGCTCTTCTATCGAATTTTGGAGTTAGGTGGGACCTTACATCCAGTCCAACACTTATTTTGCTAAAGAGTAACTGGGGTGCAGACAGTGAAAGTGACTCATGGTTTTTAAATGTAACAATGCTGCACCCGCAAGCAGGCATCTTCCCTGCCGACAGGAGGAGGCTCTGTCCACAGCCATGGTTTCCCACTGCCCATTTCCTGTCTGTTATTATCCTGGATGGTGGGAAGTAGGTGGTCATGAGAGGTCTCACAAGAGAGGGGGTTAGAAAGTGCCTTGTAGATGTTCGGGATTTTATAGATGAAGGGGGGCAGGTACTTCAATAGTGCATAATGCCCCAGGTGCAGGGCCATAGAAAGGGTGTTTGTGGGACAGCAACTAGACTCTCTTTCCCAAAGGGTGTCTTTATAAAGACGGAAGGCGTCAACATGGAATTCAAAATTAAAGGTAAACTAGGGATAGGTCATAGATGACCTTGAGTGCTTTCCCTGAACTATCTCTAACACAGCTTTATTCATCAAGCAATGGGAGGTCTTTGAAAGATGTTAAATATGGGAGAAATTCAGAATAGCAGTGAGCCAGGAAGATTAACTGAGCATCAGTGTGGTGAATGGTTCAGGCCAAGGGCCTTCTTGCCTTAATGTTGCCTGAGGTGGACATTGTTAGTGTTTGTTTAGCACACCAGCCCCACCTCTTCCAGTGTCAGAAGTCCTCTGCCCCGCCAAGAACACTTTTCTCATGGCTAGGATGAATTATCTTCCACCACAGTACCACCATCACAGATCTAGGTAGCGTAAACCCCACCTCTGGCCATAAATTCTCATCTATGAGTAAACATTTGTCCCAAGTCAGGACAATTAGAGTCTTTCCTGGTGCTTTTCTGCCAGAACTATTAAGAAACTCTTCCATCATCAAAAAATCTACAAACAATAAATGTTAGAAAGGGTATGGAGAAAAGGGAATCCTCCTACACTGTTGGCGGGAATGTAAATTGGTGCAACTATGGAGAACAGTATGGCGGTTCCTTAAAAAACTAAAAATAGAACTACCATATGACCCAGCAATCCCACTCCTGGGCATATATCTGGAGAAAACCACAATTCGAAAAGACACATGTACCCCAATGTTCATTGCAGCACTATTCACAATAGCCAGCACATGGAAGCAACCTGAATGTCCATCGACAGATGAATGGATAAAGAAGATGTGGTACATACATACAACAGAATACTACTTAGCCACAAAAAAGAATGAAACAGTGCCATTTCCAGGGACATGGATGGACCTAGAGATTGTCATACTGAGTCAAGTAAGTCAGACAGAGAAAGATAAATATCATATGTGGAATGTAAAAATATGGTACAAATGAACCTATTTACATTTAAACAGAAATAGAGTCACAGATGTAGAAAACAAACTTACGGTTAACAAGGGGGGGAAGGGATAAATTGGGAGATTGGGATTGACATATACACACTACTGTATATAAAATAGATAACTAATAAGGACCTACTGTATAGCACAGGGAACTCTACTCAATACTCTAATGACCTATATGGGAAGAGAATATTTAAGAGAGTGGATATATGTATATGTATAACTGGTTCAGTTTGTTGTACAGCAGAAACGAACACAACATTTTGAATCAACTATACTCCAATAAGAATTTTTAAAAAAAGAAACTCTTCAGCTGGAACTGCTAAGGAGATATCTGTGATTGAGGGGTCCACAGCAGCCACTTTGCGCAACACAGTGAGGAGGATTTCCTGGTCAACAAGCTTAAGACAAGTCCTTACAAGTTACCACTTGTAATTTCTAAGATTTAGTGGCAAAGGGAGGTGGCCCAGAACTGAGTTTGAGAGTTGAATTGCTCTGCATGAGAAAATGGGAAGAATTTGTTTTTGTATTTCTTTTTTTTTTTTTTTGTTTTGTTTTGTTTTTTTTTTTTTTTGTTTTTGTATTTCTTAATGCCTGCTTTAAAAGACAGAAGAAAGGAATCAGTAAGAGAAAATGCAGGAACTGGGACCTCATTTTTGACCTTGGAAACTGAATTGGAGTCAGAAAGAAAACTGAATTTGAAAATGAAATGAACCTGAAGCGGTCAGCTCAGCCTGAAAGAAGGTCAGTGTGATGCAAGGCAGGAAGTCCATTCGTGGATGAAACCAACTCATGAGGAAATAAGACCGAAGCTCTCGGGGAATTCTCAGAAAAGTTCCTCTTAGGGACTTTCCACAAGTTGTGAGAAGAATCTTCAGGCTAGTCTTTTCTAAATTAAGGGGCATTATAATCCTGTGAATTTACAGGGACATGTCAAGGTTTAGTGGAAGGAACACTGGCCTCGGGGTGAGAAGGCCTGGCTCCAGCATTAATTTTGTTCTATGTCAAGTTGTCTGAACTTTCTAACTCAATTTCCTTCTCCACAAAAGGATGGATTTGGACTGAAGGAGCTTAAATACCCCTTTCAGTTTTTAAACACTACTATCTGTGATTACAAACAAGCTGTGGGATGCCTGCATGGAACAGAAAATAAGGTGGAATCCATGAAGATACACATTTCATAGGGGGACAGCGGGCGGTTTTGTGGCTTTCTTCCAATTTGTCTGGAAAGATCCAGGAATAAGACCGTTCTGAAAGTTCAAGTGGTTCAATAGATGCAGGAACCCTACAGGGCTGGATAACAGCCCCAGTAGGACCTGTTTATGCTTGCTCTACGCCAGACACAGAGAAATATGCTTTACATGCATTAACTTTGCAACACAGCTTTAGGGCAAGGACTGGCAGCGTCCCTTTCCCAGGGAACGGAGAACCAGTGATTAAGCAGCCTTCCAAGTTCACACCCGCTGAGGGTCAACGCTGGGATTCTCATCCTAGTGACCTGAGTCCAGAAGCTGTTTCCTAAACTGGTGCATCAGCCTGTCACACAGTGGTGGACGGGTGGATGGCAATGCCACTTTCCACACATGGGCATGTTCTGTTTACCACGCGAGCCTCCGAGCACCCCTCTATGGAGGCAGGACCAGGGTAATGCTGTTGTATAGTTGAAGAAATGGAAGAATGTGCCCACACCTCATAGAGGAAGCTCCAGGACCCAAATCCAGACTTTCTGACAACAAAGCAGTCTCCTGTGGGGGCACATACCAGGGTCGTAAACACATGCAATAAAAGCTTCCAGGTGTGCTTTGAGGAAGCTTAGATTTGGGTGCCCTGAGCTCCCCAAACTGGAGGAGCTGAGAAGGACCTGCGCGTCTTGAGGCTGTGGATCAAAAGTTCCATTGTGTGCATGATGAAATTTACCCACTCACTCCCACTGTACAAAGACCCTGCGGCATATAACAAGCAGCCTCCGTCAAAATCTCCTACCAGCATCACTCTCCCTTTCAAACCCAGAATTCATAGTGCATCCTGAGTTTTGCGGTCAGGACCAGCATGCTGGGAGCTGGCGGATGGGCAAAGATGACCTACAGGAGGGTGTAAGGGTGGCTCAGCCGCTGGTGGAGCTTGGCAGTGCTGGGGGGCACACACAGGCTCACACATACGAACACGACCATCCTGGCCGACTCCCTGAAGTGCCCTGTCTCTATTGTGTCTACCTGGGGATAGAAGTGCCTGCCTCACCACCACTTTCCAACCAGTGTTTTGCACTGATGTTGACTCAGCTGTTGTAATGAGACCAAAATACCAGCCAGCTTTCCACCAAGTCCTCAGATTAAGGGGCACTTACTGCCTCTGACTGACATCAGCAATGTCAGTTACAACTACCCTAATTTTAGCCATGGTTATCAGCTCCAGTCTGTGTAAATTCAGCTGGATGATGTCAACAGTGGCAGATTTAGCTCCCTGGTATTTATTGGGGTTTTCAGAAGGAACGGCTGTACCTAAGGGACCACTTCAAAACTGCTGGAATAGCTGATTTCAGTCTTGATTTGCATCTTCCTACGATTACAGAAGTCGGGGGTGGGGGGCTGATTCTAAGGCTGAACCAGAGGAAATACAAGATGAGCCTGGAGGGTGATGTAGTGCCAGAAAGCAGTGAAGTGAAAACAGACAAAGGGATGGATGGATGGATGGATAGATAGATAAATGAACGGACAGATAGGTAGGTAGATAGATAGATAAATGAAAGGATAGATAGATCAAAAGATAGATAAATGGATAGATAGATAATAGATAGGTAGATAGATAGATAAAGGCAGGTCAAAAAGATGTAAGAATTAACCCAAAAGAGATCCCAATGGCCAAGGTGGAACAAGAGGAATAACAAAACAGATGATAGCATTAAGTGTTGGATTACAGGCCCAAGAATGAAATAAATATCCACAAGTCCACACTCATATAAAGGGCCAACTGAATAAATGAACAAGTAGAGGAGAAGGAACAAATATTTCTTACAGAAGAATTCCAATTAATAAATGTAGAAGGAATGAGGGAATTAAAATATCACCATTAGAATACCACAGTAATAATTGCTGAAGGCAAGATCCACTGATGAATGCTAAAATTAGTGGGTGAAATTTTAGGACATTTTTTTAAAAAAGATATTTGCATAACCCCCAAGTTTTCCCACTGTATTTATTAATTACTGTGGTGGATTTACCATGTCTGCAAATGATCTAGGACTCCTCCCTCCAGGAGATGAAACTTCATTTCCTTCTCCCTTGAATTTAAGCTGGATTTAGTGACTCCTTCTGATAAATAGCAAATAGAATGGGAAAATAATGATTTATAGGGCAGAACTTGGCAGACACCATCTTCAGCAAGTTACCAAGTATAATATCACCAACGATGTGACGTTGATGCCATGTACTTCGATAGCATGTAACGAGTAGACACTTTCTCTGTAATACTATCCCCCCAAAATGTATAACCCCAGTGGAATCATCAGAAAACATGAGACAAACCTAAATTGAGGGATATTCTACAAAATACTTGAAGAATACTCTTCAAAAGTGCTGACATGAAAAACAAGGAAAGATGAAGAAACGGTCACAGATTTGGGGAGACCAAGGAAACATGACAACTAAGTGTAATGAAGTGTCCTGGATAAGATCCAGAAACAGGAAAAGAACATTAGTGGAAGAACTGGTGAAACTCTGAGGAAGTATTAATTTAGTTAATAGTCTTGTATCAAGCCATGGTTACATAAGACGGTAAGATTACGGGAAGCTGGGTGAAGATTGCGCAGGAACTCTCTGTAACCTCTTTGAAATCCTCTGTTAATCTAAAATTATTTCAAAACATTTTTTAAATCACAAGCATACTTTCAGAATTTCAGCTATGTGATGAATGTAAGAAACACATACCCAAAACAAAGTGTCACACAAAAAATTATACACACACGTACATATATGTGTATATATAAAAATATTTAATGCTAATGGTAATATAATATGTATGTTTATATATATTACATATTAGGTAAGTTTAAGCAAGAAAGAAAACAAAGTTACAACATTACCATTAGCACTAAATACCGGGTAAAATGTGTTAAAGGGGAAACAATTCATTTCAGTTTGATAATAATTACTAACCTCAATAAAGATATAATTGCACAAAACTTTATCCATCAAATGAACTATCTTCACAATATACAAAGTAAAAATTCTTGTAAGTGCAGACAGCATTAACAGAAATATGAATGTTGATGATTTTAACACACCACATTTGGTCAAGTAGACATAACATGCATAATTGGATAATAAAAGAAATAAGGTTGATTTACTAGATATGTCAAACTTTTTATCCAACAGAGAATACATATTCTTTACAAAGCCCCAGGGGAAATTTAAAAATTGATCATAATCTACGATACAAAAAACCTTCAAAGATTTCTAAAAGGAAAGAATGTATAGGCTATCTTATGTGGTTACAATGCACTAAAACTAGAAATTGACAAAACTTAAAACAACAGAAACAAAATCTTAAATACTTAGAAATGGGGGGAAAAAGAACCTAACATTGTCCTACAAATATTGTGCAGAGAGGATAATAAGAATT
Source organism: Phocoena sinus (assembly GCF_008692025.1). Classification (NCBI taxonomy): domain Eukaryota; kingdom Metazoa; phylum Chordata; class Mammalia; order Artiodactyla; family Phocoenidae; genus Phocoena; species Phocoena sinus. Next base: position 4,289,444 of record NC_045782.1, read on the forward strand.
CAATGACAAAACATTTAAGCAAAAACATTACACATAAAACCTCAGAATTTAGTCAAAACCATAGTCAGAGGCAAATTATAGATTAAATGCTTTCATTTCAAAAAAAGAATAAGGAAAACTCAATTAAATGATCAAGTCAATAAGATGGAAATCGGGCACTGAAACTACAAAATGCAGGAGAAAGAAATTAATAAATATAAAATCAGAAAAATAATTTTTTTAAAAAGGAAATAAAATCAATAATTTAAGTCTTGTTCTTTAAAAAAGTAAATAAAATTGGTAAAGCTCTGCTTATTCTAATCAAAAACCAAAAAAAGAGAAATAGAATTACTAGTAAGAAAGAGGAAGTAACCATAGGAATAAATATAGAAAAGATTTTAAATATTAAAATCAAATCAAATGGATAATATGCTGAAAGAGTATGAGTGCAACACTCATACTGAAGAAAAAGTAAAGCTCAATGAAACAGATGTGTGGAAAAAAACATACATTATGAAAATTTACTCAAGAAAAAGTTGGAACATAGATAACAAACTTATGGTTACCAAAGGGGAAAGGGATGGGAGAGGGATAAATTAGGAGGTTGGGATTAACATATATACACTACTGTATATAAAATAGATAACCAACAAGGACCTACTGCATAGCACAAGGAACTGTAAATATCTTGTAGTAACCTATAAGGGAAAAGAATCTGAAAAAGAATACATATATATAAATGAATCACTGTGCTGTACACCTGAAACTAACACAACATTGTAAATCAACTATACTTCAATAAAAAAGAAAAAGTTGAAAACTTAGCCAGACCACAAATACAATTAATGGAACATATACATTATATACACATATATATATTCATCAGGAAGGAAGAAGAGAGAAGAATTCAGTATCACCTATTCTTATTTTACCAGTGCATTTTTAATCACGAATATACATGGAAACTATTGAGATGATCACAAAAACTTTTCTTTTGGGGGCATTAAATTGATACATTTCCCAGCTGTGGACTAACCTTATGTCCTATGAAACACTGATTTGTTGCAGTGTTTTTGTCTCTGAGAATCATCCATGCTGTTGTGTGTATCAGCAGTTCATTCATTTTGATGGCTGAGTGGTATTCATTTCTGTGAGTGGAATTCAATTCAATTCAATCCAATCCAATTCAATTCTACCCTATTCTACTCCGTAGAACTCCATTCAATTCTAAGATATACCACAGTTTATCCAGTCTGCAGTAATGGACGTTTGTGGGTCTTTCCCCTCCCAGTTTTGGGTTTATACAAATAAAACTTCTATAAACATTCTTGTACAAGAAATTCTCAGAGTTGGGACCCCTTACTCCAGGTTAGGTCCTGGAAGCAGAGCCTGATACCTGGATCCTGGTGGAGATAATTTATTTCAGGAGTGCTCTCAGGAGAAACCTATAGGGAGGGAAGCAGCAGAGTAAGGATGAGGTCCTAGGTCAAGTCTTGGATTACCCTTGAGGTGAGGGGGGCTGCCTTCTCTACCCTGTATCAGTCATCTGTCGTGCTGACCCCTTCTGAAGGTGAGGGTATAACTTCTTGAATGAGGCGGCACCTGTCAGCTGAGGACAGTTCTCTTGAGAGGGAGCAGCTGTGAGCCATCAGCCACCAACACTAACAGCAGATGCAGGAAGAGTTCCTTGACCTGGTAGAGTCTTTTTGTGGACGTATGTTTTGACATCTCTTGGGTAAATACCTCAGAGCCAGATTGCTGGGTCACAGGTTAGATTATGACTTAAAACACATTTTCTGAATTAGTTTTACCATTTTACACCCCCACCAGTAAGCATCAGAGTTTCAGTTGCTTCACTTCTTCACCAACATACGTGTTTGACATTCATTTTAATATTAATTATTCTAGTGGATATAAAGTGGTATCCCACTGCAGGTTTAATTTGTATTTTCCTGATAATCTTATATGTCTTCTTTTGTGAAGTTTTCTTCATGGCTTTTGCCCATTTTTAAGTTTGAGTGTCTTACTATTAACAATTAATAATTCTATGTATGTCTTTGTGATATGAAAGTATTGTGAATATTTTCTCCTAGTCTGTGGCTTTCCTTGATGGTGTCTTTTTACGAGCAGATTTAATTTCGCTGAATTCATATTATAAATTATTTATGGCTAATGTTTTCTACATCTTCTTAAAGAAATCTTTGCTTACCCCAAAAAGTCATAAAGACATTCTACATTTTCTGCTAGAACCTTTAGAGTTTTGCCTTTAATGTTTTAAGTCTATGATCCATTTTAAACTAACTTGTGTGTATAGTATGAAGAAAATGTGAAAGTTCATTTTTTCCCCACAGGAATAGCCAGTTATTCCAGCATTCTTTGCTAAAAAGATCTTTTATCCCCACTGAAATTATTTGGTACCTTGTCATAAACAATTGACCGCGTGAGTGTCTATTTCTGGACTCTATCCTGTTCCATGGATCTAGTTATCCTTTTTTACAGCAACACCACACTGTTTTAATATTATCACTTTATAATACATTTCAAACTCAGGAACTTTAAGTCCTCCAACTCTTTTTCTGTTTCAGACTTGTTTGGGTTATTAAAGGTCTTTTTTATTCCATTAAATTTTAGAATCACCTGTCAACTTCTACACACACACACAAAAGCCTGCTGTGATTCTGATTGTCACTGTAATGAATCTATGGATAATTTTGAGGGAAATGAACTTCTTAACAATATTGATATTTCCAAACCAATGAATAAGTCATAACTGTCCATTATTTAGGTCTTCTTTAATGTCTCTCAATTTTTTAACATTGCTTCTCATTTTAAGTATACGAGTTTTGCATCTATTTTGTTAAAGATACCTCTAAATACTTTCTATTTTAGGGCAATTATAAATGGTATGTTTTAATTTTATTTTCCAAATTTTTTGTTGCTGGTAAGTAGAAATATAATTTATTTTAGTATATTGACTATTTCCTCTGACCTTGCTACTTATCAATTGTAGCAGTTGTCTTTTTTTAGGATTTTCTACATAGACAATAAATTCATTTGTGAATAAAGACAACTTTACTTCTTTGTATTCAATATGTATGCCTTTTATTTTTCTTGCCTTATGGCACTGGTTAAAACCTCCAATATGATGTTGAGTAGAAGTGATGAGTTGGATATCCTTGCCTTATCCCTGATCTTTGGCAGAAAGCGTTCAAAGTGTCACCATTGAGTATGATATTAGCTGTAGGTTTTTCAAAAATATTCTTTATCATATTGAAGAAGCTTCCATCTATTTCTAGTTTGCTGCACTTAAAAAGAATCACATATGGGTGTTTTGACAAATTTATTTTATGTCTACTGAGATGACCTGATAGCTTTTTAGCTTTATTCTGTTAATGTGATTAATTGCATTGATTGATTTTCAAGTGTTAAACTGGCTATGCATTCCTACAGTGAACCCATATGGTATTATCCTTTTCATATATTGCTGATTTTATTAGCTAATATTAAAGATTTTTATTTCATGTTCATAAGTGGTATTGTTCAGCATTTTTATTTTCTAATAATACTTTTGTCTGGCTTTAGTATTTGCATTATGCTGGCCTCATAAAATGAATTAGGAAGCATTCCTCCCTCCTCTATTTTTTAAGAGTTCATGTAAGATTGGTATTACTTTTTCCTTAAATGTTTGATACAAATGGAGTTTCTTTTGGGGGGAAGGTCTTTGATTATTAATTAAATATCTTTAATAGAGTTAAAACTATTCAGGGGCTTCCCTGGTGGCGCAGTGGTTGAGAGTCTGCCTGCCGATGCAGGGGACGCGGGTTCGTGTCCCGGTCTGGGAGGATCCCATATGCCGCGGAGCGGCTGGGCCCGTGAGCCATGGCCGCTGAGCCTGTGCGTCTGGAGCCTGTGCTCCTCAATGGGAGAGGCCACGGCAGTGAGAGGCCCGCGTACCGAAAAAAAAAAAAAAAAAAAAAAACTATTCAGATTTTCTATTTCTTCCTGAGTCAGTTTTGGTAAATTGTGTTTTTAAAAGAATGGGTCTATTTCATTTAAGTCATCATTAATACTGGCATAAAGTTGTTCATAATTTCCCCCATAATATCCTTTTTAATATCCATAGGTTCTGTAACAATATCACCTCTGTCATTTCTGATATTATTTGTGTCTTCTCTACTTTTTCCTGATTAGTCTTCTCAGAGGCTATATTAATATTATTTAATCTTTTCAAAGAACCAAGTGTTTGTTGATTTTCTGTATTTTTTCTATTTTATTGATTTTTGTCTTAATTATTTTATTCTTACAAGTTATTTAGGGTGTAATTTGTTCTTTTCATAGTTTTTTATGATAGAACTAGATTCATGGTTTTAGATCTTGATTCTCTTCCAATATAAAAATTTAAATCTATAAATTTCTCTTTAAACACTGCTTTAACTGCATCCCACAAACTGATATGTCATGTTTGTAATGTAATTTACTTTGAAATGTTTTCTAATTTCTCTTGTGATTTCTTCTGTGACACATGAATTACTTAAAAGTGTGTGTGTTTAATTTCTAAATATTTTGAAACTTTCCTTGGGTACCTAATTGTTACCAATTCTAATTTAATTCCACTTGGATCATAAAATGTTATTTGTATGATTATAATCTTTTAAAAGTTATTGAGATTTATTTCATGGCCTAGCATATGGCTTATCTTCATAAGCATCCTATACGCATTTGAAAAGAGTACAATCAACAGTTGTTGCATACTTTTTTTTTTTTTTTTTTTTTTTTGTGTTACGCAGGCCTCTCACTGTTGTGGCCTCTCCCATTGCGGGGCACAGGCTCCGGACGCACAGGCTCAGTGGCCATGGCTCACGGGCCCAGCCGCTCCACGGCATGTGGGATCTTCCCGGACAGGGGAACGAACCTGCATCCCCTGCATCGGCAGGCGGACTCTCAACCACTGCGCCACCAGGGAAGCCCGCATATAGTACTTTTAAATTGTCAACTAGAACAAGCTTTTCCAGTCTTCTTCATCCTTGCTGACTTTTGTCTAAGTAGCTTATCCACTGCTGAGAAATTTAATACCTGTGGAGAGAATATTAAAATTTCTAACTGTAATTGTATATTTGTGTTATCTTCCTTTTAATTTTATTATATAGGTTTTTTTCGTGTATTTTTAGCATCTTTATTGAGACATAATCCACATTAAAACTGTTATTAGATTTATATGCATCCGGGATTAGAAAGTCAACCTGATGATTTATGTTATTTATCATGATGAACTGTCCCTATACATCTCTGGTAATATTCCCTATCTGAAATCCACTTTGACATTAATACAGTCATTCCAGCTCTCATATGCTTAAAGTTTGCATATTATAATCTTTTTTCTTCCATCCTTTGGTTTAACCTATCTGTTCTTTAACACTTAAAATGCATCTCTTGCAGGCAGTACAGAACTGAGTCTTGCTTGTTATCTAAACTGATAATTTCTACCTATTAATTCGACTTCTTTGTCCATTTACGTTTAATGTAGGTATTGGTATGACTGGGTTTAATCTGAATCTTATTAAATGTTTTTTTTTCCCTATTTGTTCCATCTGTTGTTTTTTTATTCTTCTATATTCATTTTATCCTGTCATTTGGGGTCAACTGAATATTTTTAATATTTCATTTTGTTTATTCTTTAGCTATACTTTTGTATTGTTGTTGTTAGTGTTATTTTGTACTTGCTCTAAGGATTACAAAGTCCTTCCTTAATTCATCACAGCCTATTTAAAATTAATATTGTACCACCATAAACTGTGTAAGAAACTTACAACAGTACAATTCCATTTTTCCCCTTTCTTCTGTGCTACTGACATATATTTTACCTCTACATAATTATAGTCAGTCGTCTTTTATTTTCCCACATACTTACTATTACTGGTGCTCTTTTTACCTTCCTCTACATGCAGTTTAGCATCTGGTATCATTTCTCTTCAACCCAAAGAGCATAATTTAGTCTATCTTGTAGTTCAGGTCTTTTGTAACAAATTCCCTTAGTTTTCAGTTGTCTTTATTTCACCCTCATTTTTAAAGGATATTTTAAAAATATAGAATTCTGAGGGGGTTATTTTTCTCAGAACTTTAAAGATGTTCTGCTGCCTTCTGACCTTAGTAATGTGTCAAATAATTCTTTTTGATTAGCAGTTATTCTCCATTGGTTTCATTTTTCCCGGTGTGTGGTTTTTTTTTTGTCTGTGTGTGTGGTACGCAGGCCTCTCACCGCTGTGGCCTCTCCCGTTGCAGAGCACAGGCTCTGGACACGCAGGCTCAGCAGCCATGGCTCACGGGCCCAGCCGCTCCGCGGCATGTGGGATCCTCCCGGACCAGGGCATGAACCCGCATCCCCTGCATCGGCAGGCGGACCCTCAACCACTGCGCCACCAGGGAAGCCCTGTTATTTTTAATATACCATTTACACACAGTTGCAGCAGGAATTCCACACCTCCTTGTCTGATCATTCTCCCTTGTTGGGGAGTCCTCACCACACCTCCCTCTGTTTGCCCTTGCTCTCACCATTTATTGCTGTGCTTCTCTAAATGTTAGGTGCCTGACATCCCTCTATAAGTTCTGGCCATGATATAGAATTTTCTCTAATACACTGATTTGGTCATTTTCATTGGGAACTGAGCCCAGTGTAGAGTTGCAACTGAAACAATATTTTTTGGCTTGGAATTCTTTCCAATTACTATCTTTTAACTATTAATATTCTGAATACTATGTTTTGTGATATTAATATTGTGGTACCTGGTTTCTTTTAGCTTGCATTTGTCTGATAGGTTTTTATATCCTTTTCTAGCTTCCTTTGCTTTCAGTGAGTTCTTGTAAACAGAACACAGTTAACTTCTATTCTATACTACAAGCTGCTGGGTTGTATGTTTTATGATAAACATAAAAAGACAATTGTCTTTTTATGTTTAACTAGTTTCCAATTTACATTTATTGTCCACATGCCATCTTGCTTTATTCTTTCTTCCATATGCTTGTATATTGGTTTTCTTTCCCTATCTTTTGTTATATGGGTTATGTGAATTTCTTTATTTTCTCTAGGGAATTATAAAACCTGTTTTTAATTCAATTACAGTTTAATTTTGATTTTTTTTAAAAAATTGCATCCTTTAGCTCTTTAATTATCAACCTTAAGAAATAATATCTACTGATTCCCTTCAGTTCAGAGAAGAAAATTCCTTCCTTTTCCACTTTCTATTTTGTTTATGAGATTTTAGAAGGTGGTTATTATTGTTTTACTAATTTTTAAGACTTTTAGTCTTTCAAAATTACTTATGAAATTTTCATAGTGCTTTGCAACTTCCTTTTAAATTTATTGACTTAATTATATATTTAAACAATTTCAAATTTTACCTCTAGTCTTTTATTCTACTTCCTCATTATAGAGTCTGAGTTTTTAAAAATTGTTAGTTTCTGATTACATTTGGGTTCGGCTTTGGGTAACATTTTTCTGAATAGATATGTGGGTTGAATACTTTGAGTTTTTGCATATCTGGAAACTCTTTCCATTATCTTCACACATGAATAACATTTTGTCCAGGAATTTGGAGATTACTAAATTTTCTTCTCAAAATTCTTTACAGATTTCTCCAATGTCTTCAAGCATTCAATGTTATAAAAGAGAGATCTCAGCCCTGCCTAGTCCTCATTTTCTCTGCAAAAGAATTTACTAGATAAGTCCCTTTATATAATTAGCTGCCCACCCTCCTTATGAACTTTATAATATAATTTTAATTGTAAAAGTTTAATTTAGATTTTTAACTGATAATATCATAAAAATCAAGAAAAACCAGTTTAGAGAGATTTTCTCAAAGGATAGAGTAGGACTGTGATAGAAATTGTAGTATAGTTTAGGAAAGGAAGTTTTCTGCCATGGAACTTGTAGTAAACAGGAAAGGAGAGAGGGGGAGGGTAGCAGAGAGTAGAGAACAAGGAAACATGGTGGAGATGACAGGCTACAATTGCTGGACCCATTTTTAATCAGTTTATGAGTTTAGTTCCAGTTAAAGTGCTGAAAGGAAGATCCCAATAAAATTTCATAATATTTATTTCCTATGGAAATCGGTCTAGAAATGTTTCTGAAAATATGTGTATTTTACCATTTCGTAAACGTTGTCTTTCATATTCTAATTTATGTCTAGAGGCTTCATATGTTTTAGAGTAACCTTTACATATTATTTAAATGTATTTGCTTACTGGAGTAATAATATTACATGCCATTTGTTATATTGCTATGCTAGTGAAGACCTTGTATATTTATGATAGGTAAATACAAGACATTATTGTATATCTGCAGAACCAAAAATAATACAATTGTTGTGGTCCAAAGTGTACTGTATGCTGTAGAAATAATAACTTTTTGAGATAAATATAAATGATGCTCTTTCTGTGAACTCAGCCACTTCTCCCCCTAACACACACACACACACACACACAGAGGAGGTAACAATCTTTATATTTACTGTGACTTTCTTACAATTTCCAGATTTCCACTGAACCTAAACCCTGCTGGGATATTTCCTCTGGACTGACATTGGATTTAGGAAGACATAGTGAAACCAGCTCTTGATAAACCTGCATCTTTGTGCACTGAATATCTGAAAGCTGCCGTCTCAAAGTCCTGCTCTCCCATGTTCTGCAGGGAACATATGACATTGGGGTGGTGGGGTAGGGAGAAATGTCTCCATCTATACCCAGCTGGTCCGGATTATCCAACCTCTGAGCTGTATCTGCCGGCTGCCTCTGTATCCCATTATAAATCATCTCCTTGTTGAGCATCAGGCCAGTTTGGGGTCTGATTCATTGGCTGAATGCTGCTACCTGGCTCCAGGAGAAGCCTGTCTCTCAGTCCTGTAATAGTCATCATGCTTTAAGAAACCTTCGCATTTTTGAACAGTTACATAGTATCCTCAGCTGAAGAAAGAGGAAGTCTGGAGTCCATTTCCGGCAGCTAGCAGGGAGCTGTTTTCCTCTCCCTGACATTAGCAAAGTTTGTCAGCTTGTTAATCTTTAAGGGGATTTGGGGTTGAAATTTGTGGGGGGAGGGGCTTGGGGGTGGATAATATAGTCAAAACTCTTCAAAATTGTTTGAGGGAATAAAATAGATGCCCGTGTTTTTTATGGCTATGATTCCCACTTGGCCTTGCATTTCAACTCCCAAGTTTATGTGAAAGGAAAACCACAAGCTATTGGAGAGCATAAGCACCATAATAATAGCCTCTACCTTCTTTCTTGATGACTTCCAAGTCTGCTTCCATAATTCTGAGGCAGCAGAAGCAATCAGTAACTGTAATATAAATCACACACGGATGGAGCACTGGAGCACTGCAGAGTCTGGGTATCCAGAAGGCCAATGTGAGCTGACTAGTTTGGCCTGAACACATTTTCCTCCTGTTTCATTATTTCTCTGTCTGATGCCCAGGAGCCCATTAAGAAGATTTGCTGGGAAAAGCAGAAATAGGGCATGGCTGGACTCACCCCCTTTCCTGGAAAAGCTTGATTTTGATAAACTCCCCTAACCTGCAAAGACCATATTTGGGATGAGATTAAACGGGGGGCGGGGGGGCAGAATGTCTCCCACAGAGAACTGGCTCTAGCAGCCTTACTTACTAATTACTCTCTGACAAATGTATATGTATCTATTTGCCTTAGACAAAATGATGGAGATGGCATACATCTGGCAAACATCACTTGAGGCTTCTGTATAGCTGGAACAGTAATGGCATTGTTTCTCATATTAGCTGGTAATGAGGTGGTCAGAATGACATCGGCCTCTGTAGATACTGTGTTCAAGTTCCTTCCTCCTTGGGGCCAAGAGAGAAATCTTCTAAGAAGTGTCCTCTGTAGACTCTTTTTTTTTAGAGGAATGCTGCGCTTAGACTGTCATGCGCTTTCCATGAGAAAAGTATTGAAACTGTTCTCCATAAACCATTACGGGTGCTGAGGCGTTTAAGGGCCCTCATGGAAGGGTAGAGGGGCAAAGAATTCAGATCTCTAATTTGTATTTAAACTAGAGCCTCCCTGGTTTTATCTCTTTAAATATCAGCTTCCTACATAAGATCTAGTATGAATAAACAGTTCCCCCTACTTTAAAAAAAAAAAGGTGAGGGAGATCTGAAAATCAGATCTATGATAGGACACTGTCTTACAGGTTTTTGTTCCATCCTAGTGGGGGCAGTGGCATTCAACACCAACTTGTGGCATGGGATGGATTTCTAGCAGAAGCCTCTGTGACTCTGCTTTGAGAAGTTTCTACAAGGTTTGAAATGTAACAAAGAAAAATGCCAGTGCTCCCGACTATACAAATTACCAACTGAGTCCCCTTGAAAGAGATAATCAATGAGACTTGTAAGAGAGGCATTTTTCTCCTACAGCATTTATCATCATTACATGATCCTGAAGAATGGAAATTGGTCCGAAAGACTTCACAAGGATAATACACACTCTTTTCAAAAAGCTGTTTTTCTATTTTTTTTAATGAAGTTCAAAAAATATTGGAAAACTTTCTCTCAATGTTTATTCTTTTAGTCTGCCTTTGCTGAACTTTTAAGAAGAGGCAGGGAGTTACAGTAGAATGCATAGCACACCTGCAATCAGAACTGGGTTTGGGTCTTAATTCTGCCCCTTATTATCTACATGTTTTGGGATAAGTTGTCTAGCCTCTTTATATTCCAATGTATTCATCTATTAAAACAGAAATATTTGTGCAGCCTACTTCCTGACTGTTAAATGGAAAAAAACACAGAATTGGTTTCAGAAGAGTCCGAAATGGAGGTCTGCATTCATGTTTTCTTTTTTTTCCCTATCATTTTTATTCAAAATGCGATTGGTTATCATTTTAATATCTGCAAGAGTTGGGTGGTCCAGAATGATGAAAGAATGCAGGCTTCCATCAAGTTCAAAGTTGTTTAGCGGTAGACAGAAAATACACCTACATAACTTAAGATCCAAGGAAATAGAAAATCGAATGAGGTAATCAACCTAGGTTCAAGTTGCAGATGTCTGTGAGTAGAAAAAAGAGTTAGGTAATGTGTGAGATATGAATCGAGAGGTCTCGTGCCATGTGAAAACCTCCTTTGAGTTATAGAGTCATTGACATAAACAATCACCAATACAAGAGAATGCATCACATCAAAGCTGCTGACAAAATGCAGTCAGCATCCTGGCTGAAGTTTTTCGTTTTGCAACCCCAGACATGCTGAGAAAGCAACCCATGTTATATGTGGCATAATATAATAGCCTCCTTAATTGGCTGAAACAGTTGTCCTAAATGCATCTCACACTCATCAGAAATCGCCTGTCAAAATTCACATCAGATATTTACTTGAAGTGGTAAATATCTTCCTTAGTGGTAAGCATCTCATAACCCCTAGGAGAGTTAGAATTCAGCCTTTAAATGTGCAGGAAAAGGAATACCAGGGTTTTAATATTTGGTATTTTAGGACTTTTTTCATGTTTAGGAAGATCTGGCCAATTAGAGTGACAGCCCAGTAACTGAAAATTAAAATGTGTTAGATATTTAATGTACTCTTGTGAGTTTAGTTTTAAATCTTTCCAAGTATATATCCTCTATTGGGACATTTAAGAGGACTCAAAGTTCATTATGTTTGCTTATTAGATTTATAAAGAATGGTTTGTTAAGTTAGACAATTAAAGCACTTAAGAAGGAAATCAAACATGTCAAATTGAAATATGCGGTCTAAAATATTTGAAGGAATTAAATTAGTTAAGTTTATAATCGAGACCAAGCATTAATGAAAAGAACTTTAAAAGCAACTGTTAAAATTTGCTAAGAGAATAATACCATTTATAAGCAGAATTTAAAAGCATAGGGAAGAACTAGGGTTTTAACTTTGTAACTGTAATGTATCTAATATTAATTTTAGAAACTAAATAAACTTCTGTATGGTCTCTTCTGTGCACAAAAACTACCCTCAAGTTAATTTAAAAAAAAACTTAAATGAACAACAATAACTCAAGAAATTTATCCTGTCAATTGAACGGACTGGGCTCAATGGAGTGTAGGCTGAAACCCACCGTATTCTTTTACACCACTTTCCATTAAACTTATTCTGTGGAAAAGTTCTTAATCTACCCCTCGCTCTCATCTCACATGGCTCTTTTCTGTCACTCTCATAAAAATAAAGAACCCAATCCCTTTTAATAAACACATAATTCCCATTCTGAGTTAATGTTAAAACCCCGAATTCCATTCATGTTTAAAACTTTTCTCCTCCCTCAGCTTGGGCTGCTTCAGGCCCAGAGCCCAGAACAGAGGGTGGGGTGGGGAGGTGGGGATGGGTAGTGGGTTTCTTCACTGGGTCCAGCTCCACCCCTCCTCACATTTCTGAGCTGCAGCTCTTGGCCCCTGCAGTGCTGGACCCAGGAGGAGGGAAGAAGGGGGAGGTTCTTTCCTAGGACCTGGACGGCACAGGTAGGGTGTGTCTTGATGCCCTCTAGCTGGGGCAGATTCCATAGCTTGGTTCCCCAGCGTGGCATTATTTGTTGGTCTTCCACAGAGCCTCCTCTGGGGTCTTCCAGCTGTGGTCTCCCATAGATTTAGGTAGCCTGGGCTTCATGTAGCCCAGCTCTTTATTGGAATTCTCCACCCCAGACATCCTCTTGGATACAAATCCTTTAAAAGACAACCCTAGGGTTGTCTCCCTTCCATTGTATCCATACCTAATCCCAAGGAAAACCTGTGTTGTTGCCTCTGCCACCAGTAGAAATGCGTGCCCCGCCCAGTGCATTCATCTCTCTTCTTTTCTGTCAGCTGCATCTTCTCAGGCTCGTGACAACACTGGATTCTGTGTCTCCAATGTCTGAGAACACACAGGCAAGTCTTTAAGTATTTTTACTTGCCTTAAGGTGCAGGGGAGACACCCTCCTCCTTGCCAAATTGGGGAAAGAAAAGGAGAAAGGATAATTGCCACCATTTTCACAATTGTCTCCGAAGCAATTTTCTTGCCTGTTTTCCTCCATGTCAACTCTTCTACACCCTCAGGTTGAGTGATGGGCTAATGCTGGCAGAACTTACTTGGCAAACTTTTGGTGATCCCTGGATCTTGATTTAGGAGTCAGGATACTTGGGATTTATTATATTTTTATTAGCTTTTGGGATCCAAGGTCAGGCGTCTCATGTTGATATTCTATTATATAATTACTGTGAACAAATGTTTTACAATGATAATTTATAGCAGGAAGATATTTTCAGAGAATGAGACTTTACTATCATTAAGTAATTATTTCCCAAGTTGAGAAATGTGTACCCTTGCAGGTCCATTGGCATATTCTCTGAGATATGTTATAAATGTTTTGCTTCTTCTTTGAAAGTATAAGAAGATAGGATTCTACCACGCTTTCAAGAGAATGCTTTCAAGAGAAATTCAGAACGCTTTCAAGAGACATTCAGAAAATATAAATGAGAGGACAAACTCTGAGATGACCACTGTTAACATTTTCATACGTGTTTGTGTGAAATGGATATATTTCTCACAAGTCTGGGATGATACTGTTTGTACTGGTTCCTTTGTAATCTATTATCTGCATCTAAATATTATTTTACAAAATTATTGGTATGTATTTCTTTGGTATTTAATGAAATTTAGTTATGCATATAATAAAAAATCTAATTATACAAACGGTTTATGCTAAAAAGCACAAAATCTTCCACTCCAATCTTTCCCAACCCACATCCTCCACTTTTAACAGTTTCTGTTTTAGATACTTCTGGTGGATCTTCCTATTTTAAATCAGAGGTTCTCATTTCTGACTTCACATTAAAATTAGCCAGGAGTTTTCTGAAGTTCCCCATATACTTAGTCTTTCTCCAGCGTTAATTGATCTGAGTTGGAACTGCCTGAGTTGGAACTCAGGCAGTGGTATTATGTTTAATGCCCAATAGGTAATTTTGATGCATTTTGAGAGTTAAGAATCACTGAGTTACATATTTACCCAGGAATTGCTTGACTTACCCATTTTAGATGGTTCATTATGAGAAATGAAGATTTAGTATACTTGTACAACTCCCATCTTCTCCTTTCCCTAATTAATTTTTTAATTAGTGATTATCATTTAAGTGATATTAATTTTTTTTCTATTGATTGCATTTCTAATTTAAAACAAAAGCTTATACCTCTATGTCTGGTTCATCAAATTTACACATCATCTCATTATTACCCACTATGCAAGATAAGAATACTACCCTCCTTACCTCGTCATTTGTCTTCCCCATCCCACCTATCAAGTTCCACTAGCCATATATGTGTTTGTACATGTGAGATTGCTAGCATTAGCATTCCGTTCTAGAACGTCATTCCATGATTTATCCATAAATTGATTCTAAATGTCATAAACCAGAAATACTATATATGTGTATGTATTTAAATATATGTATAATATTACATATATATATATTTGAACACAGACAGCATATAATGATGTTTAAGAATCTTGCTTCACCACTTACTAACTTTGTGATCTTGGACAAGTCACTTAACTTCTTCTCATCTTAGTTGTTTACCTCTAAGAAGAGGAAAAAGAGGAAAATGATATCCATCTTTTGAGGTTGTTGTGAGGGTTATGTAACTAACCCATGGTACATGTTAAAAACTCATATGTTAGTTATTCTTCACTGCAGGCATGCGCAAGCATTACATTCCTTTCTATACTGCATCAGTACGATGATCTCAGGACCACATAAAGTAGAATTCTTCTTGCATCAAAGTTAAGTAAATTTCCTTTTCTTATGCTCTAACAATAGCTTTTATTAAAATGCCATTTTCAAATTTCGTTTCACATTCTGACCACAGATTTCCTGTATAGTTTTCTCCTCACCTTGCCAGAGTGTCTAAATGCCTTCCTTTTTTCTTTTCTTCTTCTCAAAAATGTAATCTGCCCCCATTATATCTTCAAAACATTTCAGCCTTTCCACTATGTGGTCGAATACTGCATGGAATCCACTTTCTTCCTGAGGACATGCACCACCCTCTGACCTCTTGCCACCATCCAGACCAGATGCTTTCTAGGCTTCATGGATACCACTGGGGTCTATCAGCGTTTTGTGCATTCCACAATATCCTCTCTTTGATCTCTCCCTAGTTTTGCTGGTGTAAATCCTCAAATAATTTCCTCAGAATGGTACATGAAAGGCAAATTTTCTTAATCTTTGCATACCTAGAATCCTTATTATTTGCCACCATGAATCACAATGAAACTCCTAGCAGTACTTTTTACTTCACAGGATCACTCTAAAACCCACAGGAAACACAAAAAGCAACCAAAACAATTCTGAAAAAAAAAAAGAGCTAGTGAGGGGCTTCCCTGGTGGCGCAGTGGTTGAGGGTCTGCCTGCCAATGCAGGGGACGCAGGTTTGTGCCCCGGTCCGGGAAGATCCCACATGCCGTGAAGCGGCTGGGCCCGTGAGCCATGGCCGCTGAGCCTGTGCGTCCGGAGCCTGTGCTCTGCAACGGGAGAGGCCACAACAGTGAGAGGCCCACGTACCGCAAAAAAAAAAAAAAAAAAAAAAAGAGCTAGTGCTACTCAACTTTGACATTTGTCTTAAAGCTACAGTATTCAGGAAAGTGTGATATTGGCATAAAAACAAGTAGCTCAATGCCTGTGGTATCTCCTAAATCTCAGTCACCCTAACCTGTCACTTTTTTCCATTAGAGGATCACAAGGCAGACCTGTTCAGCTGATAACTGGGCATTACCATCCACAGTGACGCATCTCTAGTAACACGTGTTCTAGATTTCAGCAGCCCCGTCAACAGTATAGATCCAGCCTCTGCAGAGGAATCTTCTTGCAACTAGGATGCTGTTAACATCTGGCAATGATGTTGGACACCGTGGACCCTGCTACATCTGTTCATGAAACTGCTGCTAATTTCGTTCAGACAACATCTTCCTGTCTAGGTTTGGGTGCCAGCCTCCCAAAAGTCCCTGCCTGCAGTCCTGTACTCTCCCATCCATTCTGCATGCTGCAGTCATAGTGCTTTGCCTGAAATACAAATCTAATAAGTTCACTCTTCCATGTAGCCCCTGACAACACACACACACAGACCCCAGATTCCTTAACATGCCTTCATATAACCTAATGAGCCTGCTCCCTCTTTTCCCTTTCCCATAGTCCAGTATTTCCAATGTGCCACGTCCTGTCTCACGTTCATATTCATGCACAAGCTTTCCTGTACCTGGGCTGTTCTTTCTTCCTGGGCTCTCTCCTCTCCATCTTTCAAGTCACCATTTAGGCTGCACTTACTCTAGCCAGCTGTCCTTGACCCCCTCACAGTTAGATCAAATGCTTCTCTGTGTGCTCCTACAGCCCTTGCCCTTATGCATCTTTTGGTAGCACTTTCCTTCTGTTTCCCCCACCAGACTGTAAGCTCTCTGAGGGTGGGTACGATGGCCATCTTGCTCACCGGTTTCCGGTACATAGCAGACAACCACTAAATACTTATCGAAATATTAAAAGAAAGAGAAAACCACTAAATACTTATTGAAATATTAAAAGAAAAGAGAAAAGGGGATAGCTGTCTTAAATCAACACTTATCCTCTTTCTTGGGCTGTTGCTGGGGAGTACGTGGCATTATTTTAAAGTAGTTCCAAAGCCGCTGGGCTGGTTTATGTTACTCTTTCATGAGGGCTAAAGAAGGAAAGCAGGCTGTTGGCTGAATTTTCTAAATATGCTATTAGGGATGATCTCTTTTTAATGATGGCCACCTCCTTGCCATTTGGAACACAGAATGGGGAAGTCTGATATCTACAGCCTCGCGGTCTTCACATGCATTCTTTGCTGCCCAGACCTCTGGGGAGAAAATGTGCTGCTGCTTCAGAGGATGGCGCCTCTTTGTCACGAGAGAGCCAAAGGCTGGTCGATTGCAATGTGCCTGTGCAAATCTCTGTGTGATGATGTTGGCTGTTTGTGCTCGGAGAAGATGGTAAAACCATGAGGCTCCTCACTGCATTTGTAACTGATATTCACAGTGGAGGAAGGATCTGAGAATCCAATAGCAAACTGGCCCTTTTTGGAGAAATTTATAAGAACTCTCACTCCTTCCCAAGCCACATTTGCATTCCTGCTGAATGGGCTTTTTAGATTTTCCTTGTGAACATGCATAAAATCAACAGCCAAAGAATATACATTTTGGAGATGGCTGTGTACCAGGATAAATACAGGTTGATTTTATTCAAAGATAATGACATTGGGTGTTTTTTTCCCCCCAATTTAGGTAGGTAATGATTCTGATTTCTTTTATCAAACATACCAGATATTATGAGCATAAGTGAGTTCACGAATCTTAAGTGTAGGGTCCTTGGGAAGCTGAGCACTTGAAAGAACCATGCTCATGTCCTTTCTGGAGCCCTTTGTGGGCATGGCTCCTGAGTCTGCGACACCGTCTTTCGAAAAGAATCAAACATCACTCAGAACTCCAATGGTGAATAGAGTGGGGAACTAAAAGGCATACTTCTCTTATAGACTGAAGAATGAAAAGGAAAATGGAAAAAGAATAAGAGCACCGTGTGAGACGTAACTACAGTGCCATGAGATGATTTAGTGCATGGTTGTGTCTTTACTTGGCTGTGTAAGTTTGAGGTTGGTCCTTTAGTTAGAAATTGGCTCAAGGTGAAGCAGGTTTGTTGGTTTAAAGTAGCCAGTTGAAGCTCATTCAGCATCAGTCAGGACTCACTATGTCATAGCAAGCTTCAAATTGTATCCTTAAAAAAAATCTAAAGCAAGAAAAGCATTAAATCCTTATAAATATTTATCTTTTCATTAGCATACAGCTCTGATAGTCTCGGAAAAGTTCATAAGCACCAAGCCCCACCTCTCTCTTACTGGCCAGAGCAAAAACAAAGGCACAGACATACATTTGGGTAGATTCATGACGAGGTGAGTGCAGGTGGGACTATATGCCAGTCTACCTGGGTATAGGACAGCCCATGACGGCAACTTTGGGGTCCTCTACTTCTGCCAAAGCAAAACAAACACAACATGTATATCTACCAAGAGGCACCTTTTCTGAGTTCTTACT